>NW_006284618.1:2931815-2938609 GCF_000327345.1 Myotis davidii | reverse complement strand
CCCCCACATCCCCCCACACTCATGTTTACTCTTAAAGGAAAACCACTGAACCTGGCTGGCCAAGGTCAGTGCACATACAAGAACCAATGTGAATAAGTAGAACAACAAATCGAAGTTTCTCTTGCTCGCTTTCTCAAATCCATAAGATAAAAAATTAAAAATAAATAAATAATAAACCTTCCTCTTTGTGCAACCCCTGGGAGTGCCTTCTAGAGCTGGATGGGTTCCTTCCTGGTTTATGGGTGGATCGTAAAGCCAATTCGATCTCCAGATGTACTTGGTTGAATTTGTGTTTTAACATGTTACGGGGAAAGGTGGGCATGGGGAGAGCCAGCCCTGCTCCCTTGCTGTGCGCCACAAAGTTCTGAGCCCTGGCACATCCGCTCCCATCTGATTGTGACAGCCACCGGCCGGCAGGCTGGACCCCTGGTCCTTTTTCACAAGCAGGGGGTACCTTTTACTGAAGCAAAGGGCGCTGTGTGACTCGGGCTGGAAGGAGTTCCCTGCCATCCACAGGACAGGCCAAGGCTTAGCATGCGAAGGTGTAAAAGTCCAACAGGACTCAGTGAACCACAAACAGCCCAGTGCTAAGTGGACAGAACAAACACAAAACCCAAATGGCCTGTGAACACATGAAAAGATGCTTAGCTGGGAGACAGGGCGTGGCCTGGGGTTGTTTCCCAACTGGGAAAGCCAGCGGCAGGTGGGAGGTACTGGTCTGAGTGGGCAGCAGTGGCCACGGTCACAGTGTCCGACCGGCCGGCAGGTGGGAGAGGCCCAGCATTTCCAGAGCCCCCAAGCCCGGCAGAGGCAGCCCCAGGGGACAATCTCTGTGGATCACCTCCCACCCAGGGGCGCATGGGCAGCTAAGACCTTCTCCTGAATGGCCCCTGGAGGTCAGGGCTTCGTCTGGGCAGGGGAGACAGGCAGCCAGCCCCTCCTGTCACACATAGCTTTCCTGGGTGCAGCCCTGAGTTGGAGTAGGGTTCGATGGTTAGACTGGCCAGGGCACAATAATTACAGACTTGTGTGCAAAAGGAGGGCATTCTGATCTCAAAGTGACTTGAAAAGTCTGCCTGGCTTCCGCCGCCTCTCCCTCCCCGCTCCCCTCGCCCTAGGGAAAGGAATAATCCAACTGTTTTGTTTCCCTGGTGACGGCATGGCTGTGTGAGTGGGTGGGGACATTATTCAAATGACCATGAGGCCTCTGGATACTGTCCAGCGTCTGCGTGAGGGACAGCACGCCCAGGATTGTTTTCCACCTTCCCAGGGACTCTCAGTCCTGCCCGTGCCGGCCAGGGGCTGGGCCACCTGCAGACCGTGCTGTTCTGTTTCCCTTTCTCTTCCAGACAAACGGGAACTTTTCCACGAATTCTCAGCGATGTCTGTACCCGGCCCAGGCTATTTTTAGTCGCCTGATGAAATCCCTTGAACTGTCAACAAAGGGCTTATGCTGCCTCCCGTTCGCCGGGTCCGTGTCCCTCCTGGTGAAGGAGCAAGAACCTCTCCAGAGCAAAGGGTGTCTGGCGCCCGCCCTGCGCGCCTGCGATGCCCACAGCAGGAAGCGGCTCCTGGAGTGTCCCGTCCAGGCAGCCGGGGTGCCGGGGGGCCACGTTTGTTTGTCCTTCTATGTGAAGCAATCGCTCAGCTGCTCTTGGAGAACGGCCTGTGTGTTCTAAGCAGCCCGCAGTAATGGGAACACACGCTGGGCAAACACCGTCATGCGACTGCTCACGTGGTGGCTGGGCCGGCGGTGCGGGAGCAGGCAGGGGAGTAGGGAAGCGGGTCTGGACCAGCCGGCAGCTCCGTGGCTCCAGCAGCCGCTGGGCTCCTGTGCCCAGGCACCACTGGGCCCCCTGGGAGAGACTGTGGGGGCGGGGGAGGCCCTGGAAAGGGCGGCGCTGGTTCTCCAAGGCCCTGAGCTCGCTCCTGATGGCTCCCAGCCCTGGCCTCCTGCTGCGGGCTCTGCGGCTGCCCTGAGAGCAGCCAGGCGGGCTCCGGAAGGGGCAGGCACTGGGGAGGGAACTGCAGGTAGCAGGTGGGAGTGAGCCAGGTAGTAAGCCAGGACAAGTGGAATGGGGAAACTGAGACAGATCTCAGCCAAGCAGTTTACAGCCATCTAGTAAACTGCAAAATCCTATCTTCCTAACCAAGGACATTTAAAATCAAATGGTTTAAGGGGGAGGAGGTGTCAATGGAGGAAGAAGGGAGGACACCTATGATACTTTCCACAATAAAGACACTTAAAAAAAAAAAGGAGTAAATGATGATAAGGTAATTAGTAAACACAAGGTTCTTCTTAGGCAGTTTCCTTTGTGTTTCAGTCCTCACCCGAGGATATTTTTTTCTATTGGTTTCTAGAGAAAGTGGAAGGAAGACGGTAGAGAGAGAGGAAAAGGAGGGAGGCGGGAGAGAGAGAAACATCGATGTGAGAGCACAACTGAGGCACGTCCCCTTCATTGGGAATTGAACCTGTGACCCTTTGGTCCCTGGGCCAACACTCTAACCACTGAACCAAACCAGCCAGGGCGTCCTTTATGTTTTAAATCTGAGAGCTTCCTTCCCACCAGCAGTTTCCAAACCGGGCTCGGTCAAGTGGTAAATCCAAGGTCCCACCCCAGACTGTGTTCTGGGGGATGGGGATGTTTCAATTTTTTAAAATATGTTGTTATTGATTTTAGAGAGAGAGAAAAGGAGAGGGAGAGAGAGAAAGAAAGAGAGAGAGAGACATCAATTGGCTTCCTTCCATAGGCACTGGTGACCTTAAGTGCCCGGGAGGACACTCAACTAACTGAGCAACACTGGCCAGGGCAGGACTCATCGTTTTAAACACAGTTCCCAGAGATTCTGGAAGCTGCCCCGTGATTTTGCGTCATCATCAGTCTTTCTGTGTCTCACTCCCTCGGATTAATTCTGCTTTTCTTGGTGAAGGGATCCCCAAAGGTCTCCTAGCATGTGACATGTCACTAGGGAGTGGCGAGGGCACAGCAGGACACGATGCCCCCAGCGAGACCGGGTGTGAGAAATGCAGAGGTCACGGGAGCACAAAGTAGCAGTGCTGGTGGCTCAGATAGCGACTCTTTGAGGACTTCCTTCACAGAGCACGTCAGCAACAGCCACGTCATGGGGCCGAGGCATGACAACACACAGGTGACCTCCATGTAAGAGCCGAAGGGAGACGTCCCCTGGAGTCTATTGGCAGCGCAGGGGAGGCTGAGGTCTGAGAGAACCTTTGACCATCTCTTCTCTGCCTCTTCCTGTACCCAGGCCTCCTGTGTGGCCTCTTGGCTGTTGAGGAACCAACATGTGGGGCATGAGTGATGATCCACTCATCGCCTTTCTGTCCCATTCATTCATATGTGGTTTCAGGACTGTCCTCAGGTCTGCGGGTGATATAGGGACACTTCCTCTCTCCAAGATCAGGGCTCCAGTGACTAGCTCGCCACCGCCCCCTGCTGTCCCAGATGCAGAAACCGGAAAGTGCCCTAAATAGGAAGCTGTGTGCAAGAATGTTGGTGGCCAGATAGACCCAAATTGGAAAGAGCCTAGGGAGCCCTCAATGGGAGAATGGAGAAACAGGCCGTAGAAAGTTTTTTTAAAAAAAATTTTTATGCCGAAACCGGTTTGGCTCAGTGGATAGAGCGTCGGCCTGCGGACTGAAAGGTCCCAGGTTCGATTCCGGTCAAGGGCATGTACCTGGGTTGCAGGCACATCCCCAGTGGGAGATGTGCAGGAGGCAGCTGATCGATGTTTCTCTCTCATCAATGTTTCTAACTCTCTATCCCTCTCCCTTCCTCTCTGTGAAACATCAATAAAATATATTTTAAAAAATATTTTTATTTCAGTGAGTAAGGGAGAGGGCGATAGAAACATCAATGATGAGAGAGAATCACTGATCAACTGCCTCCTGCACGCCCCACACTGGGGATGGAGCCCGCAACCCCGGCATGTGCCCTGACTGGGAATCGAACTGTGACCTCCTGGTTCATAGATGGACGCTCAACCACTGAGCCCAACCGGCCAGGCAGCTGTGGAAAGTTTATATAACGCAATAATATCCAATCATAAATCAAAACAAACTACTGCTACACGTGATCATGTGGAAGGCTCCCCCCAAACAGCACACTGTGTGATTCTGTTCAATGAGCTTCTGGGCTGAACGAATCTGTGGTGGGAAATGCCATAAGGAATGGTTGGCCTGGGAGTGGGGCACGCAATTCACTCAGAAAGGGCATTGGGGCGCTCTGGGGACGTGGTCGTGTTCTGTGTCTTTATGGGGTTTGGGCTACATGAACGAACCCCAGTGCAAAGCCCACTGTTTAGTACACTAAGATCTGAGCATTCCTTGACTCTACCTTGATCTCCTCGCCCCCAAGAATGAAGCTAGAAAAAGTATTGAGCTCCGGGGATGATGTGCATGTTGCAGTGCTCAAGGGTGACATGTACTGTCTGCAACTTACTTTATATTTTGTTGTTGTAAATTCTCATTTGAGGATATTTTTCCATTGATTTTTAGAGAAAGTGGATGGGAGGGGGAGAGACTCACAGAGAGAAACATCAATATGAGAGAGACACAGCAATTGGTTGCCTTTCGCATGCACTGGACCAGGCCTGGGATTGAGCCTGCAACAGAGGCACGTGCTCTTGACTAGAATCGAACCCGGGACCCTTCAGTCTGTGGGCTGACGATCTTTGTCTATATTGATGCTAGGACTTTGAAGGCACAGGTTTGGGGGTACAAAGTCTAGGGGAAGAAGGTGGAGTGGACAAACCTTTGGGAACGGGCCCAGGTATGAAAATGTTTGTTTCCTGTGGCCAGAAGGCCTTGGCACACTTGCCAAGTGCCCCCACTGCGGAGGCCTTGACAGTCTGGGCAGAAGGTGCTCAGGCTGCAAGGGGTGCCAGCCACCTTCTCTGGTCATTCAGGCCTTTGCACGGAAAGCTCACAAAAGTGGCGGTGACAGCGTGGAAAGTGGGTGGAGATTGCGTGTCATCTCTAACATCACTGATCTCCCCGACCAAGGCCGGCCTGGCTACTGCCGCTGCCGTCTCTCCGCAGCTGAGACCAACGTGGGACTGCACTGTGGTACTGCATTCTGGGGACCAGCCGGCCACGTGGTAGCAAATTGATCCCCCCAGACGTCATTGGAGTAGTCGCTCTTCCTCGCTGGGGGTTTCCTTCCCTGCCCACTGACTTCCACCAGGAGCCCCATCAGAGACTCACTGAGCGTGTCTTCACTTGATATTAACCCACCAGGGCCGCCTCTGACCAAGGAACCACAGATGCCGTGGAATTTACAACTCTACCCTGCGTCCATTCTCGAGGGCAGGGAAAGCCGGGTGGCCTATTTAAAGGTGCCGAGGGTGCTTTGGCCGGTTTGGCTCAGTGGATAGAGCATCGGCCTGTGGACTGAAAGGTCCCGGGTTCGATTCCAGTCAAGGGCACATGCCTGGGTTGTGGGCTTGATCCCCAGGTGGGGGCATGTAGGAGGCAGCCGATCAATGAACGATTCTCTCTCATCATTGATGTTTCTATCTCTCTCTCTCCCCTTTTCTCTGAAATCAATTTTTAAAAAAAGGTACCCAGGGTGCCAGTTGAGGCTGTTTCTGTGTGGTCGGACACCTTCTTAACCAGCAATCAATAAATGGTTCTGGTTTTCCTGTGGCCAGAAGGCCCTGGTCCAGGAACAGGGGGTAACAGTGGAGGAGGCGCCCCTCATTGTCACACTGCAGGGGCTGCTTGCAGGACTGTTTCCTCTCTGTGCCCAGAACTTTGGGATCGGCTGGGTCATAAGTCTTGGTTTCCAGGGAACAATGCATTCCACGAGGGGACATTTACCCTGTCTATAGGTTTCCATAAAACCACAGGGGCGCTTCCTGGTGCCACATTTATTAAATTAACTCATGGAACTCTTCCCGCAGCTCTCGGGGGGTCGGGTGGGTTTCTCCCCATGTTACAGATGTGCGCCCAGACCTGGAGCACCCAGCAGCGGTGGGCTGGGGTCCCCGCCAGAGGCCAGGGCTCAAAGGTGGATTCCTGGATCTGATTCCGGGGCAGCCCTGTGATTCGCTCCACGCACGTCTGCCGAAGCAGCTCTCTCCCCCAGGGCGGTGGGCGGCAGCGTTTGGAGACAGGAAGCCAAGAGTTAATGGTTGGAACACACACGTGCAGCTCTCAGGGGCTGCTTCCGAGCTGCCGACATCCAGCGTGAAACGTGGGTGAGTAATTCTTACCAAGAGCGAGAGTTCATCCCTGGTAACCCGCACCGGCGGCTCTGGGTGCCATTCGGTGTGGGCAGTGCCCGCTGCCTTGCTCTCCCCGCCCTCCGCTCCGCGCAGCAGCCAGGTTATTTTCAGCACCGGCGCTCTCCGATTCTAAGACTGCAAACCTGCTCCTGAAAGAATACGATGAGCAGCAAAGGAAGAGGTGGGGTTGGGGTGTCGCGGAGCCGCTTTTCGGGACCTGCAGCCGCCGCCGCCCGCCCGCGGGGAGCCTCGGTGAGCAGCCACCAGCCACCCCGGTCCCCGGTCCCCGGTCCCCGGTCCCCGGTCCCCGGTCCCGCGCGCCGCCGCAATCTGGGCGGGCCTCTGCGCTTCCCACGCCTGGCACCATGCGCCCAGGGGCTCCGGAGCTCTGCGCTGCGGGATGGCTTGGGGTGGCCCGGAGATGCCCAGGAGTGGCCAGGGAGTGGGCCAGGGTTGGGCCAGGAGATGGGTAAGGGGTGGCGCGGAGGTAGCCTGGGGGTGGTCCTGGATGGCCCGGCGGCGGCAGGGTGCGTCTTGCCTGCCGGGGC
>NW_006284618.1:2924356-2931716 GCF_000327345.1 Myotis davidii | reverse complement strand
TGTCTCAGCCTCTCCAGGCCCCCTCGGCCCCGTCTCTCCCACGCCCTTTCCCGGGAACCCCTGTGCGGCCGTGGGCGCACAGGCCCAGCGGGGACGCGGCCCAGGTGGCGCAGGTGCTCGCACCTGGCCCTGGAGGCCGCAAACTCGGGCGTTTCTGTGTCGCCGGCTGAGCCGCGCTCAGGAAGGCGCGGCCCCTGCGGGGATTTTATTTTTCTTTTTTGGTGCCCAGGTTTGTAATCTCGCGTGTTCCGGTTTCCGGGGTAGCAGAGTGGCTGTCGGATGCTGACTTCCACTGGAAGCCGCAGAAGGAGGGTGCGATTGGGGTCAGCTTTCCCAGAAAGCCGGCCTGCTGTGCCTTTGCCCAGGCCTCTGGGGAGGGGCCGGGGTTTTAGCAATTCCTTCCTGCTCTGCGTGTGGGCTTCTGGTCCTACACTCCCTTCCTGCTGTGAGGGAAGCCGAAAGGTTCCCGCTGTTGCATGCCGCCCACCCCCAATCCAAGGACCACGGTGATGGGTGGCACCGCACATCCAGGCTCCGACTTGAGGAAATGCTCCTTTGCCTGGGCTGCACCACGGGCAGCTGCTGCTCAGCCCTGGGGGTCCCACTGAGGCGGCCTGGGGAGATTGAAGGGGGGAGCGGGGAGCACAGAGACCAGGCCCTGCATCTGCAGGCGCTTAGGATGGAGAGTGGGGGCACCGGACCCGCCCAGCCCTTCGGCTGTTTTTCTGAAAGCTGATTTGTGCCCATGAATTAAGACTCACTTTGGCAAGGGCCTGCAATATTTCCTCCCCACATTAATGGCGAGGACGCGGAGCCCTGAGGATGCAGAGCCCTGCCAACCTCCCCGCGAGCTTCTCCGTAAGGAACGGAACTTCCCTCCTAGAGTGTTTCCAGGATTTGTCAACAGAACACGTGAGGCAGGTGATGGCTCTGGGGGAAGAGCCCGCCCGCCCGCCCGCCTGCCTGCGGTCTGGGATGGGGCTGCTCTGTGTCTGTACAGAACACGGCACCTGCTTGGGGTCTTGGCCGCTAACCGGGGAGAGAGTAAACAG
This sequence comes from Myotis davidii, assembly GCF_000327345.1. Lineage (NCBI taxonomy): Eukaryota > Metazoa > Chordata > Mammalia > Chiroptera > Vespertilionidae > Myotis > Myotis davidii. The sequence continues at coordinate 2,930,664 of NW_006284618.1, read as the reverse complement.
CCTGCATCTCACGCCTGACCCGGACAGGTCCACTTTCTCCCAAAATTCATATGGTTGGGAAAAAAGGAATTTTTGTACTAGTGCGTTTCAGGTGGGGGCTGGTAGAGCTGTAATTTTATTTAAAAAATTTTTTTTGTTGATTGATTTTAGAGAAAGAGAGAGAAGCATCGATTTGTTGTTTCACTTGTTTATGCATTTATTTGTTGATTCCTGTGTGCGCCCTGACTAGGGATCGAACTTGCCAACTTGGTGTTAACAGGCCAGCGCTCTAACCAATATAGCTACTTGGCCAGGGCCTTAATTTCTGTTTAAAATCAGATTTCCAGGCAAACTGCTGCATCCTATACACGCTTGTTGTTTCAGGACTGGGTGTTGAGACATGACTGGCATTTATCATCCATACTGATGCCACCTGCTGGGAACCAGGCACAGAAGGGGAGAGAGGCACAGACAGATGGTCGGTGGTTGGTGCAGTTCAGGTGCCCAGAGCCACAGCACCACCCTGCAGCCATCCTCTCCCAGGCCTGGCACCCGGGGAGCCACACAGGGGCTACAGTCCCTGGAGGCAGTTGGTGGCATCATGGTCAACAAGTTCCAGGGCCCAGCTCAGTACAAGTTTGCTTTCAGGATATTTGCAAAATCTAGGATATTGTGAACAGTGCATAACAATTAACAGTTATTACAAAAAAAGAAAAGATGAGAGAGAGGAGAGTGGTGATAAAAAGTCACCCATTTCTTTAAAAAAAAAAAATGTTTTGCCCTGACCAGTTTGGTTCAGTGGCTAGAGTGTCAGCCTGTGGACTGAAGAGTCCCAGGTTCGATTCCGGTCAAGGGCATGTACCTTGGTTGCGGGCACATCCCCAATAGGAGTGTGCAGGAGGCAGCTGATCTATGTTTCTCTCTCATCGATGTTTCTCTCTATCTCCCTTCCTTTCTCTCTGTAAAAAAATCAATAAAATATATTTAAAAAAAGCCTAGATTTTCAAATAAATCAAATCAATGACTGCAATTAGTAGAGAAGTTTCTCTCTATCCCTCTCCCTTCCTCTCTGTAAAAAACCAATAAAATATATTTTAAAAAAATATGTTTTCATTGATTTCAGAGAGAGGAAGGGAGAGGGAGAGAGTGGTAGAAACATCGATGAGAGAGAAGCATTGATTGGCTGCCTCCTGCATGCCCACTACTGGGGATGGAGCCCGCAACCAGGCATGTGCCCTGTCTGGGAATTGAATCATGGCCTCCTGGCACAGCCACTGAGCCACACCAGGCAGGCAGAAAGTCACCCATTTCATAGCACCTGCTCTCTCCTGGGCACTGCTCTGATTTCCCCACCTGTGTTAAGGTACATCGGTATCAGCCTGAGGGGAGAACTGGCGGGAGAGGGGAAGGGCCTTGTCCAAGGTGAAAAGTCGTTGTAGGACCCATGTCTTTCAGGTGTCATCCAGGGTCCAAGGGGCCTCCCCTGGGCCTGGGTCTCACACTAGGCCTGTGTCCTCAGCTCTGAACACCCTCCCCCAGCAGCGTGGCCCAGGCCACCCCTCCACACTCACCGGCTGCCTGGAGGAGGACGCTTAGGTCAGCATCATGTCTGTGCACCACAGGGAGGGGACTCCCACTCCTCCCTGGTGCTGGGCGGCATCCAGCCAACATGACCAGCTGTCTGGCTGCCTTCTTCTCTCTGGTCTGATGGATCCTCACGTTGGGCATTATGACTTTAGAAATGTTAACCAAACCAGGACTCGAAGAGCCACTCACACCAGCTTCATTTGGCTCATCCTGCAAACAGCCCTTCTCACCGACAGGCTTTGGGATCGTTTCTTTCTTCGTGTGGCTGCACACTTGGCCTCTCTGCTGTTCAGGGAATCCCAGGCGCGTGGTCTTCTCCTCCTGCATCTGCGCTATATTGTATAAAGCCTCTGTATGGCATCTTTTGTATCCTAAACAGGGATTCTGCCAGCTTGCAGTTTCTAGTCAGAGGTTTTCTGGGTTGGGGTCCCTGGTGCAGAAGTCGCGGACAATCCAGATCATAGCAGGAGAACAGGGCCCGGCTGGGCTGCCCCAAGCACTTCTCTCGGGAGCGCCCACAGGCACAGGTCCGGGGCTTGCGTGCCAGCTGCGGAGGGAGCATGTCAGTCATAGGCCTTGAACGTTGCGGGGGAGGGGGGGTTCCTCGGGGACCTCGATGAATAAGGCTTTCTCCAGAGAGAGTCACGTTTGCTCCTGCGTGGCAGCTGGGCACCTAATTGGGGCCACTTTAAACCCAGCTCCCACCTTTCCCCTTGTTCCACTCACCTGCAGGGGTGCAGACCAACATTGCAGGACCTGTCAGAGGTTAGGGGCTAGTTGGCAGATTTGGGGGTGGGTGAGGTGCTGGCAGGTGGGGTCTGCAGGAGTCTAGACCAGAGCCACCACAGACAGCCCAACAGACGGGCAGGTCCTTGCATGACTGGTGCCCTAAGCGAGGTCATGAGTCAGGGAGGGCTGGTGGCGGGCTGGTGGCACCCGCTCTGGCCCCACAGTGCGTCAGCTTTCGGATGACCAGTGCTCTCCGTGGTCCTCACCTTTTCTGATTTCAGGGAGAGCAGGGCTGGCTGGCAGTGTAGAGTAAGGTGGGGCCATCACCTGGGTCCAGTGGAAGGCTGGTCTGGGATCTGAAATCAGGAATAGAATCAATGTGGGGGCAGCACCATGGACAGCACCCAAAGGCCGTTCAACAGGAATGGGGGTGAGTGCTCTTCACTACACTGGCTGCTCTTGGCCCCCAGGGCTTGGGCGGGGAGGGTGCTGGGCTCCCACATGTGTCCAAGGAAGGCAGCTGGCTCCTCTGGGTGCACCAGATGGTGCTGGCTGCTTTGGGGGCTGATTAGGGCAGATTTCTGAGGACGCCTGTGTCTACTATGTTTGTTTTATTTCTCTAGGAGCCAGAGCAGCGATTCTAAAAGCTGGACTCTTAACTGGGAGGTTGAAAGAAAATTCTTTCTCCAATGGGCATGGTCCATTAGTGACAAAAATGTCCCCTATAGTGTCGTGTGGAGTGACACCATGTTCCTCTTAGACGCCATGTGGCTTGTGGGAGCTTGTCTTTTATTTTTATTTTTTTTATTTATTTATTTTTTAAAATATATATTTTATTGATTTTTTACAGAGAGGAAGGGAGAGGGATAGAGAGTTAGAAACATCAATCAGCTGCCTCCTGCACACCCCCTACTGGGGATGTGCCCCCAACCAAGGTACATGCCCTTGACTGGAATCAAACCCAGGACCCTTCAGTCTGCAGGTGGATGGATGCTCTATCCACTGAGCCAAACCAGATAGGTCAGCTTGTCTTTTTTTTAAAATTGATTTCAGAGAGGAAGGGAGAGGGAGAGAGAGAGCGAACCATCAATGATGAGAGAGAATCATTGATCAACTGACTCCTACACACCCCCTACTAGGGATGAAGCCCAAAACCTGGACATGTGCCCTGTCCGGGAATCAATCTATGACCTCCTGGTTCATAGGTCGATGCTCAACACTGAGCCACACGGGCAAGGCAGCTTGTCTCAATAATAACCCTCAGAACAACTGGGTTGAGAAATGGTGTGAATCAATTTAAATTCAATGTCGTTTTTCAGTCACCATTTGGGAAGACATTAAAGCAAAGCTGGCTTTGCCAAAATGCCTGTACGCGGTGATGAAATCAGAATAGGTGAGAACCATGGAGAGCGCGGGTCATCCGAAAGCTGACCCACTGTGGGGCCAGAGCAGGTGCCTCCAGCCCGCCACCAGCCCTCCCTGGCGCCACGTGAATTGCCATGAGCCAAAGTTTTAATTAAAGCCTGATCTCACTTTACTTTTTTTTTTGCCATTGTAAAATTCTCTGTGAACTTGGGAACTTGGTTGGTGGGAGGCTAATGAGCTGCTCCCTCATCCTCTGTCCCAACAGGATTTGCAACCTTCTGTGGTCCAGTTGACTCACCAGACCTCTGTGGAAGGGACCCCATCATTGCCCTTCTGCCCTTGGGCATCCCAGCCCCCACTTCCTCCCCTCAAGTCTTGTTCAAATATCTGCTGGTGGAATCGCCACCACTTCTGTCCCTTTCACTGTCCATGGTGCATGCGCATAATTCGAGCCTGAGTTCACAGTTCAGTGCCGTGACTGGAGACCGATGCCCTTGCTGGCTTGTGGTCAGCTAGTGCCTGTCTTTCCAGAAGTCTGGCTGGGGAGTTGGGAAGTCGGAGTCCAGTGTGGCCTTGTCCTTCTGGACAGTGGGGCCTGGGCTCCTCATGTCCCCTCTGAGCGGTTCCTCCCGGGGAGAACTAGGCTGCTGCCAGTCGGGGGCGACCCCAGCAGAGCGTTTCTAACAGGAGGCCGGGCCTGCGCGGGAGGCGACCAAGCAGGTGGTTTCTAACGTCCCCCTCTGACTCGGTTCATCACGACTGGGGCCATTGCCTCCTCCCCTGATTGTGCACAGAGAAGCACAATGTCTGCTGCCCTGACCACGCCCAGGACAGTCCCCAGATAGTCCTCGTAATGGGCAAGGGGCTGATGGCACTTTGGGAGGAGCTGGGGATGCACATTCTTGCTGACCCGGCGCCTCCACGGAGCTCGGGTGGGTCCTAGCGCACCTCCCAGGCTCTGCCCCCGCACGCTGACCGGGCCGTGCCTGCTGGCGCTCTCTGTCCCAGGGATGGCGGAGAGGTGAGGGTGCAAAAAGCCGGGAGAGGACAGAGGCCTGTTCTTCCAAAGCAGAAACGAGGCCCTGCTTTCCTCCCGGCCTGTGGGCTCGGCATGCTTCTCTCTGTGGGCGTGGCTCTCAGAGGACTCCACGGGGGTTGAGGCCATGCCAGTGCCCCCGAGGCTGGTCAGCACCAATGCCAGCTTGAGAGCAGATGTTTGGACGGCTGCCCTGGCAGCCGACTCCAGGGCTTTGCAGCGGCTGAAAACTCTCTGACTTGGGGAGAGTCTGTGCCTACCTTATGCCACCTTTGTCTGGCCTGGGCCTCGTCCCGGGATCCTGTGGCCTCGCTGGGCAGGTGGGCTCCGCAGCCTGAGCCACAGGACATCATGGAGGGCTGGGTACAGCTTCCGGGCTCCTGAAGGCTTCCTCGGTGGGAGGAGAGACCTGGCTGAGCTGGAAGGGGTGGAGGGAGGGGCCGGTGGAGGGGGTGTGGCCCAGGCAGGACCACTGCCTGGTGACCTCGTGGACACCTATGAGGGAACCTTCCACGTGTAGCTCTGACCCAGGCTTCCTAAGTTGTGGCCTGTTTCAGGTCTGCTCGATGTCAGATAAATGCCGTGGCTGCCCCTCTTCCGCAGCGGACTCTCTTGGATTCGGGATATAACACTGTACTTTGTAGCAAGAAGCGAAAGCCTTTATGCAAATGGGATCCGGGGCTGTGCTTGGCGCCGCCACCAGCCAGAGCCTGAGTGTTGGCAGGTCTGCCCCACCTGGCACAGGTGCGGGTGGCTGGGGCGTTCAGAGCATTTGCCACGGGCCCACTCAGCGTGCTGCCTTCAGGGGAGCGGGCAGTGCTGGTCTGAAGGCTGCGGCCTGCACGGTGACAGAGAGCGGACGTGAACGGAGGCTTGGGCACGCGGTGCAGGCCCTGTGCCCTGCCTGTGGGAAAGTGACTGCCCCCTCCTGGCTGTTGGGGTGAAGGGGGCCTGGTGCTGTCTCAGAAGCGGTGCACTCAGGACCCCAGGCTTTGCAGGATGTTCAGGGACAGACCTCGCCCAGCTCGGCAGGGCCAGTGCTGCCCAGCGAAGTGGGTAGTGCTCAGAACCCTGTTTGCTGACCCGGCTGGCCTTTCCTGGGCCCTCGAGGGGAATGGGGCGCAGGGGGGCCCACCACCCATCCTCTGTGTGTCTGACGGTGCGTTCACTGCCCTCCTGACTGACACCGCCTCCCTGGAGGTGTCAGGTCTGAGTGCGACCAGGCACAGGGTGTTCAGACGGGTGCCTGGCCCCAGGCACAGCAAGGTGGCGATTCCTCACCCTGATGACTGCTGTGTGTGTTCTGTGGAGTATATATTTTTAAAAAATTAATTTGCGCCAAGCCGGTGTGGCTCAGTGGTTGAGCATCAACCCAGGAACCAAGAGGTCGCTAGTGTGATTCCCAGTCAGGGCACATGCCTGGGTTGTGGGCACAATCCTAGTAGGGGGCGTGCAGGAGGCAGCTGATCAATGATGTTTCTCTACCGTTGAAGTTTCTATCCCTCTCCCTTTCTTTCTCTCTCAAAAAATCAATAAAAATTGATTTGGGGAGGGGGGAGAGAGAGAAATATCGTTTTATTGTTTCACTTGTACATGCATTCATTGGTTGATT
>NW_006284618.1:2920644-2924285 GCF_000327345.1 Myotis davidii | reverse complement strand
TCCAGCCAAGTTCTGTAGCCAGGTTCTGTCCAGGATCTTTTGCCATGTTCTCTCGCTAGGTTCTGTCTCTAGGTTCTGTGTCTGGTTGATTCTTGTATGTGCCCTGATTAGAGATCGAACCTGCAATCAGGATGACAATCTAACCAATGAGCTGCCCAGCCTGAGCCTGTCGAGCCTTCTGTCCCCTCATAGGCACTTGTCTCTTCCTCTCTCTCTCGAACAGCAGGCCAGTAGGGCCCCTGGGCTGGGACAAGGGCAGCTGTGTCCTATGTTTTTACCCCCATGAAAGGGACGTTATCTCCGTTCTAGCCTGGGACAACTGCCCACCTCGCTCTGCCCAGCATGAATGCGGCGTATTCTTTGCAGGGGCTCTGGGTTAAATGTGCTAATGAGCGCTGGGCACAATGGTGCCGTGTACACACTGGGCACTGGGGCTCACGGTGCCAGGAGCTCGAGTGCCGTCCAAGGAGAGGACCTCGATCAGGGCTCTTCCCGGCCGGGGGAGCCTGCGGGATGCTGAGTTCAAACACCTGAGCTTCCAGGTGAGCTTTCCTCCGCAGGGTCCCGTGAAACAGAGCAGGGAGGTCTCCCGTCCTCACGATGAAGCATCATCCCCGGTGTCTGCCCTGCCTGCAGGAGACGTTGTCCCACATGTAGGAGTGTGCATTTGAAGTCTTCGATATGAGCTGAGATTTGCCCCCAAATCGTATTCCTCCTGGAGGGAGGCCATTTCATGGAGGATGAAGGTGGAATGATCGACTTGTCCAAGTCAGGAGGGACCTTGGGAACACCAATGTCCGCATGTATCTAAGTAAAGGTGGGTTTCACGAGGCAACTATGGCTACACAGGACCATCAAGGGGTCCTCTGGGGAGGAAGGCCGGGGGGTTCCGGCCCTGCTGCTCCTGCCGCCTCCTCAGGCCAGGAGGACACCCCCAGATGTCGCCCCTCAAGGACTGCACGGAGGTGGCCTGGTCCTCAGCTGCAACAGTGGCCTCTGGGCGGATGTGGAAGCCTCAAGTTTGCTTCAGGACAGAGGCAGGTGGGCGGTCAGACTGCGGCTCAGAGTGGGGGCCCTGCAGCCGGTTCCCAGGCACCTCGGCCGCCACCCCACGACCTAGCCCTGCTGACCCACAGGAGTTCAGACCTCAAGGAGAAAGCGGACTGCACCTCGGAGAATCAGAGGGGAGTGGGAAGGTGACTTATTTATTTATTTTTTAGCTTTCTTTGTATCAGGGTAGAGCTGCTGCTTAAACAGTTAAGTGGAATTGCTGGCCAGCTGGCCAACCGAGCAGCTTTCTCCTTCATGCAGCCCTGGAGAGCTGGGTGCACCAGAGCTGGACCCTCTCCAGCTCCATTTACAGGGGAGGGGGGTGGGGCAGCGGGCAGTCAGGGTGTGAGAGAAGGAAGCAGGAACCCGGAGCTGTGAGCCCCTCTGAGTGTGTGTGAGCCCAGAATCCTTGCATTTTCATGCCCCTCAGGGTGGGAGGAGGAGAAAAACCTGCTGAAGGTGCAGGGAGCCTCCACCAAGACCCGGCATCATGCTGGGACCTCCCGTCCGCTTCTGCACACTCGGGAGGGAAAACATTTTAGGGACACTGTGAGGAGCCACCTCTGCATGGCTCCCAAGCCTGAGGCTTGGAATGAGGTGATCAGAACCTCCCAACCAGGAGGACTGGTGAGCAGGTCGAAGGTCAGGTTGCAGGTGGCCCCGGGGTTGGGGTGGGGGTCGGGTGGGGTGGGGGCAGGCACAGGCTGGCTCTGGAGGGACCAGGAGAGAACAATACAGTTCTTCTATCCGTCCCAGAAAAGGCATTTGATAAATGACAACACCCATTCACAAACTTTTAAAAAATGTGCACTTAGCAAATTTGGATACAGATAAATGCTCTCATGATAAAAGGAATCGATGAAAATCCTGCAGCAAACTGGTCCCTGGTGGGGAACCCACTATAAGATTTCTCTTCAAGAAAGTAATGAGAGAAGGATGCTGATTATCATTGCTTCTACTTAACGGGGTGCTGGAGGCGCCACCCAGCACAGCAGCGTGGGGGAAGGTAGGAAGCATGAAGACTGGAAGGAGGAAACAAAACTGCCTTCTCCAGGGAGGGTCGACGTGAACTGGGAGATTTCAGCAAGTTGCTGGCACAGGTCAACATAGAGAAATCAACGGTTTTCCTACATCCCAGCTTTCCCCTGGTTACGGTAAGGAAAAGGCAACAAGGACACACAAAAATACCGTTCATGGTCGGAGCACACAGATCAGGCACCCGCGTAAATATATCAAAAGTTGTGTAAAACCCTTTGGAGAAAATGGTACTTCATTGAGAGACACGAGGAAGCCCTGAGCAGATGGGGAACGAAGCCAGAGGGCCCAACACCCCATACATGTCAGTCTTCTCCCCATGAACCTATGAGTTTTCAGGGCACAGGACAAGCTGACAGAGAAGCATAAATGGTCAAAAAAAGCCAAACTTGAAGAACAAGGAGGAAGAGACGAGCCTTACCAGGTATGAAGACTTCCCACCTGGCACCACCAACAGTGTGATATTGGTGCAGGATTAAGGAGAGACCAGCACAGAGGACAGACAGCTTCGTGTCCCCTAGAAATGGGAGGGGGACGCCGGCTCCTCACTCAGAGGGCTCACACGGTTTTCCGCATGGGGAGACCCCCAGTTGTTCTGACCAAATGCAGCCCAGTTTCTGTGCTGGGCCAGGCCCTCTGCCCGCCCATCTTGTTTCCCTGATTGAATGGGGTCAGCTGGATGCTCCATGCCCTTCAGCTGGAAACCCTACAGACCCTGACGTCCCAGGCCCTGATCACGTTGCCCTGGTGCATCTCGGGGTTTATCATGGAATTCAGCTGGGTGTCTGCGGGGCGAGTGCCTGGGCTCACCAATCGCACGAGATGCTCTGGCCTCAATTTGTCTGGTGCGTTTGTGTATTTTTACTCTTTGGAGTTAAAGGGACACCAGTTTCTCCTGTCACCTCGCCATTTACAATGAAGTGGAGGTTCGTTCATACTGTTGACCTCACAGCTGCAGGAACCCCAGGGGGATTCTCTGAGGAGGAGAGGACCCGCCCGAGGGGCCCTGTGGAGCGGCCGGACACCGGGCAAGCGCGTGGGCAGGGAGTCAGCGGTCCTCACTTGTCCTTTCACCTGGGCATGTGCCCACCTGCCCGCATCAGGCTTCCCCTCGGGGGCACACAGAGGAGGGCAGCTCCCAGGTCCCCATCTAGGGTGCTGCCTTCACCCGAGGGCTGAGCGGACGGCTTCCTTCCGCACCCAGCAGCCATCCACGCAGCCTCCCAGTGGACGGGAGCTGGGCGTTCCTGAGACGCCCGTCTGCAGGGTGTGGCACTTTCATGCACCGGGAGCTGGCGATCCTGCCACAAGCATCTGCTCGGAGCCGCGGCCGGCCCTCCCCTGGATGCAGCCGCAGCGCAGCCTGGTGAATTCCATCTGAAAAGTGAAGGCCGTTTGCTGAGTCATAGAGCCCTCAGAGCCGGCACAGCTGCACCCGGCCTCGGCCCAGCTGAGCTTCCCCGGGTCACCAGGAGACGGTGAGGGGGGCACAGGCCGTCAGGGTTGGGCGATGCGTGTGCTGCTTTGGTGAGCGCTCAGAGGCTTTGCTGTTTCTG
>NW_006284618.1:2920047-2920611 GCF_000327345.1 Myotis davidii | reverse complement strand
CTCGCTTCTATATTCAGACGCATTCATACGGCCGGGAGTTGATGGTGGAGGAGCATGTGCAGACTCTCCCAGGGAGATGCTCCCTGCCTCTGTGTCCCGGCTCCTGCCTGTGAGGGGCGCTGTCCTGCTCCCTTCTGGGCAGCATTGCTCATCCTGAACTGGGTGCTTCTTTGGTGGCATATGCCAAGCTGGCGTTTGTCTGGAAGCCATGGGGGTGGGGGTGGGGGCTCGGCTGGGACTGCACTTAGTGCTGGGTGTGGTGGGCACCCGACCATGGTGCCTGGTGGGTTGGGGAGAGGGAGGGACTGCAGGGCCTTACTTCATCTTCAGAACCAGGCCTGTTTAAGGCTCGAGTCCTCATCACCCACCAGCCCTGTGGGTGGATGCTGCCTTCTCTTTACAACTTAATCAAGAATCACAATGTGGCCCAGCTGGTGTTGCTCAGTGATTGAGCGTCAACCTATGAACCAGGAGGCCACGGTGCGATTCCCGGTCAGGGCACAGGCCTGGGTTGTGGGCTCGATCCCCAGTGTGGGGCGTGCAGGAGGCAGCCAATGAATGATT
>NW_006284618.1:2919514-2919886 GCF_000327345.1 Myotis davidii | reverse complement strand
ATTTACTGGTTCCTAACACTTTTTTTTTGAAGCAGTTGTTATTACATTGTGCCTCTGTTTCCCCAGTCGTTCAGAGAAAATGGAGCCGGCAGGGTTGTGGGAAGGATACGTGGGTAACGTGGTGATTAGTAAATAATCCTCCTGCTGACTGAGATATGAATGAGATGAGCTAGGAAAACGTGTCAGGTGGGGTGCAGAGAGTGCCCGCTCTGACCTCTTGGAGACAGGTAACCAAAGGGTCAGAGAGTAAAGGTTCTCACCGATGGGTCCCTGTGAGGGGTGCTATGGAGGGCCCCCGGCCTCTGCCATCTGGGACGGCCAGCAGTCAGGCCAGCACCCTCAGGGCAGGTGGGAGGCTGGCCGCCCCGCCCC
>NW_006284618.1:2917192-2919491 GCF_000327345.1 Myotis davidii | reverse complement strand
TCGGCCCCCCACCATGTCCAAGAAGGGCGTGGGCAGCCGAGCCAAGGGGGACAAGGCCGAGGTCCTTGCCGCGCTGCAGGCCGCCAACGAGGAGCTGCGGGCCAAGCTCACGGACATCCAGATTGAGCTGCAGCAGGAGAAGAGCAAGGTGGGCTCCCCACACCCAGCTCCCCCCTCCCTGCCCCTGCCCTGCTCCTCTGGGTCAGCCCAGAGCGGGGTATGGGGTGTAGCCAGGTCTCTGCAGGAGTGCCTGCCTAGTTGGTCCTGGCTCCCCAGAGCCTCTCCAAGCAGCTCTGGGGACGGGGCAGAGGGACACAGGCCGCGGCCCCGGCCCTGTGTGAACAGCCCTGGCTGCCAGGACAAGCCCAGGACCTCATCCCTGGACAATGTCCTTTCCCCCTGGAGTGTTCAGAGTGGCATTGAACCCAAATATACCGGGTCCAGCATGGCCCTCAGCTAGTTGAAGGCAACAGCCGGGCCTGGGCTTCTAGCGGCCAGGTGTGGGGACCAAACGCAGAAACCCAGCCCTTGGGGGTCCTTGCAGCCTGGAGGGAAGGCCGGGCTTGTGCTGATGAGGGACCTGGGGGATCTGGGTGGGGAGGGTGCGAGACTGGTCAGAGGTGGTGCCCACTCAGCACCGTCCCACTGCCCACGCTGCCCTCCTCTCTCCATGACTCGCCCCTCCTCGCACAATCCCAGGAGGTACTAAGAAGCACTCACGGGCCTGTGGGAGGGGGCTGTGAAGGGAGAGGATGGGGGGCGGAGGGGGTGTTGAAAGGCCCTCAGCTGTGGACTGGAGCCTGTGAGCCTCCCCCACGTGTCTCCTAGGAGGCCTGGCCGTGGAGGGAACCAGGTTCTTTGGGGCCCGTTGCTCCTCTGAGCTGCCTGACTTCCTGGTTCAGTCCCAGGAAGAGTGAGATTTTGTGGCACGTGAGGCGCATGTGGAATTCAGACTTCAGTGCTCATGCTGCCTGTGGCGGAGTTGAGCAGGGACCCCCCGGGCCAGAGCCTGGCATCCTTACTATTGGACCCTTACCCGCCACCTCGGGTCCCCTGCTCTGTAGGAAGGGGGCAGTTAAAGGACCTGCTGCCATCGGTGCTGGGGAGGATGTGCTCCCGGAGCCCCAGGGACAGCGCGGGTACCAGCAGGCAGCTGTCAGGGTGACCTCGAAGCCGCTCAGGAGTCAGCACCTGGCCTGGGCCAGCAGGTCACAGAGTCCCCAGGAGGCCCAGGAGGCTGCCTGCCTGGAGCAGGGGTGGAGGCACAGACACGAGGCGGCCTGGCATGCAGCGTTGTCCCCAAATGCAGAGGGCCCACACGGTGGCCGCTGTGGGTGCTGCCTGGACGGCGGGGAGGGAAGTGCTTGGTGTCGTGTCATTTCTTCACCAGGCCTGTCATGTGTGTCTGACACTGACTCCACAGGGGCCTTTCTTGTGATAAAGCCCAGGCCACTGGATGGCAGGGTGACCTCAGTGTGGCCTCCTTGTCACTCCCAACAGCCTGGATCAGAGTCGGGATTAAGCCCCTTCTCACCTTGAACTCTTTTGGATTTGTTTCTCCTCCACTCTCCATCCATAATCCCGACGCACATCACACCGTTTTCCTTCTCTGCTCAGTCCCATCCACGAAGCTTGCATGAAGGAGAACGTTATGTCGTCTGTTAGGAGGGAAAGCAAGCTGGGCTCCAGATCCACGGCTGGCACTGCAGTTCTGGGGGGCAGGGAGGGGTGTCTGTTTGGACAATTAAGGGTCAGGTGTCTGTCAGGCGACTGCTTTTCAGGGTCCTGCAGAAGCAGGTGGCACCCTCTGTGAGCTGGAGAGAGGTGGCCAGGGCTGTGGCTTGGGTGGTGGGCTTCTCCCATCGTCTGGCCCACGTACACCCAGGCAGGCCTGGGTTCCACCCACCCTTCATGCCACATGAAGTCTGCGCACCGAGTTCATGCCAGTAGCTGGGGGGCAGGGGGCGGGGGGGGGAGCCGGGGTCATTTTGCCAGGGCCACAGCTTCTAGATCAGTGGTTCTCAACCTTGGCTGCACATTAGAATCACCTGGGAATCTTTTTAAAATCCTGATTTCTGGGCCTCATCCCCCGGAAATTCTGTTTCTTTGTTACTAATGTTGTGGCCCCACCCATAACAAAGAAAAGAATTTCCGGAGGATGAGGCCCAGAAATCAGGATTTTAAAAAGATTCCCAGGTGATTCTAATGTGCAGCCAAGGTTGAGAACCACTGTTCGAGATGAAAATAAAACATTCAGTGAAAAATCTGAGTTTTCCAAAGGCCTATACATCAGACGTCA
>NW_006284618.1:2910637-2917089 GCF_000327345.1 Myotis davidii | reverse complement strand
TATTATTTGGGCAAAGGGCAAGAGTGCCCCTGTTCTCACATGCTGTGCCCAGGATGTCCTGCCCACCCTCCACACAGGTTCCTTTAACACATTGTTTGTGGGTAGCTTTTATCGCACGCTAACAGGTGGCGCGGGCCATTTTTGCTAATTTTTTGCACAAATGGCCATGTTCAGTAAAATTACGATAACTTTAGTTTATGTATTTATACGTTACCCGCATTCTACCGCTAGTCTATAAAAAATGTATTAATACGTGTCCCGAGCTCTACTACCAGTCAACATAAAACATAGAAGTAAAACATATAAATACGTTTCCCTCATACAATGTGTTAAGAGGCAACAGTTTCACCTCCTCACCAGCCTGTCCCTGCAGAGCCGCAGAGCAGATGCCATGGACCTGACCTTCCAGCCCAAGTTCTCTTGTGACACCTGTGGGTGCAGAGACAGCTCCACCTATGACACTCGGTCCTGTTTCAGTTGCATTTCATTTATTTATTTATTTATTTATTTATTTATTTATTTATTTAATACTAGAGGCCCGGTGCACGAATTCACGCACCGGTGGGGTCCCTCAGCCTGACCTGCAGGATCTGGCCAAAACTGGTTCTCTGACCAGTTTCCTGAGGGGTCCCAGATTGTGAGAGGGTGCAGTGCGGCAAGGTTGTTGCCACAGTGCTGTTTTAGAATTTCTTTTTAAAAAATATATTTTGATTGATTTCTGAGAGGAAGGGAGAAGGAGAGAGATAGAAACTTCAGGGATGAGAGAGAATCATTGATTGGCTGCCTCCTGCATGCCCCCTCCTAGGGATCGAGCCTGAAAGCAGGGCATGTGCCCTTGACCAGAATCAAACCCAGGACCCTTCACTCCACAGGCCGACGCTCTATCCACTGAGCCAAACCAGCTAGGGCTCAGTTGCATTTTAAGGAGACATGCTCGAATGGAAGCAGCAACCCAGTTTGCAAACAAAACTTTGTAAAGTCAGTGTCCAGACTTTGGCCGGGACAGGGGCTGCTCGGGGACGACCCAGCCTCGCCTTGTCTTGCAGGTCAGCCGGGTGGAGAGAGAGAAGAACCAGGAGCTGAAGCAGGTGCGCGAGCACGAGCAGCACAAGAACGCGGTCCTGCTCACGGAGCTGAAGAGCAAGCTGCACGAGGAGAAGATGAAGGAGCTGCAGGCCGTGCGCGAGGCGCTGCTGCGCCAGCACGAGGCCGAGCTGCTGCGCGTCATCAAGATCAAGGACAACGAGAACCAGCGGCTGCAGGCGCTGCTGCACGCCCTGCGCGACGGCGGCCCCGAAAAGGTCAAGACCGGGCTGCTGTCCGAGGCCAAGGAGGAGGCCAAGAAGGGGTTCGAGGTGGAGAAGGTGAAAATGCAGCAGGAGATCTTGGAGCTCAAGGGAGCCAAGCGGCAGGTGGAGGAGGCGCTGACGATGGTCATGCAGGCCGACAAGATCAAGGCCGCGGAGATACGGAGCGTGTACCACCTGCACCAGGAGGAGATCTCCCGCATCAAGAAGGAGTGTGAGCGTGAGATCCGCAGGCTGGTACGTGGGCTGCAGGTGGCGGGTAGGGGAGGGGGCGGTGAAGGCAGGGGGACTTGGGAGGGGGTGCGGCCAGTGGTGGGCCTGCTTCTGGGCACAGGCACTCACACCATCACTGTTGGTCCTGGGGACGTGCGGATGCGAGGATAGGTCAGAAGGGCCAGCTGGCAGGCAGAGGTCCTCTCTCTGCTCCTCTCCAACCAGCTTTACATCCTGGGTCTCGTTTGGGCCAGAACAGGATGCCTGCAATGTCATGAAAGCCTCCCCTCCTTAGAGTGCAGGTTGGGCTGCAAGCCAAGCAGGACTAGTGCTCTGCTGGCACAGTCGCTTCTTCCATCACTGGGCGGGCTCTGCCGTCTGTCCAGCTCACTGGGTCCAGAGAGGTGAGACCACGAGGGCAGGAGGTGGTGGCATGTCCCTGAGGCCATCCTGATGTCCCTGTGCCCTGTGCATGCTCTGAGGCTCGATAGCGTGAAGTTACCATCTTGCAGGTCAGGCATGGGCACCTGTGCATCCGTGGTCAGAGACCGGGTCCCCTGGCAGGCCCTGTTGGAGTCAGTGTCCTCAGAGCCCTAGGGCTGGGAGTCGGAGAATATTCAAGAATCCTGAGGGATTGTGCCGGTTCTCCTCACCCTGTGGAGCCGGGACCTCCTTGGTGATCTGGGGAAATGGAGGTCAGCGTTAGAGGCGTGCCCCACGTCCCAGTGTGCGGTTCATCAGGACCCGGCTGGCTCTGCTGGTGACACCCAGGACCCTGGATGCCCCTCCATGGGGCACAGCCTGGCCTTGCACCCAGGCCACCTGCCCCTACTTCCCTGGGGCTCTGTTTTCCAAACGGTGCTGTCACCTTGAATGTCCCAGAAGGGCTGCAGCCCGTTGGACCCATGGCCCGGAGGGGGAACTGAGCGCTGTGAGGCAGACACGACTCTGCCACAGTGTGTGCACGAGGGTCCCAGACCTTGCCTTTTCCAGAGTGTCCCCTTTCCATGCTCCCCCATGGCTCCACCCCCAGCCCTGTGTTGGTGCCACGTCAGCACCGCTGTCCAGCCCCACACCACCCTGTAATTCATCGACCGGCTTCAGTGTTCGTAGGAGACAGGTGGCCTCATCCCCTTAACTGAAGGCTGACACACAGCCAGCAGCAGTTCCCTGTGGTCCCTCAGCCCTGACGCAGACGCCCCAGAGGCAGCTCTAGCAGATTCTCCTGGTATTTGTTCCAAATTCTCAAAAACATGCTTAAGCTTTCACTTTCAGATTCCTCCATCTCAGCCCCTCTTCTGCCCCCCACCCCCCTACTCCAGGCCTCCCTAAATTACATTGACCAGGTATCGTGGGAACAAATGGATACCCAAATGGAGGGAACTGCCATTTATGGGGGTGGGCAGTGTCTCAGGAGAACTATTGGGGTGGTGACCTGTCCCCTCCCAGGCATTAGATCCTCCCCTTAGCTTCCTCTTTTAAAAATATATGTATATATACATACATATATACACATATATATTGATTTCAGAGAGGAAGAGAGAGGGAGAGAGAAATAGAAACATCAATGATGAGAGAGAATCATTGATTGTCTGCCTCCTGCATGCCCCACACTGGGGATCAAGCCTGCAATTGGGGCATGTGTCCTGACCGGGAATGGAACTTGGTTCCTAAACTTCTTGGTTCATAGGTTGACGCTCAATCACTGAGCAACACTAGCCGGGCCCCAAACGAACTTTTAAATGACTTCAGCAAGGTTTCAGGACACAGGATCAATATGCAAAAATCAGTTGTATTTTTATGTAGTAGTAACAAACAATTCAAATTAAATTTTAAAAAATTCCACTCATGATGGCATAAAAAAGAATAAAATATTTAGAAGTTTAACGAAAGATGTGCAAGACTTGAACTCTGAAAACTACAATACTCAACTGAGAGAAACTAAAAGTGAGCTGAATAAACAAATAGGCATTCCATGTTCATGGATTGGTGAGCTGAATAAACAAATAGGCATTCCATGTTCATGGACTGGTGAACTGAATAAACAAAGATAGAGCTTCCATGTTCATGGACTGGTGAACTGCACAAGTAAATAGACATTCCACGTTCATGAATTGGAAGCTCAGCATTGTTAGATGGCATTTCTCCCCAGATTAATATAAGGAGCAAACAACGCCTGTCAATCCCAGCAGCTTTCCCGAAGCTGATTCTAAAATGTGTATGGAAATGCAAGATGCTTCCTCATACCGGGTTAGCTTCCTCTGTTCTTGGTGGTGCCATTTTATGATCTAAAACTTTACATTCTAACGTGGCCTGATTTGTTGATCTTTTCCTGTATGGCTGGTGCTTATTGTGTCTTGTTTAGGAAATTCTTTTATTCTGGAGCCATGAAGTGTTATCTTTTTAGAACTTTATCTTTCATGCAGAGGTGTTTGCCATGCCTGGGTTGTATGTGTGTGTGTGTGTGTGTGTGCACGCGCGCTGTAAGGTGGGGGTCCTGTTATACATTTTCCACATGGATATACAACTGCCCCAGCAGCCCTTATGAAAAAAGACCACCTTTCCCCCAATCCACAGGGCTTTCTAGTTTGTTCTATCACAGCTCCTCTTTGAGCTCATTTTTAAATTATTCCCATTTTATAATACGTCTTGATTTCTGGAGGAGCGTTCTCTAGCTTTGTTCAAGAGTAACTGGACCTTTCTTGGCCCCTGAGTCTTGGCTGGGGAGGGGGCCCTGGTTGAGCTCACAGAAAACATCAGAGCCAGGCAGGCACAGAATAAGTCCATTCCTTCCCTTCCGCTTTGAGTGAAAATTTGGCCAGAAATGGCCCTGGGGACCCATCTCCAGGGTGGATTCTGGGGACGGTGGGGGGAAAGAATGTCAAAATGATAAAGGGGAGTCCCCAAATTGACTGTGGAGTCTACAGGGAAAAACTGGAAGATTGAAATAAGCAAGAAAAGAAATAGAAGATTTCCGTCTCCTTTTCTAAGAATGCTTGAGGGCTGTCCCAGCTCACTCCATGTGCACCTTCACCTTTGACCTTTGTCTTTGATCTAGACTCTGCAGAGACAGACCTTTACCTGGAGGAAACCTTTAGCAATGCAGCCCTTCCTGTCCACAGACAGACAAATGACTCTTCTTCAGACACTGCAAATGGTCTTTGCCAGGCTGGCGGCGCAACTCTCTTTAGATCAAATCCTCATTCAAATTGGCTGCAACGTTTACTTGTCCCCTTATTAACTAATAAATTTAATAAAAATGTTCTTAAAAATATATTTTTATTGATTTCAGAGAGGAAGAGAGAGGGAGAGATAGAAACACCAGTGATGAGAGAGAATCATTGATTGGCTGCCTCCTGCATACCCCACACTGGGGATCGAACCTGAAACCTGGGCCTATGCCTCAACTGGGAATCAAACTGTGATTTACCTCCTAGTTCATAGGTCGCACTCAACCACTGAGCCATGCCAGCCTGGCCCTGCCATTTCTCTATACCTCCTATAACTGGGAGTGAGGGGCTGAGGCAGGGGGAGTTCTTGCTGGTGAGGTGAGGTGGGGGTCCTGGGAAGAAAAGGAAAGGGATTAAGGACACGAAGGTGGAAAATCAGGGTGGTGATTGCTCCCCAGTCAGGCGTGTCCCATTCAACCACAGCTATGATCATGAACAAGAACCAAGTGATGGAGGCAATTGAAGGATCTGCTTAATCGAAGCAATGAAACTAACCAAGATTCTAGGAGGGCCTATATCAGACATGGAGAAACTTCTAGTGACCTGAGCTGAAGACCAGATGCAAACGTGCATCCCTCTGCGCACCATGATGACCGCAGCCAAAGCAAAAGGTTTTCGATGTTGAAAGGACAGGCTGGATCCAACTACGGTGTTGAATTTATTGCTGGTTCTGGGTGGTTTAAGCGATTCAAGAATCATTACTCATTCCGTAACGTGAGAGTGGAGTCTGCGCATGCTGGTGCGAAGACAGCTGAGGATTGTTGGAAACTCTAGATAACCTGATTGAGGAGGAATACAATTACTTCCCTGAGCAAATATTCAATATGGATGAAACCTCCTGATTCTGGAAACGGATGCCTGAAAGGACTTTTACCCATAAGGAGGCCAGGTGGATGCCAGGGTTCAAGGTCTTTAAGGATGTTGTTTGGGGGCAATGTTACGGGCTACAGATCTAATCCCTTTGTGATTGGGCACAGTGAGAACCCAGGGCCTTCAGACATTTTACTGCAGGTCTCCTATGGGAGCAACGAGAAGTAAAGGAGGACCTGGCTCCTCCTCCGAGTTGCCTTCCTGAATTGCTACACCAGCAGCAGTACTGTGTGGAGAACATACCTGTCAAGATTTGCTTATGGTTGATAATGCTCCTGGACATCCTCCTTTCCTTGGTGATCTTCATCCAATATCAACATGGCGCTTCTCCCTCCAAAAACCGTGGATCAAGGAGTTATAGCAGCTTTTCAGGCCTGTTACCTGAGGAGACCTTTGCCCAAGCTATTGCTGCAATGGAGGAAGATGCTAAGAAGACACTGATGTAATTCTGGAAGGATCACAACGCCTGTGACTGCATTGCTTGAGTTTGGGTGGTGTCACCAAGGAGTGTATGAATGGCATCTGGAAGAAAGCTAGACCATATAGCCCAGGTGTGCAGTAGGTTAAACTATGTAGCCCAGGTGTGCCATAGGTTATACCATGTAGCCCAGGTGTGCCATAGGTTATACCATGTAGCCCAGGTGTGCAGTAGATTATACCATATACCAGGTGTGCGCCATAGGTTATACCATGTAGCCCAGGTGTGCAGTAGGTTAAACTATGTAGCCCAGGTGTACCATAGGTTATACCATGTAGCCCAAGTGTGCAGTAGGTTAAACTATGTAGCCCATGTGTGCCATAGGTTATACCATGTAGCCCGTGTGCAGTATAG
>NW_006284618.1:2908529-2910353 GCF_000327345.1 Myotis davidii | reverse complement strand
TGGGCAGTAGGTTATACCGTGTAGCCCAGGTGAGCAGTAGGCTATACCATGTAGCCCAGGTGAGCAGTAGGCTGTACCATGTAGCCCAGGTGAGCAGTAGGCTGTACTGTCTGGATTTATGTGCCTCTGTGATGTTCACAGGACAATAAAATCACCTAACCAGGCATTTCTCAGAACGTGTCCCCGTGGGTAAGTGGCCAATGACTATGACAGGAGTAGAAGATGTAGGAACGTGCCCTTGGCTGAGAATTTTCAGTGGAGACACTGCATGTGAGAGTCCCGGGGCCTTAGGAGGACCCCCGGGAGACACTGTGATCTTAAAGTTTTGAGTTTCCCATCGTTAAAAAATCAAACCCCGCCCGCCCTCTGAAGCAGCGACTGAGGTGGGATGAGTGAGCAGAGACTGATTTCCTTGATTACTGCTGAAAGAAGAGGATGTTTGCACAGTATCCCCGTCAGAGGGGAAATGTCAGGCCACAGGATATAGCTGCGTGTTAATCTGGTTTTCTCTTCACTGGCCTCTCTGTTTCCACTAATTGACTGTGTTGCCTCTGCATTTCTGTGAGTTCCAGTAAATGGGAATTTAGCAATTAAGGATTTCTTTTTCTTTTTTCTATTCAGTTCACTGCTTCCCCATGAATGCTGCGATCTGGGCTAATTAGACATCTCGTCTCTTTGTTTCCCAGCTGACTTCAGCAGACGGCTGATTTATTAGCTTACTGTAACCTTAAACAGCGCGCAAAGCAGCGAGGCGCCCTATCCTGCTCTGTTGTTTAAAATATGTTTTAAACCGAGTCTTCTTGCAAATCTAGTGTCGTTTGTAATGATGCCCATGCCACCTGCGTCTGCGTGTCTGAGGAGTGGGCAGTGGTGGGGCTGGTTCTGCCCTCTCCTCTGAGGGCAGCCCACCTTGGGCCTCAGTCGCACCCATGGCCGCCAGGAGGAGGGGCTGGGAGGCAGGTGGCTCCTCGCAGCTGTTAGAGGACGTTGAGCACAGGAAGAGTGGGGAGGGCTGCCATGTGTGTGGGGGGGACCACTCCTGATGCTTGTGCACTCTGCCTGTTGCTATGGTAACAGATCTGCATCCTGCCTGCCTGTGTGATTGTGTTCTGTTCTCCTTGTAGATGGAGGAGATAAAATTTAAGGACAGAGCAGTCTTCGTGCTGGAGAGAGAGTTAGGGATTCAAGCCGGGCATGCTCAGAGACTGCAGCTCCAAAAAGAGGCTCTAGATGAGCAGCTGTCCCAGGTCAAAGAGGCTGATCGGCACCTGGGCAGCCCCAGACGGGAACTTCCTTATGCAAGCGGTGCAGGAGACACCTCAGACCACTCGGGAAGCCCTGTAAGCACCTCCCCATCGCACACTTTCGGCTGCGTGTCCCTGCGAGGAAGATCCCCCAGGGGCCGAGCCCGTGTCCAGGGCCAGGGCCCTCCCACCCTGGGAACACCGACTGTGCCTGCAGCCCGCCAGCCAGGCCCCGGGCCCCTCGGCTCTCTGGCATGGCCAACAGGGCGGGTAGCCTTTGTCCTTCCTTCCTTGTTAATGTAGTGTGTAGCCCTGCCTTCACACGGTCCCCCTGCCGTGGACCCCAAAACTTTGGGCTTCCCGCTGGAGCCCCTCTGAGCCACTGGACCCCCAGGTTGATGAGGGTCCCTGGTCTTGGCTGGTGCTGGCTCCTGTCCCGGGCTGGTGGGACACGAGACTCAGCTGCTTCCCTGTCTACACACAGGCTTTGCCTTCTGCCGGGAAGGCTGGCTCCCTGCTCCCCTCACCCTGAATTTGACCCCCGTGCAGTGATTTCCGCCATTCACATCACCCATTGCCC
>NW_006284618.1:2892942-2908297 GCF_000327345.1 Myotis davidii | reverse complement strand
TTCCCTGGCCCGCCAGGATGGCACAGGGCCAGCAGCTGCCCGGCCATGACGCCACTCATCTCCTCATTGCCGCTCCTCATTCAGAGCCCTCTTGGGTGGTCCTGGGAAGTCGGGGGCAGGGGGGAGGGGAAGGTCCGAGGTCCGTCTGGGGCTGCCCCTAGCCTCTCCTGCACCTGCTGAATGAGGAATCATTCCTCCGTCCTTTTGGGCACCCGTTTGCTTTAGGACAAAACCCAGTGTGAGCTGAGCCAGCCCTAGGACAGTGACATTTCAGGGTAGAAAGTGACATTTGATAATCCTATTATACATGGCTGAGCTGAATCAGACAGCGCCTGCCCTGGCATGATCCCCGATAGATTGTGCGAACCCCAGAGGCTCTCAAACTGAATTAAAATGTTGTCACAGATTTTTGCCTGAAGTTCCAAAGTGACCTTTCAGAAACATAATCTTGGGGAAGCAACTTTTGAGAGTCGTTAGTCCAATGTCGTTACCTGAGCTCACTTTAGAATGCTAGGGAGGTGACTTCCGGCCTGCGGTGCGGACCCTGCCTGGGGTGCAGACGGCAGAGACAGGCGTGCGTGGGCTGGTTCCGGTGCTTTCTGGGCTCGCTGCGGTCGGGGTGCCTGCATTTGCATGCCCTCACCTTCCACATTTGCATTTTCTTGACATTTCTGCTCTTGCATTCTGTCCCATCTCACGGCTTGCCACCACGGCGCCCCAGCCCCTAGGAGGGCCCCACGCCCACCGCCCACCCAGGGTCTCCAGCCATCAAAACTCGAAAGTGCTCTGGTCTCCACGCTGTTGGGGTTTGCAAGGTTTCTCCGTCTGCATCTGCGGACAGTTATTTGCAGTTGATTTCTGTTTTAGGAACAGCAGTTGGATGAAAAGGATGCCCGGCGTTTCCAACTTAAAATCGCAGAGCTAAGCGCCATCATTCGGAAACTGGAGGACCGGAACGCCTTGCTGTCGGAAGAGAGGAATGAGCTGGTGAGCGCGGCCGGCGGGGGCGGGGCTGGGTCCGTGGGCTTAGGGCTGCAGCCCACTTCCAAGTTCCTTGTGGAAAGGAGCGATGGTGACAAGGGCGGGCTTGTGCCTCAGCCTCTTGGCTGTTTCCAATAAAACTTTGTTAACAAAACCAGGTTGAGGGCCAGCTATGGGCCTCAGACCCTGCTTGGCTGATCCCTGCTCTGCATTATTGGGCAAAAGTATCCTCCGTTCTTCACATTATCTGAGGACCTCCGCCTGCAGGGGCGCCATCACCATCAGTCCTTGCAGCCACTGGGGTTTCTGAGTGGCTTGTCCCCTGGATGAGAGCTGCTCGAGGCTCCCGGGGGTCCTGGTTCCACAGCTCTGACTGGACTCGACTCCAACCCTCAGCTGTCGCCAAGCCTGTTCTGCTCAGCTTGCAGGTTCCAGAGGGCGACCTGCTGGCTCTCTGTCACGCCTAAAACAATCGTGCTTGTAACTAATTTTGTCTTTCAGCTAAAGCGTTTAAGAGAAGCTGAAAGCCAGTACAAGCCGCTGCTGGATAAAAACAAGCGCCTCACTCGGAAAAATGAGAGCCTGTCTCACACGCTGCGCCGGATGGAAAACAAGTTAAAATTTGTCACTCAGGAGAACATAGAAATGGTAAGGGGCCCTGGCCTGTCCATCAGCCAGCAGGAGGGTAACCATGACAACCTCTTCCGCTTCCCCCCACAAGGTTTGACCAGATCCCGGTGGCCCTCTGGCTCTTGCTCCAGCCTCTGGTCTCCTGTAGGGATAGGAGCTACCAGGGCCTTAGGTGAGGGTCTGGGTGTCGCCTGCCTGGGGGGTGACAGGGAGTAAGATTCTGAGCAGTCACATCCCCCACCCCCAGGCCACCTCCCACCTCTGAGCACCTGGAACAGAGGTGGTGGGAGCCCAGGACTGGCCTTGAGAGAAGGGAACAAACCGACCGGGCAGGGGCACCGACCAGGGGCCCCGGGGTGCTCACTCCTGCCGCCACCACTAAGCAGGTGGGGGTGATTAGCTGGTGTCATGTGGGTTTCTTCTGCCCCTGAGGGCCCCAAAGGCCCTGAGTGAGAGTTTAACCAGGGATGTGAGAAAGGGGGGAGGTGGGAGGATTGCCCTCCATGCTCCCCTGTGCAGAGCCCCCTCTTTTTACACTCTGACTTTGGGGATGGCCAGGAGGTGTGAACTGGCATGGACAGCTCACATGTTTCCCCATGGGCCCCGAGCCAGGCCGCCCAGCCCTCCCCCGTTTCAGGTGCTGAGATGCAGCCTCGATTTCCCGGGCTCTACAGCCGGCTGCTCCAAGGCCTGAGCAGAGAGCAGGAGGACCCTGACTTCCCATTGCCTAGACCAGTGATGGCGAACCTATGACACGCGAATTCATTTTTTTGGTTGATTTTTCTTTGTTAAATGGCACTTAAATATATAAAATAAATATCAAAAATATAAGTCTTTGTTTTACTATGGTTGCAAATATCAGAAAATTTCTCTATGTGACACGGCACCAGAGTTATGTTAGGGTTTTTCAAAATGCTGACACGCCGAGCTCAAAAGGTTCGCCATCACTGGCCTAGTTGGACGGCCCTGCTCCACCCTGTGAGTGACATGGTCTGGTTGGCTTTTCAGAGACAAAGAGCCGGGATCATAAGGAGACCCAGTTCCTTAAACGACCTGGATCAGAGTCAAGATGAGAGAGAAATTGACTTCTTGAAACTCCAAATTGTGGAGCAGCAGAACCTCATAGATGAGCTGTCCAAGGTGCCGTCCAGCTCCTTTCTCTCCCTTCTCCGCTGCCCCCTGGAGGTTCCACCCGGAGCCCCTTGCCCTGGGGGTCTGCCCAGAGGAGCCCATCGGAGGCGGGGGTTGTTTGTCCTCCTGGCCGCTCCCTGGGTTCGTCTCGGCTGGGTCCCTGCACCGGTCATGCTGGCCATGGCCCCCTCGGGACCAGGGGTTTCAGGAGCCACAACACCAGTGCTAGGGCCATGGTGACCACACCCGGGGCTCAAAACAACAGCCACGTATCCCTCCCAGTTCTGGAGGCCAGGACCCCAAATCAAAGTATAAGAACTTTTGGGGGACAGGAAGCGAAAAAAGGCCAGTTCACCCTGCACTGAGGGCCCTGGGTGCTTCCGCGGGTCACGGGGCTGGGGACCAGCTGAGGGCGGGAGGAGGGGCCATCAGGGCTGAGTGAGGCCGTCCCTCCCAGGGCAGGGGGCGGGGGGGCCATGCTGCAGTCAGGAAGCGGCAGAGGTTGGGGGGTGCAGGACTCGGGGTCTGCTGAGTCTCCAGGCGAATGTCCTCTCTTCCAGACCCTGGAAACGGCCGGCTACGTGAAGAGCGTGCTAGTAAGTACACTCGGCACTGCCTGTCCTCGCTCTTTCTGGTGCCCTGTTCCTGGGACCCCGCCTGTGCCCATGGCTCCTCCCAGGCCAGACAAGTGGCCGTGCCAGCTCCCAGGTGGATTTTGTGGCCACAGTGCTACCTGCCCCGAGGCTTTGCCGTGGTGACCGAGAACGCCCACCTGCCAGGGGGCCATGTGTGCCCCTTTGGCCAGTGGCAGTGCCCAGCTCTGCTCAGTACTGAGCCACTTATTCAACCAGAGGTCAGAGGGCTCTCCTCTCTGGGGCCCTTCCCCCACCGTGGGGTCCCCTGCCCTGCTGGCATGCACCCACGGGCTGGGCTGGTTGGTTTGGTCATGGTCACAGAAATGCAGCCTCGCTCCCTGATGTTGAGTAAGACTCCCTCCACGTTCTGCGTGGAGTAGGGTTCGGTGTCTGAAAGAGGAGCCGCACAACAAATGAGAGAAAAAGATACGAGATAATTTTGCAATATTGGGGGACCAGGAGGGCAAGTTCCGAAGGACTTCCACCGATGCTCAGGCCACTCCAATCTTTTATTGATCTGGAGTAGTCCTTAGGGTAAGGAGGTTTCAATGACACACAGATCAGCAGACAATTTCCAGGAATAGACAAAGTATCTGATTAGCTCATCAATAGATTACCAAGAATAGGCAGAGTATCTGAATAACAATAATCAACAAGGATCTACATAAATATCTAAGGAATTAAGTGAACTAAGGTGGGGATGCTTCAACTATTATTACCTAAATTAACTGGGTGGTTCCTAGATTAACTGGGTGGTGCACAGTCCTGACCTTTGTTAGGACTTCAAAGGTTACTAGCTTTTGGGGGTCTCTGTCTAAACTCAGCTAGTGAAGACAATGAATGGACTCCGGCACCCAGAGAAAAGCAGGCCACTGGCCTCCTTACACATTCATGGGGTCCATGCCCACATCTGTGGGCTCCCCATGTGCAGGCATCTGCTCAGAGTCCGCAGGGGGTGGCTCATCCGTCCCCTCAGGTCCCATTTCTGTTCCTGCCACTCAAATCCCCTGCCCCCATGTGGGCCCCCCAGCCAAGCACCGCCATAAAAGAAGCTGGGGGGGCCGATGAGTGTGGTGAGCCGAGCCACCTAAACAGGCCAGGCACTCCTCCAGCCCGAAGAGTGGGGACAGGCCGTCCACACCTGCAGACTCCTGGGCAGGCCGTGGGCTCAGCGTGTTTATGTCGGTGTGGCGAGTACGCCAGCCTGTCCTCAGCCACCCATGCTAGCATGGAACCTTGACCGTGTATTTGAAGCTGATGGAGCCGTGCAATTACTCAAAAGCGTCTCTTCCACTGGTTTCTGCAGGAGCGTGACAAGCTTTTGAGATTTCGGAAACAGAGGAAGAAGATGGCCAAGCTGCCCAAGGTCAGTGAGAGGACGTCGGCGTAGGTGCACAGAAAACGTGTGCTTTAAAAGCCACCTGCGAGGAAGGAATCTCTGCCTTTGGAAGTGAAAATAAAATGATTCTTTTTATTTCTAAAAATTGTTACTGTGATATAACCAAGGCAGGACCCAAAGGAAATAATTCGGTTCATACTTTCAAATTTAAAAATCCAGCCGTATTTCTTTTTCATTTTTTAAAATCCTCACCCGAGGATGTTTTTCCATTGATTTTTC
The DNA here is from genome assembly GCF_000327345.1 of Myotis davidii. Lineage (NCBI taxonomy): Eukaryota > Metazoa > Chordata > Mammalia > Chiroptera > Vespertilionidae > Myotis > Myotis davidii. The sequence goes on along the minus strand of NW_006284618.1, from coordinate 2,903,302 downwards.
AGAGAGTGGAAGAGAGAGGGAAAGACAGAGAGAAATATCGATGTGAGAGAGACACATCGGTGGGCAGCCTCCTTCATGCACTCCAACCAGGGCCCAGGCTGGCCTCCTTACACATTACAAACGAGAAACATGCCCTTGACCAGAATCGAACCCGGGACCCTTTGGTCTGCAGGCCGATGCTCTATCCACTGAGCCAAACTGGCTAGGGCCAGCCCTATTTCTTTCACATTTCCAAGAGAAGATATGAACTCAGACAATCATAAGGAGGGGGAGGAGCCAGCCTGGGACCCTGGGGCCCTGAGGATCTGCAGGCTGCAGCTCCCACCCCATGCCCATCCACAGGCTCCACGCAGGCCCCTCCCTCGAAGACCCGGGTCATTTCTCTGCTGCACAATCCTTTGTGATGAACCTGTGATTTTTATTAGAGGGGATCTGGGAGACATTCCTAAGGACCTGACTCATGTCCTGCTTTTTGCAGAGCATGTGTGTTTTTGTTAGGTTTTGAACCATCAGCCATGTTCGTCATGTGAGCTGTGAGAAAGGCCCACAGGAGGCCTGAGAGGTGTCGGGTCATTTGAGGGTGTGTAGGGGCTCTCTGAGGCCGAGAGCCCGACAGCAGGCTCTAGCAGCGTGGACGGGTTCGGGGAGCTCACTCTCTCCACCTGGGCCAGGTGCTCCGTGAGATGAGAGGAGGGACTGGTCAGTGAGTCAGGAGCCATCAGTGGGCAGGACGGGCTTGAGGGCCGAGGACAGGGCATTGGTTGCCACCACACACTCCAGCCTTGATGGCCAGTGGACCGGCCATGAGCGGGCACACACATCGTCCGGGGGAGAGGGGAGCCTGGGTTGCCAGTGTCAGAGGGGAGCTGTGGGGTGTCCCTCAGACAGGGCTCTCCCACGAGCTGGGGAAGGACCAGCTTTGGCTCTTGTTTTTACTTTTATTCTAATCTGCCGAGGACGATGCTTTGAAAACACAATAAAAATGAATCACTAGACACGGGCCACATACTGGACGCCAGGCTAGTGCTCACTGTTAGTCCTGTGGCAGGTCACCTGCACAGTGGCATCCGAGTGCCACTGCCCTGGGCCCCGCACAGCTGGTCCCGCGGCCGTGCTCAGTCCCTACCAGGAAGGTGGCCCACCTCTCCACAGACCTCTAGCCCCTCGGCCCTTCGCCAGCCCCACTTCCAGAAGGACCACATGGCAACCCCTTGCCCTGAGGTTGGGCAGCCATGATGGAGCCTGGCGTGCGCTGGGACGTGACCCTGCAGCTGGCCCACAGCGAGCGGGAGCAGCCCCTGGGGCTGGCGGCTCGGCCCCGCTCGGTTTGACCTAACGCTGTCCCTTTGACCAAAGCCGGTGGTCGTGGAGACCTTCTTCGGATACGATGAGGAGGCTTCCCTGGAATCTGACGGCTCTTCCATATCCTACCAAACCGACAGGACGGACCAAACCCCATGCACCCCAGACGATGACCTGGAGGAGGTAAGGGGGCGGGCAGGGGCAGGGGTGGGCGCTGCTCCCTGCAGAGGTGCCACAGTCCACAGTTTGGCACCAGGAGAAACACTCCTATTGCTGCTGGCCGCCCCTTTCTCCGAGCACACGCTCCGTGCTTCACCGTCCAGTGCCCCCTCTGCAGAGGTGCAGAGAAGAGAGCTCCCGCCCTCTCAAGGGGCTGCATGCGGGAGGTCTGAACCCCAGCCGGGGTCGGCACCATTGCTAAGGGCACATGCCAGGATGTGCATAGGCAGCGGAAGCTCTCTGATAAAAACACGGCCAGGGTGTCCTACCGGCAGTCCCTTCTGCTGGAAGGATGCCAACCTCAGATCCAGGCAGCCATCTGAGCCTGGCTGGCCCTGCCCTGCGGCCAGGGGACAAGGCGTGGCCGGTGGTCCACTGCCCGGACCAGGCCCAGGGGGCACTGAGGCCATGGTGGGGCCGCCCCTGGTAGGTCTGGCGGATGCCTCAGGGCCAGGGAGCTGCTTAGCGCTCTCAGACACAGCAGCGCACTTGCCACCATAAGCCTCAGGGAACAGGATGGGGCTGGGGGAGCTGGGCCAGGCTAGGGTTCCTGGGCCTGGTTGCTTCAGACACGGCCGCCCCCCCACGCAGACCTCTGGCTTGTTTTCTGAGCAGCGAACCCTTCGGGGTCCAGTAGGGCCTCAGGAGGCAGCAGCAGCCTCCTGCTCTCTCCAGGTGGAAGCCCAGCGGGACCCTGTCCTTGGCCTTCCAGCCCAGGGACTCAGACTCACCTCCTGGGCCCCCAGGCCGAGGCCAGGCACTGACCTGTGTCTGTGCGCCTCTCCAGGGCATGGCCAAGGAGGAGACGGAGCTGCGGTTCCGGCAGCTGACCATGGAGTACCAGGCCCTGCAGCGCGCGTACGCCTTGCTGCAGGAGCAGGTCGGAGGGACGCTGGACGCAGAGCGAGAAGTTAAGGTCTAACTGACTTCCACTCCAGTGGGACCTCCCCACTTGACCCCGGCCACGGCAGGGACATAGGCATCACCCCACCTTCCCCCCCACCCCCCGGGCCCTTCACTTCCTCCCCCTCCCTCTTAGTGTGACCCGTGCCCAGACAACTAGGAGCCGAGCCAGTGTTGGGGGAGCTGGCGCTGGCTCGGCTGGGCTGGGGCCTGGCAGAGCTGTGCTGGTGACCCCCCAGTCGTAGGGCCTGCAGCTCTTTGAAGATGAAGCCGCCTTCCTTGCACACCTGGCAGCGGAGCTTTTAGGGACTGCCCCCAGCGGAGGCACAGAGGTGAGGGAGGGCCAGCATTTGAGCTCAGGTTTTGAAATTTGTTGAGATTATTCATTCATCCAACACGTGCTGAGCTCAGATGCTGTGCCCACCTGCTGCCCCTTAGGGGAGAGGAGGCCTCGAGTTGAGGGACCCCCCCCCCAGGCCCTGTGCCCATCTGGCCCCAAACGCTTTCATCCATTTGCCCTGGAAACTGTGCCCAGAGGAGCAGGAGTGCCCGTGCCCAGGGGAGCAGGAGCACCCTGTGGTTTAGACATCAGAGGGAATTAACTCACAGGAGGGGGACTGGGCCCCCCCGGGAGCCCCGGTGGCACTTAGGCGGCTGGTTTTGTAAACAAGGGATAGGCTCGGAAAAGGAGGGAACCCAGGGCCGGCAGAGGGCGCACGTTGACGGGAAGGCTCTGTCGGGGTCTGGGCTGCGATTGCTTTGCAAACCCCTCTGAGTGTGGCCGCACTGTCACCAGGGACTGGACCAGGCCTGGCCCGCACCCAGCAGGCCCAGTCCTCCTTGGCCGCTTCACCCCGCACCGGAGGTTTTCCCCTAACAATCCCTCAAAACGAATCCCAGATCATCCCCATATTGAGTGAGGGCCTCCCTTCAAGTGAGCCATAAGGTCCTGCCTCGCGGAGCACCCTTGCAAAGCCGCTAACGGCCACTTCCCCGCTCGCCGAACCCGCCGTCGCCCTCGGAACTTCCGTCATGCGGGCGTGTCCTGGCTCTTAGGGAAAATTTGATGTCTCCCCTCCGGTCCCACAGACCCGTGAGCAGCTCCAAGCGGAAGTGCAGAGAGCGCAGGCACAGATAGAGGACCTGGAGAAGGCCCTGGCCGAGGAGGGCCAGGTGAGTGCGTCCACGGGGGGCACATGGGTCTGACCGAAGCAGGGCTGGCCCCTCCTGTCTCCATCCAGGACCCCCAAGAAGCGGGTGATGTCATGGGTTGTCATTAGCAGGTGACAGTTGTCCTGAGGCGGCTGCTTCAGGAGCTGGGTGCTGCACCCGTCTGTTGAACTCTCTGCTCTGCGGAGCCGTGATTTAAATGTTGGCTGTATGACTGTACCCTGCAGTGCATTTATCCCTCCGTGTCCATTTCGTTTTCCAGGACATGAAGTGGATCGGAGAGAAGCAAGCTCTGTACCGGAGAAACCAAGAGCTTGTGGAACAGGTGCGCCCAACCCGCCCCGGAGCCCGGCCGGTCCCCTAGGAGAAACACGATGTCTCGTGTCACGGACGCGTGTGGGTCCCTGTGGGCTGGGCTCTGGGCCAGGCACCCGGGCCAGTCACCATCCACAGGGACAGCCAGAAGCTGCCAGGAAAGACAGGGAGTTGACCTCACATAACCTCCGGTGTCTCGCCCCTCTTTTATTTTTACAGATTAAGCAAATGGAGACGCAAGAGGCTCGGTTAAAACACGAGGTCCAGGATGTGAAAGACCAGAACGAGCTGCTGGAATTCCGGATCCTGGAACTGGAGGTGCGCTGTGGGCGGGTGCAGGGCGTGAGCAGAGGTGGCCGAGAGGGGTCGCCCGCGGGGCTGGTGTGATGGAGGGCTGAGCCGGCCCCTCGTTCGGCCTTCCTGATGCGCAAATGTCGTGTTGACCACGTTTGGTGGCCTCTGTGGCTTTCCTGTGTTCCCTGGGCTGCCCCAGCACAGCCTCCATGGCGGGAGGAGCCAGGAGGGACCAGCGGCCCGTGCCCAGCCTTGCTCTCTGTCTAGGAGAGGGAGAGGAAGTCACCCGCCATCAACTTCCACCACATCCCCTTCGTGGATGGCAAGAGCCCCCTGCAAGCGTACTGTGAGGCGGAAGGCGTGACGGTAACCATTCCCCCCAACTGTGTCCCAACTGTGCCCACGCCCGCCCCCCCGGCTGGCGCTCACCTCCCGCGTGTCCCTCGTGTCTTTGCCTCCAGGACATCCAGGTCACAGAGCTGATGAAGAAGCTGGACATCTTGGGGGACAACGCCGTAAGTGTATGTTGCTCTCCTGACTTGTGCATGCCTCCTCACGCCGTGGTCCGGGGCCCCCGTGAGCCCTCTGTGGTCCTGCCACAGGCGGCCCTGCCCAGCCACACCTTCCCTGTGGCCGGGGCTGCTTGAGATGGGCCCCAGGCATTTGGGAGAAATTCTGTTCCTTTCTCATGTTGTTCCTGTGCCCGTGTGGGTGGCGACCAGCACCCAAACGGGGTTTGGGGCCTCTGCTCTGCGAGGGTGGGAAGCCCACAGCCAGTTCCCCAGCAGAGGTGCTTCTAGCCACATGTTCTCCGTTTCTGAGTCCCGCGCAGTCTCTAACTCTTCCAAACCCTGGCTGGGACGGGTGCCGCACGCAACCCAGACCTGGGGGTCTCACTTTCTTGGTTGGGAGGGTGGCCGGAGCCCATTAATATCCCAAGTCTCATTTAGGCCAGATTTCCAATTTTTACAACAAACACCCAAAAGGAATCCTAATTAGTGAAGGGATAAAGTAACCGTGTCTATATCCCAGCCTCCATTCTCTGTCCATTCATCTATCTTCATCCATCTATCCATCCATTTACCCATCTATCCATCTTCCATTCATCCATTCATTCACCCTCCATCCATCCTCCATTCATTTATCCCTCAATCATTCATCCTCTAGCAAGCCAGCCTCCATCTATCCATCCTCTCTCCATTCATCTATCCTCCATCCTCTCTCCTCCGTCCATCTATCTTCCATCCTCTCTCCGTCCGTCTATCTTCCATCCATCCATTCATCCTCTATCCTCCATCCACAAAGCTCCTCCTCTATCCTCCATTGTCCTTCATCTCCATCCATCCATCCATCCATCCATCCTCCATCCTCCATCCTCTGTTATCCTCCATTGTCCATCCTCCATCTATCCACCCTTAATCCTCCATTCTCCATCCATCAGTTCCCCATCCTCCATCCTTTGTTCATCCACCCTCCAGCCTGCCTCCATCCATCATCTTACACTTGTTGAGTCCTCTGCCCAAGCGGTGGATCAACTGAACTTGGTGGTAGCCCCACTTCATAACCCAGAACTCCCCGCCACAAGGTGTACTAACAAACACATGGCTATAGCTATCCTAAGGCCCTTGGGCTTCCCATCCTGGTCACTGCTCTCAAGAAAGAGCACTTAGACAAACTAGTGCGCTTCTCACAGTACATGGAAGAAAAAGAAACACACACACACAAATACACACACACACACATGCACACATGCACATACGCACACATGCTCACTCACAAGCACATACCAAAACCCAGACATGCATGCAGCCTGGCCAGTTTCCTGGAGGCAGGAAGGATGAGGGGCACTGGCCCCAGCCCCAGTACCGTGCCTGAGTCAGGGGTGCAGTGTGCCCCATAGCACTTGGTCACTACTCCCCACCCTATGCCACCTGCACAGGTATCGGATGGCAAGAGACCCCTGCCCTTAGGGAGCTCCCACTGCAGAGGGAGTCATGGACAGCCCAGCTCTCACCACATCCTGTGTCCACATCCTCTGAGGATGCTCTTTGGTCTCAAAACCAAACTCTCCCCACCTGGAGGGACCACCCAGGTGGGCTCCTTGGAATGAGACAGGAATAAAACATGCAGAAAAAAGGCAAAAGCACCAACCAGGGATGGGGACCATTTCACAGCCACGGGTGTTTGATCTTTGCTCCACATTTGTCAACGATGTTTTAATAATTCAGGGCTGCATATGCGAAGGGCTGACTTTACAAAGATGGGGACATACACAGGTGGGGACACAGTTATTGCTGCCTGCCTGCTTAATACGCTGCCCACCATCCCATTCTGCCTCAGTGGGTTAATTAGACCATCATGGCCACCAGCAGTGAGAGGACCAGAGAGGACAGAAAGGAGAATGCGCCCAGAGTGAACAGGGTCACGAACAGGATATCAGACTCCTGGGAGGGTGTTTTAATAAAAGCAGCCTTAGCTGTGGCCCCAGCCCCCCCCCCCGCATCTGTTCAATCAGCCCACCATGTTACCCCTCATTCAGCCCCACCATGTACCCCTCATTCAGTCCCACCATGCACCCCTCATTCAGCCCCACCATGCACCCCTCATTCAGCCCCACCATGTACCCCTCATTCAGCCCCACCATGTACCCCTCATTCAGCCCCACCATGCACCCCTCAATCAGTCTCACCGTGCACCTGTCATTCACCCCAGCTACCCCGATGGCCCTCCCCTGACTGTATGTCTATTCTGCTTTGACACAGAATCTGACCAATGAAGAGCAAGTGGTGGTCATACAAGCCAGGACAGTCCTGACCTTGGCTGAAAAGGTAAGTGCTTGTGTGGGTGCTGCCAGCAGGTCTCCCCCTCCGCGCTCAGCTCAGAGAAATGCTCCCCCTGGGAGGAGGAAGGGTAGGGGGGTTGCTCATCCTGTTGGCCTTGGAAGGCCTGGCACACACAGAGGTCAGAAAGCACCCACCATGCCCTGGCTGTTTTGGCTCAGTGGATAGAGCATCAGCCTGTGGACTGAAGGGTCCCAGGTTCAATTCTGGTCAAGGGCACATGCTAGGGTTATGAACTGGATCCCCGGTGAGGGGCGTGGGCTGGAGCCTGTACTGGCCTGTACCCTGAGCACATGGAGCTCAGGGAGACCACGGTGCCAGCACCAACCCATCTCCCGATGAGGGCGAGCTCTCCCCTCCAGGAGGAAGAGTAGCGGGGACACCGGGGCCAGGCCTGCCTCCCTCCTTCCGCAGGCTATTTAGATGGAGGGGGGAGGGGATGGCACCCCAGGGTCACAGCCACCTGCTCTGTTTGTGTCCAGTGGCTCCAGCAGATGGAAGAGATGGAGACAGCCCTGCAGCGGAAGATGGTCGACCTGGAGAGTGAGAAGGTGGGTGGGTGTCTCGCCATGTGGCCCGCACCCCGGCGTCACCAGGCCGGACCCCGAGGCCGAGACACAGGTCCTCTGTGTTTCAGGAGCTGTTCAGTAAACAGAAGGGCTACCTGGACGAGGAGCTGGACTACAGGAAGCAGGCCTTGGACCAGGCTCACAAGGTGAGAGGCATGTGCTGCTGACCCCTGGGGGACGGGGAAATGGGGAAAGCTCTCCCTCGCCAGTGGGGTGTCTTGGGGGCCTGGTTCGGGAAACGCCGTCCAGGGGCCCCGGCGAGGTGGCCTGGGCGAGGTGGCCCAAGGATGGGCTAGAAGCAGGCGTGGGGTCTGGGACTGCCCTCCACCAGCGGGGAGGCCTGGGGCCCCTCGGCCCTCATGGTAAATAGGGACCTTCATTCTCCTTCCCAGAGTTGTCAGGAGGGTCAGAGACCCCCCGGTGGCCCGGGCTCCTGCAGAGCATCCCTGCAGCCAGCCCAGTGCCCTCGGGGCAGTGGCTCGGAGCTGTAACACTGAAGGACGGGGTGCCCGGCCCCACCGGGCGAGGACTAACCTCTCCCCTTCCGCCCAGCACATCCTGGAGCTGGAGGCCATGCTGTTCGACGCCCTGCAGCAGGAGGCGGGTGCTAAGGTGGCCGAGCTGCTGTCGGAGGAGGAGCGGGAGAAGCTCAGGGTGGCCGTGGAGCAGTGGAAGCGCCAGGTCATGAGCGAGCTGCGCGAGCGGGACGCCCAGATCCTGCGGGAGCGCATGGAGCTCCTGCAGCTGGCCCAGCAGGTGCGCCAGGGGCGGGGGGGATGGTGCCATGAACATGCCCTCCAGTAGCCACACCCCATGACCACTCCCTATTAGCCACACCCATGCAGACTCTCCTGCCAGGCCACCTGCCCCTGCAGACCGGCCTCTGGGGCCACACTGTCCGGCCTCCGGGGCCACATCCACTCTCCTGGGACCCCTGACTGCCGGGTGAGGGCGCAGTGAAGGTGCCATCCAGGGAGCAGCATCTTGTGGGCCGGGGAGCAGCCCCTGGTCTCCTCTGGCCAGTCCATTTCTAGGCAGCCTGGTGTGTAAGACATGCTTCCCCTGCCCCCTCTCCCCTCCGTGTCCTGCATGACCTGGAAGGGACACGGATGTGTACCCTGCTCAGAACACCCCAAACGCAACGCCTGCACTTGCAGAAACAGGGGAGCTAGTCAGGGAGGCTGACAATGACTGTCAGGGGCTAACGTCTGAGCAGAGGACTAGCCAGCTGCCAGGACCCTCACCCCAGGCCCAGGTGGTCAGTGTGGGACCATTGCCCACAGTCCCTACCCCCACCAGGTGGCCGTGGTCAGAGCACTGCTGCCTCGGGGCGCAGGTGCTATGGGCACACGCAAACCTGCCTCTGCTTGGCACTGCATCTTAAAGGGCTTGCGCGCAGTATGTCAGCCGTCACTCCACTGTAACGTTTGGGAAGGACTGTGACTCGATTCCGTTTCCTTGGGCTTCTAGCATCACGGTTTATAGTCTGACGTTGCAGGAGGTGGGAGGGGAGCGTGGCTGAGGGAGGACCATCCTCTTGTTGAGCGTAGCAAAGCCACGAGCTGGGACAGGCTGTTGTCTGTCGAGGGGTCAGGGCCAGCAGACCTGCCTGGTCCTGGACGCCCCGGGGAGGACAGGCTGAGGCTCCAGGGCCCTCACAGCACCACCGCGGGGCCCCGTCCAGCCTGGCAGTGGCTCGGCGGCTGTGCACCAGGTCCCCGAGCGAGACCTTGAAAGCCGTCTTCCCGCGTGGCTTCCCAGGCAGCCTGCTGACCGAAGCCTTCCCTCCTTTTACCATTGCAGAGAATTAAAGAGTTAGAAGAAAGAATAGAGGCTCAGAAGAGACAAATAAAGGAACTGGAGGAAAAGGTAAAATAAATGCACATTTTGGGGCTTGTTTTGTTACCGGAGCATCTGAAAGAGAGAAGGACCAATAACTCACACGGCGTCACTGGGTGCTGGCTGGGCCAGGGCACAGGAGAACAGAAAGAGGCTTCAGGGCCACAGCGGCTCTGGACCTGGGGCCTGGGGTCTGGGGCGCCCCCTCTGCCATGGCCCAGCTGTGCGACCTCTCAGTTTCCCCAGCGGTGGCAGGTGTGCCGGACCAGCGGCCCAGGCTCCCTGACAGCCGGCTGAGGCATTTGATTTGTCCAAGTTCCCCAAGCACGCTGGTCTGTAAGCCAAGCTTCTGCAGGATGATGTCCCACTCAAAGACAGGCCGGCCGGCCAGGTCCTTAACACAATTGCTTCTCGGTTTAGGAAACTCGAGGGCTGGCATGGGTTTAGTTTGGGGCCACACAGCGTGGGGCCTGGGGCGGCTCTTTTCCTGGATCCCGGCCTGTCACGCGTGGGTCACGGTGCCCCGTCCACTCCCGGTATTAGTGCGACTCGGCGCTCCCCAGACCGAGCTGCATGGAGCAGGCCCGGGAGACCTGACTAGTCCTGTGGGGGGACCTGACTCTTCCCTGACTCCTTGCTTAGTTTAGGGCAGTTCTTTCCCCGTAATTTAGCGACATTTCAGTGGCCACTAGTGACCATAGTGGTGGGTCCTTGTGGTCAGTCCTGCCCGGGGGCAGACCTCATGGAGTGGCCGGCTCCCCACTGAGTGCCGAGTGAAGAGGCCAGTCAGATCCGCTCCTGGCTGGTCCCTTCCAGAGAGCAGGAGGCTAGTGTTTGGACGGGCTTCTCTCAGCCATGGCTGCGCATCCTCCCCGAAGAGCCAGCAGAGGCTCTGTGCTCACAGGGGAG
>NW_006284618.1:2892438-2892776 GCF_000327345.1 Myotis davidii | reverse complement strand
CATCCTGCTCTCCCCCCCCCGCCCCGCCCACCCCTCCCGCCAGTGACAAAACCTGGGCACCTCACTGCCATCTGCCAAGCAATCTCGAACCAGTAAATGCCCAAGGCCAGCCCCTAGAGCTCCTCTCCCGCACTCCCTCCAATCTGCTCCCCCTCTTCACCACCCCAACCTGTGCCCCTGAGAGGCAGGGATGCACCAGGCACCTGCCTCCCGACTGTCCCCCACAGCCCTGCCTCTGGCCAGTGCGAGGTCCCCCAGAGCGTGTCTGTGTGGTGGCCGCACCAACACTCAGACCCAAGGTGTCTCCACCATCCCCCCATCCCGCCCCCCGATGCATG
>NW_006284618.1:2882955-2892428 GCF_000327345.1 Myotis davidii | reverse complement strand
TGTCTCTGCCCTCCCCTCCTTTTCAGTTTCTATTTTTGTTCTTATTTTTCTCCTTAGCTTTCATTCTGTGGTCATAGTGCGCCCGGGCACCCTGGCGTGGTGAGTATGTCATTGCCTAGTTACCGGGCGAGGGTCCCATCTGCCTCCGGCCCGCCCAGGAGGTGCCCGGCAGCCCAGGACCCTCAGCCCCGGGCAGGGCCAAGATTCAGAGAGGATGTGGTCGTCAGAGGGCTCAGGGCGCTTGCCTTTCTTGACAAGGAAGGGGGGCAAGGACTCCCCCCAACACAGTGAAGGGCTGCGTGCGCCTCAAAAGCCTTGCAACTGTGTTTCCTGTGTCTGGGGCACGAGCGCTGACAGCGCACTGTCACGGTCTTTGTCCTTCTCCTGTGGGATCGGGTACGAGCCTGGGTCCCGCTGGAGACCCGGCCAGAGTGGCCAGCCTCCCGGACGCACCCTGATCGTGCTAAGCTGTGGGCCATCACTGCGGCTTTCACGCCTGGGCCACACGTGGAGGCTGACCACCGCCTCCTCCCGAGACAAGATGAGAGGACACGTCTGTGTGTGTCCGAGGCCCCGCCCTTCACAGGGTGCCGAGAGGACCTTCCACGGGAGGGTGGCGGCCCTTTCCCCGGGGCCTCATCCTGCAGCTGCCGCCTGTCGCTGAGCCACCGCCCTGACGTGCCCTCGTCTCTGTTCTTCCAGCCCCCAGAGGAGCCGGACCCCGTCCCTCCAGCTGGACTAGACGGCAGCGGGTGCCGGGGTGGCCAATGGAGACCGCCTGCATCATTCCCGCGGACCCAGGAGCCTCTGGCCTGTGCGGACCCCCTCCTGTCGAGGAAGCGGCAGAGAGGGGGGCTTGAGCTGCTCTGAGCGGACGCTGTCCACCCTGACGAGCCGGAGCAAAAACAGTTTCCTGACTGGGCTCCTCTGCAAGAGCTTGGCCTTGGCTACTGGACCCTGGGGTCCCTCCTCGGGGTGCAGCCCCCCAGTCCCAGTTCCAGGGACATGAGTCCCCGAGCCTGCAGCCCACCCCTCCTGGTTCCCGCAGTAGCTGGTACAGGGTCTCTGAGGAGGATTCTCAGAAAAACGCAGGCGCCCCACGAAATGACAGAATCAGGCTGTGGCCGCGATGGTGACCCGCGTTCCGGACGTCCTGAGGGCGGTCTCCCTGGGCTGCCGCACCTGGGCTACGCTGACGTTGCGACTCGCTCACTGGGGTCCCAAGCACTTACTGATGGACACGTCACGATGCCCTCCCTTGTTTGACGCTGATGCCCCGTGGGCACAGATGGGGCCGCGGCTGCCACGCTGCTCCATGCCAACCCCCACGGCCTCCTGACCACCGGAGATATGAAGGCTGAGGCCGCCCTGAGCCTCGGCTGGGAGCCTGGTGGGACTGAGCATGACGACGGCAGGTGGACGACACGGCGGGTCCCCGGACAGGGCTCTGACCTCCTCGGAGACCCTGGTGGCGACCTCCAGCAGCGCAGCCCAGACCCCATGGAGGCCTGGGTGCTGGTTGCCGCCCGCCCAAGGCCTGAGGGCACAGGGACCCGAGTGTAGTTGAAGCTGCCCTGTCCAGAACTCTGCCCTTCACACTCAGGGCACCTGGGAAGGTGAGGAGGGAGCCAGACGCCGAGGTGGCGAGCAGGTAAGGCACTGCCATACGTCCATGGGGACAGCGCTTCCCTCCCGCCTGCTGGGGGCCCTTGAGGGGGCGCTGACCTCCATCTGGCCGCAGGATTCCACCTTATCTGATCCTGCTCAGTCAGTGCGGCCTCTTTTAAATGTGGGTCAGTTTGCTGTGACACTCCTCTGTGTCTATATGGGTGGGTGGGGCCAGGTGGAGGTGGCTCACTCCCCATTACCACCCCTGGACCAGGTCTGATTCCCAGAGGGTGTCCACGTGGGGGATCCTCACTGTCTCCTTCATGAGCTGACCCCATGTGGGCCTCCTCAGCCCAGACCCAGGACACACCCCAGGCCAGCCAAGGCCTCCCTGAGCCCCCTATGGACATGCCAGGGGCTGTCCCTGAGCTATGAGTATGGCCTCATCTCTGCTCTGCAGGGAAGAGCTTGTGAAAGCCCCCCCGACATCTGCTCCAGCCCCCACTGGATCTTAGCTCGCCCTGCCCCCCCATTTTGCTGCCCCCAGAATCTTAAAAAAGAGAAAGCTTCCTACGTTATCTTGTGGAGCCATCCTTCTCTCCAACCCCGACTCCCAGCTCAGCGGGCTTCCTGTGTGTCCCAGATGCATCCCAGCCACCTGGCCCCAGTCACCTCTGCTCCCTGCCCCAGGCCAGGGGGCAGTGCAAGGGGGAGCCCTGGGAGGGAGGAGGACAGGCGAGGAGGGAGGCGGGCGAGGCAAGGCTCTGGTGCCGGGAGAGCCAGGTCTGGTTCCCGAGTCTGTAAGGTGCCAACAGTGACTATCAAAGAGCCCCTGTGCCACACAGTGGGCACCGTCATTGTCCTTGTAGAAAGGGGAGCGATCACTGAGCCGAAGCAGAGGCAGAGGCAGAGCCGGCCCGGGAGGAGGAAGAGCTGAGCCTGCCACCTGCTTATTCAGAAAGGGTCCGTGACGTTTCCTTCGTGTCTCAGATAGAACATCCGCGTGTATGTCCCCTAAAGAGGCAGGCGGTGAGCCCGATAGGGGGCCCCAGCCCAGGCAATATCTGGTCCCCCAGGGTGCTCAGCACAGCCTCGGGCTAGCAAGGTCCCTCTAGAGCAGCTGTTCTCAACCTGTGGGTCACAACCCCTTTGGGGGTCGAATGACCCTTTCACAGGGGTTGCCTAAGACCATCAGAAAACACATATATAATTACATATTGTTTTTGTGATTAATCACTATGCTTTAATAATGTTCAATGTGTAACAATGAAATTGGGGGTCACCACCACATGAGGAACTGTATTAAAGGGTCGCGGCATTAGGAAGGTTGAGAACCACTGCTCTAGAGCAAGCAAGAGTTTGACATTCTTCCTCCGGAACAGAGCGAGACCTGCCTGGTCCTGCCTGGGCCTGGAGACACCCTGAGAGCCACACGAGGGCGCTCAAACCCACACGGAGCTCAGGTGCCTCTCAGAGCGATCAGGAAAGTGCTGACCACCAGTGCCTGGCAAGGACAGTCCACAGTCACCTCCTGGCCTCAGATGTCACCCGTGGGGGGAGCAGCGGACACCACACATCACAGGGGCACACACCTGTATGGAAACATACTGCCCAGGGTCCCTGGAAAGGCTCCATGGTGGCGGTGGCTTCTGTCCTGTGGGCATCACTCCTGGCCTCCCGTGACCAGCCCGACTCTTTGCATTTGGGGCACAGTTTTGGCGGAAGCACCTGTTTTGCCCGTCGTTGTTCCCCTTCTTTGTCCTCTCTCACCCGCACTGTGAAGGACTCCTTTTTAAAAACAAAACCCCCTCTGCTTGGCTGGACCACGTCCTGCTCTGTGGTCGGCCCGTCCTGCCTGGAGCGTCCTCCATGACCCCATGTCACCACACCCTGGGAGGCAGGGGCAGCGCTCTGGCTAGCGGGCATGCCTGGTCCCCATTGCACCAGGGGTGGTGGGGTGGGCCGTCTGCCTAGCACGGGCAGGAAGCTGAGATGAGGGGATTGCGTGTCAGCGGACCCAGATTTACAGCTCCTGGTGGGCAGGCCCTGAACGCCAAGAGCAGCCCCTCCTCTAGGCCCCTGGCGATTGCTCCTGCAGGCACCCCAAGTCCCAGAGAGGGGGCTCTGGTGTCACTTGAAATCCAGGGGTAAGCTGCTGTCGTCCACAACACGTCCAGTTAGTGAGTACCGCGTTTGCAGGGAGTAGGAACCTGAAAATACCTCCCATGGTCTCCACCATAACCCAACAACACTTCCGTCTTCATCGCCTATATTGTTTTTTTAAAAAGGAACAAAATGTGTGTTTACTCACAGGAGTTTCACCTGAGAGTGAACAGCTTGCTCTTTGAGGTCGTTTATGGGGCGCCGGCTGAGCTCAGGGGAGAGCCGTCCCCAGTCACTGCCTGCCTGTCTGGAGATCAGGGACAGGGGAGCCCCAGATGCCAGACACTGACAGGACCCTGCCGGGCACCCTGCAAAGCTCCCCCCGGGCACCAGCCCGCGTGGAAATGAGGCCTTCAGAGCTGAGGTCCGTCGCATGCTTGTCTGATGGCAGGTGGCGGGCTGTGTGGTGTCCCACTGTGTGGGGCCACGGGGGAGACACTGCGTTTGCTTTTCAGAATTAGCTGGCTTGAGGGGTCCCTGCCGGCCTGAGAGGCCACTCCAGCTCCTGTGCCTCCCCCTCGCCAGACCTTGTCACCGAGTTTCCTCCGCCTTTGCCGTGTCGGTGCACAGAACTGCCCTCGTCCTGATCCTGGCTCAGGCCGCCACGGGTTGGGAGTGGCCACTCGGAGATCTGTTCTTTTTAACTCTGTGGACGCAGTGACTTCCAACCACAGGACCCTGGCCCATCGCTGCCCTCCCCTGAGAGGTCACTGCTGTCCCAGGCCCGGGGCAGCGCCTTGTCGAGCTCTGTTGCAGACACGGGTGTTTCTGAAGGTATAGTTTGTATTGTCTCTCCAGTCTTTACGGAGAGACAAGGTGCTGTGCGTGTCTTCTGGCCATGCTTCCTGCACTTGCTGTCACTGCGCCCAGACCCACCTGCCTTGTGTCTGCATGTCGTGGGCTTTCCTCTGACGGACACTTGGGTTTGCTCTTGTGAACGGTGCTTCTAGAACATTCTTGTAAAGTCTGTGAGTGTGAGGGGCAGGGCCTTCTTCTGGGCGTGTGTCCACCTGGGAGTCAAAACCGGACACGGTGCTCAGCCTCCGAGACACTGTGGACGAAGGCTTTCCCGTTCCCGTTGGGCTTGGGGCGATTTACTCCTGCTCTTTGTTTAGAATCGTCCTGCTTTAGGTACAGCAAAGGCTTTCCTCTAACGGCCCTGGGAGATTTGCAGAGTCACAGGCGGAAATGGAGGCTTCCCCTCCCCCTCACTGCTCTGTGGTCTAGCCCAGTCTCTCACAGCAGCTGCCTGGTGATGGGAAATGCAGCCATCTTGATTGGAGCAATAATGGGTCTTTTTAGTGGCACAACCATGGGGCCATTATTAGAGAGGTCAGTGTCAGAAAGACAGCTGGACACCCCCTCGTGGGACTGTGAGAGCTGCTGCCTGCAACCCAGACAGGAAACGGACAGGCACCGGTGGGGAGCAGGCAAAGTGCGTCTGTGTGACGTGTGTGCGATGTGTGTGTGTGTGGGGGGGGGGGGGTTGAAAAGAGAATTGGAACAAGAGAAATAACCTTCCTGAGTGGGGTCCCTGAGGTCACCTGGGATGGTACGGAGCTCTGGGCCCCCACAGGTGTGTCTGTTTGTTCCCCTCATAGTACTACACTTGCCCTTTTCTGGGCCCAAACCCCTTCCCGCCCTCCATTGTTTTACTGACATGTAGGGGGGGGGGGGGGGGTCAGGCAGAAGCCTGCAGCCTGGGCAGTTGGATTCTGCGCCCACACTGGCGGGGGACTGTGCAGTCCACGTATATTCACAGTACAGAGATGAGATCAGTCGCCTTCTCTGCAGGAGGGACCCAGCTGCCCTGGCTTCTACACACCCTTCTGGCCATTACCTGGAGGGCGTGGCCCTGACCTGGTAAGCCCTGGGCTGACATGGACTCGGTGGGATCCTATGTGCTCCGATGGTTGGAAGGCGGGGAACGCACTCAGCGCCGGCTTCAGTCCCTGCACCGTGAGCACCCGCCCCATACCCACCTCTGGCAATGACTGCGCCCACCCTGACCCCTTGGCGGCCCCTCACAGCAATGGTCTTCCAGAAAACCAGGGCTGGGGGCTTATGCGGGGCCATGGGAATGGAGGACAGGCACCCTTGATCCCCGGGGAGGGGGATGCTGGGCGGAGGAGCGGTCAAGGCCAGAGGACACCACTATCCAGTGTCCCCAGGCCCCAGGGGAGAGGTGGGCAGCACCGAGGGGGTACACTGTGGCCCTGGAATCACCAGCCACGGCTGAGGTTAAGCCGTGAGTCTCTGATTCCCAGGTAACTGGGAGGAAACGCCAGGAAACAGGCCATGATGCTCATGTAGTCACTTTCTATAAAGTGACTATTAATGGAAAAAGTTTTTGCAGCCCCAGGAACACAGTTTCATAGAAACGGCTCCCACACGGGAGTGAACCTGAGTCGCCTGGAGGCTCAGCTGATTGGGGTGAGGCCCACCCCATCGGGAGGAGAATCTGCTTACTCAGTCGGCTGACTCAGATGTCAGTCTAGTCCAGACAACCTCACAGACACCCAGAATCCTGTTTGGCAAATGTCTGGACAGCCACTGCCCGTCAGGTTGACACATAAACCCCACCAACTCTGCATTCAAGAGCCGGGCAGGTCCTCACCTGCGACCCGCTCCATAAAGGCAGCTGCTGCTTTTATTACGTGTTGACAAGGCAGCTGCAGCCAGAACAGGGGGAGCCCTGGACGGGGCACAGCATGAGCGTGGCTCCCCCTGGAACGGAGGGCCCAACCCAGCATGCGTGAGCCCCACCGGGCTCTCCTCTGTGGGTGCTGGGGAGAGGGGACATCGCACACCGAGCAGGCCGGGCAGGGGTTGAGACTTGCCGATATGTGAAGGGCCCCGAGGAGCGCTGTGAGGGAGGAAGCTAAGCTGGGTCTGGGAGAGGCCATTTATTTTTGACATCCCCCCCAATCAGAGCTTTGGGGATAAAAGGCCCTGGCCCCACAGGGTTTGGGTTCTCATTTGTTTCTGTTTGGTTTGGAAATGTTTGGCTTCAGTTTCCCCGATGATGTGGGAAGGCTGTTGTAGCCCATTCTCCATTGTGCCAGGAGCCGATGACACCTATTTGTGTGGGTTATTTGGGGGCGTCTGGGACACAGGAAGTAGGGGCGGTGCTTGGGGGCAGAAAGCAAAGGTCCAGGCTAAAGGGTCTCACCTGGCCAAGTGTGTGTCTGTGGAATTGGGCCCTCGCCCACTTGGTCGTCAGCCGGCCCACCCGGTGGGGACCTGGCTGACTTGTTTCATGTGGTTTCTGGAACCCCAGAGAGGCCGAGGGCCGGGCCTTCCGTGGTGCTCGCCACCCGCAGGGGCCTCGGCTCCAGGCGGCTCCTCCGACCGCGAAGGTGCTGTCTCCCATGCCAGCAGCTGTTTCCCCACAGTTGATCTCAGTCGGCACTCCCAACACAAACACACCAGGGCCTGTTCCTCGGGCTCTGTTTTGACAGAAATCAGAATGTTGATTCCTGATCCATATGTCTGCGTCCGTTTGCATGTGGTACCGACAGGCGTTGTGTTTCCGCAGCTCTTAATGATGTTCTGACGTGTTCGTGCCTGCTGGGCCGGGGGCCCACATCAAAACACCAGGCTGCCAGCGCCCCCTGGTCCTTCCTCTGCTCATTCTGGTGCCGTGACATGAAGCCGGTTCATGGCTTTGGTTATCCACCTATTCCTATACTTCGTCACCTTTCCTCAGTGCAGGTCACTATAGACACGGCGCCATAACCGCACTCTCCTAAATGCAGTGAGGCTTTGGTTGTGGTGGCTGTCCCTACCAGGACACCGCCCCATCACCGGGCAGTTGCCTGTCCACGGCGCTCTACTTGGGGGACTGTCGGCTGACTTAGAAGTTAGGCTGAGAAACCGAAACAAAAGGCCCACAAACCCTCTCGTTCTCTCCTGGATTAGAAACCTGTGGAGTTTCTAAAACCTGAGACCCTGGGGTTTTGCCTCTGACCCCTCATCCTGCTCTTACTCCTGCCGCCCCAGGGGCCCATCCTGGCCCAGCCTCCTTGTTAGAAGGCCTCTCCTAACTTGTTCCAGACATCACAAATGTAAAAGGCGAGAAGGAGGGGTTGCTACCTGACACAGCCCCTTTCTAAGTAGTCATGAGAAGAAATGAAGATGGGGCAGGAACGTGGGCAGCGGCCCCAGGCATTGCAGGAAGGTTGAGGCCACTTCTGCACATGGCTTCGTGCGTGGGGCACACAGACCCACCTTTGTGGCTCCATGACTTCCGGGAACGCTGGTGTGCACCTCCTGGGCAGGGGCTCAAATGTGGCACCGTGGCCCCTGGTGCTTTCCCAGGCCTTCTCCACTCTGCGTGTGGCCCGAATGTCTCGGATGGCTCATGCTAAAATAAAGCTTTTGTCTTCATTCTTTTTCAGAGGAAACCGCACATGTGGAAGCCAGGTTTGGTGAGGGCTCGGGTCTACAGCCCAGGGATGCCACCCAGCACTGGGATGCAGCCCAACATCCAGCTCTTCCTCTGTGGGCCTCCCCCCTGGATGGTCTAAGGTTGTCGCCCTCAGTGCTAAAGAAGTTGCAAGGGGTATATGTGTGTGTGCGCGTGCGCATGTGTGCTTGTGTGTGCGTGCACAAACTTGCTCCACCAGAACACCATGCACAGGGATTTAACTCTCTGGGGCACTTAGAAGTCGACACACCGGGCAGCTAGCCGTGCAGCCAGGTGAGAGCATAACTCACAACGTTGCATAAAGGAACACAAACCGCACCACCGAGAGGTGGGAGGGAGGGTGGCTGCGTTGTCTGGAAGGGTTAGGTTCAGTTTGCATTTGTGTCGGAACAAATGCTCAACTCTGGTGGGGACGACAGTGGCAGCCGATTCCCTAGGCTGAAGTGGGGAGAAGCTGACCGGGTTGGAGAGATGTGCTTTCCCAGGGGAGGGCAGGGTTCCGCTAGGCAATGCACTATTCCGCAGTTTTGCAAGAAGGACCCATTTTTTGTTGTCATTAAGGCCATGCTTACTATTCACTGGGACAAGACCTGGGCCAATTTATGACTGTACCATCCTTGCACATTTGCTGTGCTCAGAACCGAATGGCAACAACAGTCTGGCCTTAGTAAAAGGCCCAAGAACTTATGGATGAGCAGATCGAAGTGTGAGGGAGTGTGTGACCCAGGCATCCAGGGACACCCCAGAAGTCCACGCACTCCTCTTGTGGGGTCCCCCCGGTGCATACCTGCACAGGAGCAGCAGTCATGCGGGCAGCCATTCAGGGTCTAAAGATACGCATTTGAAACCCAAAGTCACCTCCCTGTCTCCTTGGACTGTTATGGCTTTGCACGTTGTTCATATGTCTGGAGTTCTTCATACGCCAACCCACCCACCCCAGACACTCTTAATCACAGCTTATACATTTAAAAAGGGCACACTCTTCAGGAGAGAGAACCACGTATGTATGCACTGATGCTTACAGAGTTGTTACATGTGAAATGTGTGTACATAGGAGAGGGAAAACGGCTCAATGAATGTTTCCAATAATAGTCCAAGCACCAGAGCACGTTTGCATCCCTGCCGTCTTCTGAGAGCACACGCAATGTCCGTTTTCCTCTTTCGATAGCATTGCTTTCAGTTCTGTGTCAGAGGCACCCGCTTTCATCTGGTTACAAAAGCCAACATTTCAGGACTGGGCTTTTGCCAACACGGCAGAATACGAGCATTCGCC
>NW_006284618.1:2879858-2882936 GCF_000327345.1 Myotis davidii | reverse complement strand
TCCCGCGAGCATCTGAAGAATTCAAGTATTTTAAAGAAGGTGCGTTTTCTAAATCCTAGCGTATACCTTTTACTCAAGACCACTGGGCTCCTCAAAAGGGGAAATCTGTGTGGAAATGAGTCCCTCTGCAGTGGACCAAGAGGGGGGGACTCTGAAACGTTGCCAGAAATGCGGAATGTGTAACCAAGACATCAACATGTATGCAGCGTAACGGCTCTCACACGTAGCACTGTGTGCACACCCCGGAACAGCGCATGGCTTCATTTGTCTAGACCAGAGACCCACAGCTTCCTTGCCGACACGGATGTGTGTGCACCTCCGTCTGGGGTGCCAGCTGCTGAAGGACCGTGGTGCTCTGCCCACGTGGAACCCCGAGCTTCAGGACACCCTGCGTGCCTTACACGGCCCTGGAGGTCAGGAAGGAGGGTGTGTGGGTGTGGGTTTGAGGCACTGTCACTTTCACCTGCTTTTGCCATCATCGAAACCTTAAGGTGGGCTGTGTGTTTTAACACAGTAATGGACTTACGTTTAGGCTCAGGAAATCAAGTTGTAAATATATGTATCAAATCATATATTTGTTTACTGTATATTTTTTAAAAGCTTGACTGTACGTTTATGCAAAAACGAATTGAGGACCTGTTTCCGCCTGGCAATATGCCAGCCAGTATTTGCGTCCCCTGAAAAACTCCTCAATAACACAGTCTACACATGTGATCTGTTCCGTGCTAACCGGTACTCACAGGCCTGACGGAGGTTTGTATGGCGATCCACCACAACATTTTGCACATATTTTTGTATGGTGATTCCTACGATGTATATCAGAGAATTTTTACTCATTTGTAATTTATTGTACAGTTTTAATAAAAATTGTTATAAACCTTAGAATATCAATGTTCTCCTCCTCAGAAGGCATTGAAGTTTGGCTGTGTTAGCCACTTCTGTGTTCTGTGTCCACTCTGAATGACAATCTCTCTTTCCCCACCAAGAAGGGGACTGGGGCCTCCTGCCCACTGGGGAGGGGCAGCAGGCATCTCGTCCGCAGGCTCATCGACGTCATGGCACACCCCCCGGAGGGCAGGCTCTGAGGTCACAGGCACTGGCAGCACCTGCTGAGGTCAGCCACAGACCCGGAGGCCATTTATCAAATGAGAACCAGGAGAGAAAACTCAAACAATGTGGAGAAGGGGAAGAATTTCTGCGCATGAATAAGAACGCCTGGCAGGTTTGCATTGTGGGCCATCGCACGCGGGTGAGTAAACAAAGGGCCCTTTATTGGCCACTTTGGGGAGTGGAAACCAGGAGGGCGAGGGGATGTGAGAGAGCTGACTTAGCTCTGCCCGCGTGTTATGCTGCGCAGGTACTCAGTCAAGCACTCCCATGCCCGGCAGTGGCTCTCATTGTCCGAGCACATGCTTTCAAATGCTGGCTGCACTAACAGAATGCAAACGGTGCATAGTCTTTCCCTTAAAAATCAATCTGCAGGGCTCCAGAGTGGCAGCATCGCCCTGTGACCCTGGGCGAGCTGAGAGTACCCTCTCCACACCTTGAACTTGGCTTTGAGAGTGGCCAGGCGCAGATCCCATGGACCCATCCCCACCCCCTCGCCCATTGGAAACGTTTGGATCAGAGCCTCCCTGCCTGGCATAGGATCCCCCACTGGGGGCCGGAAACACAGCTGGGGTTCTGATAGACCGTGGTCAGGGGATGGAGCAGGAGATGGGAACCCACGCGCGCCCTGAGGCAAACAGTCCAGCTCCAAGGGGCCCCGGGGCGCGCATTCAGCACTTCAAGTATGGACAGCGCCAGCTCCGCAGGGCCGCCTGAGGGTAGGGGCGGATTAGGGGGTGGGGTGAGCACTAGACCCAGGTCCGCCCAGTCCACACGCAGCGCCCACATCCCTCATCAGGAGACTCTGGGACCACCATGCCTTCCCCTCTCCCGCCATGGCCTCAAGCCGGCCACGGGAACTCACGGAGCCCTGCTCCGGTGCCGTGCAGGCAGCCTGCGGTCCCCAGGTTCGGCCCGGTTCAGCTGCGTGGAGGGCGCTTTTGAGAACAAGAGGCTGTGGCTGGAAGCCCTGGGCGGTGGCCGCCGGGCCCTCGGGCCAGAGAGCCCTACAGAGGCCACGCGGTGACTCGGAGGGACCCGGAGAGCCAGGAGGAGATGGTCCGGAGGCCGGCAGAGGCCGCGGGCGGCGGGGCCAGTGCGAGGGGATGTGGGCCCGGACTCCTAGGGCCGCATACCCACATTCGGAGGCCCTGGGGTCTGGGCCCAGAGCGCATCCTCTTCCCATCACCTTCAGCTCCTCCGAGGGGACTTGAGGGCTGGAGGCCGGGCCTCCCTACCTCACTGGTCTTCTCTAGCTTGCGTTTCCCTCCCGCCCTCCCTCCCTCCCTCCCTCTCCACCCCAGCCTCCCCGGGTCTCGGCCTCTCGCACTCTGGTGGGTCCTGGGCTCTGGGTAGCTGTCTCTCTGTGTGTCTCAGTCTCACTGCCTCTTTCCGTCTTTCTGTGTCCGCGCGTCTCTCCAATGTGGCCCCCTCCCTCCTGCCCCAAACTCCATGCGCTGGCCCTGCAGCAGCCTCGCTGGGAGGTGTCTCCATCGCCCCATCCTGGGCCAGCGCATAGCCCAGCGCTACGACTGGGCGGGTTATCCTCGAAGGAGCTTGGCTTTGGCCAGAGACACTTCCTGGACGGAGTGCTCCCCGAGCGCCTGGGCCTGAACTTGAGATCGGGTTCCATCCCTGCGGCCTTGGGTGCCTCAGGTCACCAGGGAACTGGCGGCCGGCCCTTGGCTGTCCTGGCAAGACATTGACCGACCTCTCCCACCTCCTTAGGGGGGCGGGGGGGGGCAGACTTCAAACGTACACGGACCCTCATCTTGCAATCCTGTCTGCACCCAGCGCTTCCGTGGGTCCGCGCCTGCGCTGGCTGGTCCTGTGGTCAGTGCTGGGGCCTGGGGCCTGGGGCCTGGGGCCGGGCAGTTGAGGGGCAGGAGGGAGTGGAAGACAGTTTGTGCGAGATCTTGTGGGCCGGGCACGCGAGTGGGTTCCTCACTTCCTCCCACAACCCATTTTCCA
>NW_006284618.1:2877160-2879165 GCF_000327345.1 Myotis davidii | reverse complement strand
TAGCTGCCGAGAGGGGCACCCCAGCCCTCGGGGAGAAGAGACCTCCAGACACCACACGCTGCGGTTCGAGAGGTCAGACCTCCACCCCTGGCTGCCAGGAGACAAAGCCACCGCTCCAGGCGCCAGGAGCCCGCGGAGGGAGGGAGGGAGGGAGGGAGGGAGAGGGAGGGGGGAGGCAGGCGCCTGGGCCCCAGCTGGACAGTGGCTCCCGAGGGCCCGGGGAGTTTCAGAGTTTCAGACCTAACTCTGGACTTGGCCTCGGTGGGAGGGTGGTGGGGTCTCATTTCCTGAGATACCGAACCAGAGGGAAGGCTCCTGCCTGTGGCTGGCTGCCTGGGGAGGAGGAGGGGAGTGGGGAGAGGTGGAGGGAGGGGAGGGGCAAGAGGACCCCTTCCTTCCGCCCCTATCCTGAGCATGGACCCCCATCTCATCTGCTTGGTTCCAAACCCAGTCAGTTCCCAGAGTCTGGGTCCAAATACCTGAGAACCGTGTGTGGGGTATGGGGTGTGGGGTAAAGGGGGGAGGGCGGGGGGCGGGGCCCAGAGCACAAGTCTCTTCCTCACTCGGGGAGGGTGAAGTGTGGATTTCATACCACTTCCCCAAAGCCGGGACTTTTAGAAAATACTTCTCAGGCCATTAAAGTGTAAGCTCATCCTTAGCTCTGGGCTGTATAAGGAGGGGCCTGTCTTTGGCCAGGGCAATTCATCAGCCCTTTTGTAGATGAGACTGTAATCCATTAGGTACAAGCCTTAGGTGTCAGTAAGAACAGGGAGAAAGTAATAGGGCTCATAAGTAATGCGTTACTTAATGGTAGGCTCCTAGCGTTCCCACCGACCGCACCCGTGGCCTGGGCCTCTTGGCATCGGGCTGACGGTGTGTAAGGGGCCGGAGGCTCTGTCTGGAGCCCTGGCCAGGCCTCTAGGTGGGCACCCGGTCAGGCCTCCCATGAAGTGCGGCTGGCTTTCCCACGGGGCGGAGTCATAGGGAGCCCTGAGGAAAGTGCTGCAAACTTGGACTCTCATCCGCATCGGTCTACACTCTGCTCTTCTCCATTATTCTCCCCGAGGTCAGACCATCACCCCTGGCGGCCACCACACCACACTTTCTCCCGACATTTGGGGGGATGCTCAGAAGGGTTTATGGCTGTGAGCACTGGCTCAGCCCCTGCCCGTGTCCCAGCTGTGCTGTGGGGCGGACCCACGGACAGCTGGCCTTGCTCCCCGACACTTTGTTCACCCGCGTGGGATGCCTCCAGGCAGCACCAGCACCTGTGGTCACCCCGATGCCTTCCTGGCCCTTCACCCTCATGGCTTCCCCGTCAGCAGCCCTTCTGGGGTCCATTTCTCATCCTGGTCCAAGGCCTCTCCTCTCACCTGGACAACCTCAGACACCACCCAAGCGACGGGCCTGTTTCCATCATTAAACGCCAGGTTCTACGTTCTGTGCAGAGCCAACGTGACCTCCTGCAAACATCCCTTACCAGGCTTAAACCCGCTGAGGGCCCTCCATGGATCCCAGGGCCACCCCGTCAGCCCTGGGCCTCTCCCCTCCCTCAGAAGTTTCCAGCCCCCAGCTTCCTCTTGGGTTTGATAGTAATTCAAGCTCTTTCCAGCTGCAGGGCCTTTGCATGGGCTGCGTGGCCTCCCGCTTCAGCCCCTCACACAGGCCCTCTTCTTCCCCAAAGCAGCCACGTCTCCTCCCCCACCATCCATCATGTCCTCCTCTTTGTCTCCTGTGTTTGTCACAGTCTGATGGCCTTGCATGTGATTTCGCTGAGGCCATGGGGGGAGGAGAGGGGACGGAAAGAGCGGGGCAGACTTTCCGGGCCAGCGCGGACATGGTAGGGACTTTGCTCACCTCTGTCCACAGCTGGGCATTGAGTTAGATGGTACACTTGAAGATGTAAATATAACCCATTTCATTGCGCCACTCATTCTCACTAATGTGGGCTTTTTGTTGACAAAGTGAGAAGCCAGTTCCCCTGTTCATCTTTTTGCCTTTGGAG
>NW_006284618.1:2850094-2877110 GCF_000327345.1 Myotis davidii | reverse complement strand
TAAGGAGTGGGTGGGAGTGCCCCCGACTGCAGCTGCCTCTACCCTGTTCTTTCGGATGGTAGATGCTGCTGGCTTTTCTGTTGGGTTTTACGTGTACAGATTGTGCGCCAATGTTTCAGTCGTAAATCCAGAGTGAGAGGTTGTACGAACAATGTTGGGTAACTCGGTTTGGAGAAGACTTATCCGCTTTGTTTGTTTGTTTGCAATAGAGTGATCGCCTTCTGATCAAAGGTGGGAAGGTTGTGAACGATGACCAGTCCTTTTACGCTGATTTGTACGTGGAAGACGGTTTGGTAAAGTAAGTTTCTGTTAAGGATCCCTTCGCAGGCCCTAGAGTGCACTGATTGCACGTGATCCAGGACGCTCAGTCTTGTGAAATCCACGCCAGTGTTTTTTCTTTTCCAAAACCTCATTCCCTGCAAGCAGCTCTAGCCCAGGCCTTGAGTGACTAATCTCACTGTAAGGTCCAGTCGTAAGGCCTCAGGAAACAGGACTATGGCCTCCACATTTCTTGCACCATCACAGCCTTGGGACGATTCGGGGCTCACAGTGGGTGCTTAATAAATACGTATTGACCACACCTATTAGCTTCTCTGCTTCTGTGTCAAGCATCTCCAGCCACTAGTCAGCTAAGGGCAAATGGACGCCTCAGTGGACACCATCAGGGCCGTGACGTGCACACGGGGCTAGATCCTCCACTAGGGCCAGCTGTGTTGAGCCACTTCACGGCTCTGATAGTCTCCGGAGTCCTGTGGAGCCCTGGCCATGTGGCCCTCTCCCTCAGGACAGGAGCCCAAGCTCACGCGTCCCAGCTCCACCGCATTGCCGGGGAGCCCACGCATGTTCTGACCTGGGCTCTTTCTAACCAGCGACATCTCCCTTTGCTGCTTTCAGACAAATTGGGGAAAACCTCATCGTCCCTGGGGGCATCCGAACCATCGATGCCCACGGCCTGCTGGTCCTTCCAGGAGGTGTCGACGTGCACACGAGGCTGCAGATGCCTGCCCTGGGCATGACCCCGGCTGACGACTTCTGCCAGGGCACCAAGGCAGCCCTCGCAGGAGGGACCACCATGATATGTGAGTGTCCCCGGGTCGGGCAGCGTCCGGCCCCCACCTTGGTGCTCTGGCCGGGTGTGTGTGTGTTGCAGGAAGCGGTTTGCGTGCTGGGTTTTTTCTCAGTCCCATTTTTCCTCTATCACATCCCGATCTGCAAAGCCCTGGAGTGCCTTCCCTCGTCACTTCTGTTTCTCATGCTGGCCATCCTGCCTGGCCAGCTCTGGGGTGCCCCTGGGAGTCCGTGGAAGTGCATGGACGAGTGCCCAGTTATTCATTATTTCCTGGGAAGCCAGCGGCTGGCCGAGGACCAGGTTTGGAAAACTCCTCACTCTGGGCAAGCGAGGGGTTGTGTCACCTGAAATGCCAGATGGGTTTGCGCGTCAACTTCACCCCCGCTGAGGCCTGGGTTGCAGCAAGCTCCTGCCTGTGTCAAGAAGAATGAAAAACAGGTGCTGTGTCTTTAGGAAAAGGATGACAAAAACTTACTGTTACTCTCTCAGCACCCCCAGAAGTACCGTTTCTCTGAGCTGGCTCTGTGCCAGGCGCGAGCACCATCCTGGTGGGCTGCATCTCAGGTGCTGTCCTCGCAAAACCCTCTGAGCTCGGAGGAGAAGCCCCAGGTGCCAGCTTGTGTGGTGTTCCCGCTCTTGGCAAGCTCAGGAGCCAGGACAAGATAGCAGGCCAAACCCCTCTCTCGCAGCCCAGCTGCTGACATCAGAACAGTGCAGCCGTGCCTGCTGTGCCGGGCAGGTCTCACGAACCAGGTTGGGCACTGGCTCCACCATGTTTAGCTGTGTGGCCTCAGATAACAGCCGGCTGATACAGGCCACACTTGCCCAATCTGTCAGGCAGCAGGAGGAGGAAGCGAGCTCGCGCACAGAGGTGCTTTGTGGCGCCTGGTGCACAGGAAACGCTCTGTGACTGCCGCCAGGGAAGGCCACGCGGAGGACTGTGGGCTACTCCACCAGTGACAAGTAGCCACTGTCAGAATCGTGGCTTGGTTTGGTTTACTCAACCAAGAAGTGAAAAACCCCGCGACGGTCCATCCATCTTTTAGATGGACTCAGGAGACTGGTCGTTTCAGGCCATTGCTCATGCCGGTCACTGGTGGCCCCGGCCGGCCAGGACACCTCTGTGGTTGACATCACCTGCCCATGCCAATGCCAAGGCTGTGAGGTGTGGCTGAGAGGATGGAGAGATGCTTCAGGCTCGGGGCTGGCTCTGTCGAGCCATCTGCTTCCTCCACCTGCCAGCACCAGCCTGGAGCTGTGCACAGCCCTCAGGGTGGGACAGGCACCTGCTCCCGCAGGGTCCTGGCTTCCCCATCTGAGCTGTGGAGCACAGGAGCCCCCATAAGGGCTGTGCTGGAGGGAGGAATAGCACCTGCCAGGACCCTGGGGTGGTGCCCTCCTGTTGGCCACCGCACTCCCAGCTCTTCCCTCACCCAGGGGAGGCTGTGAGCAGGGTTTGGACCTTGGGTGTGAGGTTGGCAGGTGAGGGGCTGACAGTGCAGTGTGTGCACTCCCAGCCTCCCCAGGGGATGGGTGGGATGGGTGGCACTGATGAAGGTGTGTGCAGTCTGGAAGGCTCATGGGAAGCCAACTCTACGCCGCTGTTCTGGGCAGGCGTCCAGGTCCAGCACCGAGGACAGCGGCGCCCTCCCTTCCCCACCTCAAGGTGCTCCCGTGCTGGAGGGTAAGGCCCTTAGCTGCCACCCATGCTCTTGGGCTGTGATGTGTGCATCAGGGGTGAGGTGGGTTGTCTCTCAGCTCAGAGAGTGGCTGAGGAGATGGCTCGATGCCTCTCTGGACAGAGCTGATGAGCAGGTTTACAGCAGGGACAGCCCCTGTTAAGGTAACTGTGGCATCTCCTGTGTTGTTCCTGATCTTGTTAACATGACCTCCTTGGAGGTCGAGGTCATTCCAGTTCCCGTGCTGGGGGCTCGGCTGACTGCACTGCCCCCACAGTGGACCACGTGTTCCCCGACGTGGGTGTGAGCCTGCTGGCGGCCTATGAGCAGTGGCGGGAGCGGGCGGACGCCGGGGCCTGCTGCGACTACTCCCTGCATGTGGACATCCCCCGCTGGCACGAGAGCATCAGGGAGGAGCTGGAGGCCCTGGTCAAGGACAAGGGTGAGTGCCCACAGGGCTGAGGGGGGCTGGCTGGCAGGTGGGCAGACAGTGCCTGGGCTTCCCTGGTCTCGGTGGGAAGCCCCCTCCCCGGGCCGGCCCCTCCGTGCTGGGCTCTACATCCGTCTGGCCCCAGGGCAGGTGGCCAGGAGTTGGGGGAAGTTGGACAAGAGTCACTCGAGGGTCTGTTCTACTTCCAGAGGATCCAGGCTAAGGTCCTCGCCTCCCGGGTCTGAGGGACATGTCTTGTAACTGTCTTCGTTACAGTGGTCACAGCTGTCACTGCAGCTCCCTTGTCTCGTGCTCGTGGGTGGAGGAAATGTGATATTCATTTTCCTGGCAAGTTAAGACCCTGTTAGGAGGAGGTGTTAACACCCTCAGTGCTCTATGCTGCCTGTGAAGATGATGGGCCAGTCCATCATCAAGGGTTAAGGGTTTTTTTTATTACATTTTTTAGTTTACTTTTTTTTTTTCTTTTCTCTTTTTTTAGAGAGAGAGGGGAAGGGAAAGGGAGAGAGAGATACGCATTGATATGAAAGCAGAACATCAATCAGCTGCCTCCTGCAGATGCCCCAACCAGGGATGAACCCTCAACCTGGGCGTGTGCCCTGACAGGGAATCAAACCTTCCACCTTTTGGTGCAAAGGATGATGCCCAACCAACTGAGCCATACCAGCCAGGGCGAGGGCTATGCTTTTTGATTGAAAGTCCTGAAGCTAAAACCATATCAAGGTTCATAGTGGATTTGACAAAAGTTAGATGGAGTTAGAGAAAGGTGACGGGACCCAGAGGCGTGTTTGTGAGGGATTCATCTGCGTTCGCTACTGGGGAGCCATTGGTCCCTGATCCCAGGGCCTGAGGGGCAGGTGAAGGGGGGCTGGCAGATGCCCTCCTTCATCACTTCTTGTCGGTGTTTGTGGGCCTGGTGCCCAAGGGCTGCCATGACAGCTGGGGAGACGGCCATGGAGAGGGACCATCCCACCTGGCACCTCTGGAGATGGGGGAGGTGGGGAAGCTCCCAGGCATCACCCTGACAGCTGAGCATCTCACCCCTTCCTGCCTCTCCTCCAGGTGTGAACTCCTTCCTGGTCTTCATGGCGTACAAGGACAGATGCCAGTGCACGGACGGCCAGGTAGGGGCCGGTGCCCAGAGGAGGGGCCCGCAGGTGTCTCTCAGGCTGCTGCCGGGAGAGACACCCCTTACGACTCGTGCGCCTCTCCTCGCAGATGTATGAGATCTTCAGCATCATCCGGGACCTGGGAGCCCTGGCCCAAGTGCACGCAGAGAATGGAGACATCGTGGAGGAGGTGCGGGCCGGGCTGCCTGGGCGTGGCGAGGGGTGAGGGCAAGGGTGACTCCTGGACACCAGGATGTGAGCACTTAATCCCACCAACCCCAAGGGAGGGAATACTGAACATGTTCAGGAGGTAGTTTGCCCAGGTCAAAGGTCAAGCAAGCAGGGAGTTAGGGGAATCTTTTGCTGCCATCGATTTTTCCACGGTCATCAGACTTATCAAAAGTTCTTCCAAACCAAAATGTTGCTTTGTTGGGGGTACTGAGACTGGGGGTTCAGGCCTCCCGGCCCCAGGGATGGAGGCCCCTCAGGGAGCTGGCTTTGTTTTCCTTCTGACCAGTGGGCGCACGTGTGGGGTCAGTGCCTGTCCTTCAGTCACACCCCAGGTGGGGTCCTGCCCAGCGCCTTCTCCTAGGCCCAGGCTGTGAGGTGGGCACCCGTGAGCTCTGTGCCCTGCACTTGATGTTTTCCTCCTCACGCCTTTGGCAGCCCCTCAGGTGCAGGTGCATCGGGGCACCTGGGAGGTTCAGGGGGCTCCTCTGGGGCCTGGGGGGTGGTCTGCCCACCCCACCTGTACAGAGCCCCCAGTGCACACCCAGCTTGGCAGGCAAGCCTTGGGGGGTCATCTGAGCCCCGACGCCAGGAGCCCTGTGACCTCGGGCGAGTCCCTTGCCCTCTCCAAGCCCCGTTCTCCCATCTGTAGTTCGGGGAGCAGCAGCCACTCCTCGCCTGCTCTGCATTCTCCGTGGTTGGTGATGCTGGGGGCCCGGACTCAGCCTCAGCCAGTGGTTGCCCCTGGGCGGTGGCCCGCATGCCCTGGCTGCGGCTCCGGGTTCTGGCGCACCTGGGCAGGAACGTGGCACCTGGTTGGTTTCTGTAGGAGCAGAAGCGGCTGCTGGAGCTTGGCATCACCGGCCCCGAGGGCCACGTGCTCAGCCACCCCGACGAGGTAGGCGCTGTGCCCGCCGCGTGCACCTTGCCACTGACTGAGCCCCAGATGTTGCCTTCCTCTGGGGATGGGTCTGGGTCCATGGTCTGGGCAGGGCCGTGGCCATGCTGTCCTCACCTGTCCCCCCACCCGGCACATGTCCCCTATGACCACTGGCACCCCAAGCCCGGTACTCAAGGCTGAAAGGTGGCATGGTCAGGGCCTGGGAACTATGTGGGTCACCCCATCCTGGGCACCGAGCCCCAAGCTGGAGTCCTCACCCACCCAGGGGTGCCTCTCTGGGCCCAGGATCTGTGTGTGACCGTCATGCCCTGTGACCTTGAGCGAGTCCCTTCCCAGGGGCTCCAGGATGGCCCTGGGAGTCAGCATGGTCAGGGTTCCCCAGGCCCTTGCCTGGCCTGAGCATCCCTGTCCCCAGGTGGAGGCCGAGGCCGTGTACCGTGCCGTCACCATCGCCAAGCAGGCCAACTGCCCCCTGTACGTCACCAAGGTGATGAGCAAGGCTGCGGCTGACGTGGTGGCCCGGGCCAAGCGCAGGGGTGAGTCCTGGGCCTCGACCCCTATGCTGGTGAGGGTCTGGGGGGTCAGGGGTCACCTTCACCTCCCGGGAACTTGGCTGGCTTCACTGAGGCTCAGAGTAGGGCAGGTATGACTGAGAAGCAGCTTGCCGCCCAGCCTGGCCTCCTCACCGAGGGGCCTCATGCCAGGGACTCCAGGGGTGGGCTGCGTGGCCTGCAGGGGAGCAGCAGCTGCTCACCAAGGGCCTTAAAGCAAACAGAGGGGCCTGTGGAGTCACAGGATCTGTGTGTGACGGTGGACATGCCCTCTGACCTTGGGTTCAAAGTAAACATCATTACATAAAAGGGTACGGTCCTTTTTTTTTAGTTTTATTCATTTCAAAGGGGCCGGATCTGGCCCACGGGCCATAGTTTGCCCACGGCTGGGCTAGTCCCTTCCAGGAGCTCCAGGATGGCCTTGGGGTCATCATGGTCAGGATTCCCCAGGGAAACGTGCTGTGAGGGAGCCTGATTTTAGTGCAATGGAATCTTGTCCAGCTGATCCCACCTGGCGCCCCACACTACTGTTCGCTGGGCACCTCCGTGCACCCAGGAGCTGGGGTGCACATCCTGAAAACTGGGGTGCTCTCTGCCCACAGAGCACCCACACAGCTGGAGGCAGTGGGTAAATAAGAAAAGCATGTATGTGTCCGTGCAGACCAGCAGGGGGCGAGCAGAGAGCTGACGGGGTCTCACTCAGCCTGTGGCCCAGTGGAGTGCCTGGCAGGCCTGACCCCCTGCCTGCCTGGTGCCCCAGAGGAGAGGGACAAGCTGTGCAGGGTCAGGAAATTGATGGGCAGTGCAGTGCCCAGCCCTCCACCCTGCTTGGGTCCTGGGGGCATGCAGGCGTGGGGTGCCTCTCACGGGCCTCACTGCAGGGGTGGTCGTGTTTGGGGAGCCCCTCACCGCCAGCCTGGGCACTGACGGCTCACATTACTGGAGCAAGAACTGGGCAAAGGCCGCGGCCTTCGTCACTTCCCCCCCCATCAACCCGGACCCCACCACCGCAGACCACCTCACCTCCCTGCTGGCCAGGTAAGGAGACACTCAGGGTGGCCCACCTACTGTGTGCACGACCTTGGCCTGCTGGCAGCTCCAGGCTTCTCCCACACAAACCCTGGGCTGCACCAGAGCACCCACCCTGATCTGCCCCAGCCCCACCCCCACAGCGAGGCGCAGCTCTGCCCAGCACTGCCCTCACAGACCACCTCTGGCCCTGTTGGGTGCGCTGGGCCACGTGGGGGTGAAGCCGAGCGGCCTTGGCTGGTTCAGGGGGGCCAGGCCCCCTGGGCTCCCTGACTCGCTTGTTCTCAGCGGGGACCTCCAGGTGACGGGCAGTGCCCACTGCACCTTCACCACTGCCCAGAAGGCCGTCGGCAAAGACAACTTCACTCTCATCCCCGAGGGCACCAACGGTGTGGAGGAGCGCATGTCGGTGGTCTGGGAGAAGTGTGTGGTGAGTCCCGGGGCCTGGGCGCCGTGCACCGACCGGAGCCGGCTGCCTTGGGATCTGCTGGCTCAGCAGAGTGGGAAGCACTTAACCGGGAAACACCGTGCGGAATGAGCCCAGTGTGTGGGCCCCAGCGTGTCCTTGCTCCCGCCCTCACCCAGGGCTCCTCAGACATCGGTTCTGGTCCCCCCGAGGGCCCTCCCCTCCGATTCTCCTGTCACATCTGTGCAGGCAGCTGAGAGCGAGTGGGACCCCTTTCCGATGGTGTTATCCTCTGCAGTGCTAGTGGTCTCCCCATCATGCCTGCGATCCAGACTCCCGCCTCACTCGGAAAGCTCTGCCTGGCAACCTCGGTCCCCTTCGCCCCCCAACCCCGGCCCTTCCCTGGACTGAAGCCCAGACCCCGACCCCCCTCACCGCCCTGCTTCCCCAGGCCTCCTGGCCACACGGGGAAACAGTCCCTCAGGGCTCACAGACATGGAGCCTTCTCCACTTACTCACCACCAAGTGAGCCCCGGGACCAGGCTTTGGGCACAGGAAGGGGAAGAGCACTGGCTGGCTGAGATGGACCGATTCATGTGCCCTGGGAGTGTGAGGGGGTGCTGTCGCTGCCCTGGGGGGGCGGGGCCTTGGGCCCCATGAAGCCCCAGACCTCTCAGCTCCCCTTCTTGCTTCCCAGGCCTCAGGGAAAATGGATGAGAACGAGTTCGTTGCTGTGACCAGTACAAATGCAGCCAAAATCTTCAATTTTTACCCAAGGAAGGGGCGCGTGGCCGTGGGCTCCGACGCTGACCTGGTGATCTGGAACCCCAAGGCCACGAAAATCATCTCTGCCAAGAGCCACAACCTGGTGAGCGAAGCTGGGTCCCCGAGTCAGGGTCAGGGTGGGCTCCAGGATGGCCGTCGGGGGCAGCTCTGCTTCCCTCAGCTGGGACGCCTGTCTGGAGATTGCTGCAGAGTGTCACATGCCTGCCCACCTGGAGGGCGAGTTACCCAGGGCAAGCTCACCCATGTGCTCTTTGTCCTTCTAAGAAATGGGACTCAGAGACAAGCCCAGGAGGGTGCGGCCAGTTCCTGCTGGTTCTGGCCCCGCCAAGTTGGCTGCCTCCCATCAGAGGTCAAGCACGGGCACTCAGACCCGCCCCCGCACACCCCCAGGAGGCTGGCAGCCCGAGGGGTGTCCCGAGGGAGGGTGGTATGGACTCTCGCCCTGTCCCCCCAGAATGTGGAGTACAACATTTTTGAAGGCGTGGAGTGCCGAGGAGCGCCCACGGTGGTCATCAGTCAGGGCAGGGTGGTCCTGGAGGACGGGCACCTGTTCGTCACTCCGGGGGCCGGCCGCTTCATTCCTCGGAAGACGTTCCCGGACTTCGTCTACAAGAGGATCAAGGCGCGCAACAGGGTAAGGCCCGGGCCAGCGTGCAAGGCGAGAGTTCTTGGACCTTCCACGCGTCCAGGAGGTTTCTCCTCCGGATCAGCCCGACCCCCTCCCCAGCAGCGCAGGCCTGCTCCGGGGGTGGGTTCCAGGGGTGGCCCTGTGAGCGTTTATTTCCCAAGTGACCCACGTCCGTGCAAAGCCCAGACAGAGGGAACTAGAGTCATGAGTGGCACCTCCCCAAGTAAACTACTGGGACACAGAGGCAGGGCCTCCAGGGTTTCTCCGTGAGCAGATGTGCACGTGATCATCAGCAGGGCGTGAGCTTTCCACGGCTCTTGTGAACTTGGACATCATGAGCACTTTTCCTTGTCTTTACCTTCCCTTCCCATAACCCTGCGTCTGATGGTTGCACCAGGTATCGGCCTAGGTTCCACGCTGCATGCCTAAGTGATTGCTGCATGTACACACATGAACACGCATGCACACAGGCACACTCAAAGGATGTCTGAACTGAGAGTGAGCTGCCTGGGGGGCCGTCCCCTGGGGAGGGGTGTGGTGTCTGGTCTAACTCGGGCTGCCAGGGCCCGGAAGCTGCTCCCTGAACCTGACCCTGATGTTGGGACAGAGTAGAGTGGTCAGGCTCTTGGCAGGAGCCCCTGCCCTCCAGCTGTGGGTGCCTCAGCCCCTCATGCCTGGCTCCCTCGACCTGCAGCTGGCAGAGATTCACGGCGTGCCCCGAGGCCTCTACGATGGGCCGGTCCACGAGGTGATGGTGCCCGCCAAGCCCGGGGGTGGCTCCCAGGCCCGCGCGTCCTGCCCCGGGAAGATCTCAGTGCCGCCCGTGCGGAACTTGCACCAGTCGGGGTTCAGCTTGTCTGGTGAGTTGAGCCTGTGTCTGTGGGTGAGGACCATTGCCCTGCGCGGGGCTGGGCGGGGGGGTGAGGCCCACCCGGAAGCCCCTTCCGGCCCCAGGACCTGCCTGGAGCTGTCACTCTGAGCCCAGGGTGAGCGTGGGATGCCCGGCCTCTGTGGGGCCCAAGTGCCAGGTGGAGTCCGGCTGCTTCAGCCCCAGCAGCCCCGCCACCCGCCGTGGTGTGTGAGGCACATGAAGAAGGGTCTTCAGGGACATGCCTCTGGTCAGGGACCTCCCAGCATGCTGTGTGACAGAGCCTTTCCGAAGCACTGGGCCCAGGTTCTCCCTGCAAACCAGAGCCAGACACCCCCCTTTCCAGCCCTTGGGTGGGGCTCACCTGCCCCCTGAGGACTTGTCTCGTGCTCCCTCTCGGGAAGGTGATGGCAATCCCTGCTCACCTCCTGGGACATAGGTCAGGGGAAGGTCCCCTTTGAAATCTGGATCATCTTAAAAGGTAGGGACAGGCCTCTCCCGTCTCAGGGACAGCCTGAGACCCCCTGGAGGGACGAGGCAGGACTGGCTTCTGCTCCAGGCAGCCTTCCCAGAGGGTGGACCTTGACCTCCAGGCCCCTGCCTGCTGTAAACGCTGGCCTTGCTGTCCTATGCATCCGAGGCCTCCGTGACAGGAGCACCTGCCATCTGGGGAGCGTCAGGGACCCTAGCAGGGGGCGGGTTCTGCAATCCTGGCCTTTGGATGTGGCCGTGTCTGCAACCTCTCCCCACGCCCGTGCCCTGCCCTTTCTGCAGGATCTCAGGCAGATGACCACATTGCCAGACGCACAGCCCAGAAAATCATGGCACCCCCTGGAGGACGTTCCAACATCACCTCGCTGTCCTAGACCTCACTCAGTGCTCAGGGTGTGAGCAGCGGGTGCTGTCCCAGACAGGCAGCGTGGGGCTCACTCTCCCTGTTAGCTTCCCTATGTTGAACTGACTTTGAAAGGTGCTTGGTCTTCCCTTCCCCTCCCCAGAAACTCTCCTTTTGGGGGTCCCAGGCCCTGTTATGAGGGCTGAATCTGGGGAGGTGCCACTGCCAGGGACAGCTCAGGTTGCCTGGGCCGGGTGCTAGGTGCCTCGTGAAGGCAGGGCTGTGGGAACCCCCGGGGCCTCACAACACACACAGGCCAAGGGTTTGGGGTTTGCCCCCTCCTCCCCGTGTGCATCACTGCCCCTCGAAGTCGCGGCTCTGCCGTCTGCCTCCCTGCAGAGCTACAGCCTGTGCCCCCGGTCCCGGCCCCCAGCCCCGGCCCAGCCTGTCACAGCACAGGAGCAGCGCCGTGAGCTGAGCCCCACAGGGGCTGCTGTGACTTCAGGGACCCGCCGGGAGCTGAGCGCGGCGTGGCTTCCCAGCCGAGTGGTTTCCCAGCCGCGTTGTACACTCTTCCAAGGACCAAACCTCCGCCTTCATAGTCGCCCATCTCCGGGGGAGTTAGGACCTTTAGCTAGGATGCCCCCATCTTGTTACTGTGCATCCAGTAGTTCGGTAGAGCAGCAGTTTTGTGCGGTGAGGACAACTGTAGCCAGGACTCTGCATGCCACCCAGCCGGCCGCAGCACTGCCACCAGTCTGATGGGCACTGGCTCAATTAAAGGCGTCTGGGTTGGAAGCTGCCCCGACTTCTCTGGCCCCTGCACCATCCCCGCGTGAGTGGGTTTTGCGCCGCCCCCCTCCTCCCCTGACCCCAGACCCTCCTGCTGGCCCCTAGCCTGGCATTGGACCTCAGGACCACCCACAGGGGACACGCTGCTCAGCCTACGCTGGGAAGGGGCAGGGCTGGGTCTGAGTGGTGGGGATGGATCCCCTTAGGAAAGGGGGTCTGGGAACCTGCTCCTGAGCCCAGGCCTGCGGCTCAGGGACAGCCAGAGGGCCAGAGGGCCAGGGGCAGACTGGGAGGACCTCCACCCACATTCTGACCAGATGGGCCCAAGCCATAAGCAGAAGGTTGGGGGGCTGCATGGCTGTGAGCTGATTCCTCCAGCAAGCTGCCAGGCCTAAGTGTGATGCCCCTACCCACACACACAGCCTGGGCCCCGCCCCGCCCCCCACAAGGCAAAGCAGCCCAGGGTTCCCTTCCAAACCCTGAGGCTAGGCTGCCCAGAACCTTCCAGAAGAAGGCTGAGCTGATCTCCTCACCTCAGCCTCTTTCTCATAAAAACGGTTCTAGTTCTGTGCCCCAGGCGAGGAATGCTCCCAGAGGGGTGTCTTCCTCCCCCCTCACTGCCCCCCACCCTACACACACACACACCAGCAGGATGGTCATGGTCACAGGGAAGACAAGCCAGGGAGGTCGGGCTGGCCTGGGGCAGCCTGTCTGTCCTGCTGGTCCCACCGAGTTCTGGGGCTTCCTCTGGCTGGGTCTGGCCAGGGCAGCCCCCCAGCTACTTCCTGGGGCTCCACTGAGGCTGGTGTCTGCAGCACCACATCCCCTGCCCCGGGAGAGACTGGGTGACATGGAGCCAGACACACGCACCCCTGCCTCCTAAAAGGGGAACAGGCTTGCTGTCCCCTGGAATCTCAGATGCTCACGTAGACTTACATGTTTATACAAAACCCCAGACCTCTCCCCCTGCCTTCTTGCCTCTGACATCACAGGTCTCCACCCAGAACTTTCTCTGGGGTCTGTCCCACGCACAGGGCAGCCTGCAGTGCTGTCCAGCTCTGGACCCTGGCTTCCCGGGGGGGTGACTGGGTCCAAGCCCCACCTGGGCACATCAGCTGTGCTGACAGCAATCCCCGTACCCCAGCGAGTGGGGCGGCAAGACCCCTCTGCCCGGCCCACCTCCCCCTGGCTCAGCCGGCTCCTCGGGATGGATGGCCGTGGTCTGTCCTTCCACAGCCTGGCCCTCTGCCCAGCAGGCGCCACCCCTGCCATAGCTCTGCGGCTCCCGGGTGGACAGGCATCACCCAGGGCAGCGGGACGGGTGCCGGGGGCTCTGTTCAACTCCTGGACAAATGTCCCTGAACAGCACAACCGCTCGGCAGGCACAGGACGTGGAAAACACGGAAGAGGTCTGTAATTCCCAGAGGGGGAAATATGCAGAAACACCACAGAAAGTGCTGGAACAGTTTGTATTTATAAAACATCCTCGACCTCCCACCCACAGCCCTCCCCCTTGATGTACAAGAACCGTGGGCACTGTGCCCCTCCCACACTCTGGGTAGCAAGCTCAGGTGGGGCAGCTGACGGCAGGCTGGTCTCCAGGCCTATGTACAGCCGAGAGGTGGTGAGAGACGAGCGCACCTGTCCACCACGCGCCCAGCCTGTGACCTGCCGGCGAGGGGTCGGGAGGCCACCAGGACCACCATCACATAATCAGAGCCTCCAGTGGCAGCACACTCCCTGTCCACCATTCGACCACACTGACAGCCACCTGTCACCATGTGCCTCTGAGAGCCGATGGCAGCTCAGTGGTCAGGCTGTTCCCTGGAAACTGACCAGGACACAGCAGAGCCACCAGCCGGGGTCTGTGCTCGGACCAGCGGGCTGCTCAGTGGGAATGTTGTTGCTTGGCCTGTCCCTCTGGTGCGCTGAGTCCCCAGTGCAGCCTGAGTTACCTCCCCAGGGCCAGCGGGCTCCTAGCTGCTCCCCGCTGAGGGGCAGATGGAGCCGCACACGGGCAGGGCGGGGCTCGCGTCCTCACCATCCGCCAAGGCCTCACCGTCCACATCCCCCGCCTCGGGAGCGGGCAGGGCCTCCCTCGTGGGGTCCTGGCTCCTCCGCAGCCTGGTGGGGAAGCACAGGGAGGGGCTTTGTGCAGCCTCCCCCGCAGCCCAGGGACCGCTGGCCTGAGCACTGCAGCATGTCCCTGGCTCAGGGGCCCTGGACACGCACCAGGTGTCCGGCATGTCCTGGACAGGCTGGCCCAGCAGGGAGCGGGTGGCGGCTGTGGGCGGGTCATAGGCCTGGTGGGTTGCGGGCACTCAGCCCAGGGGCACCTCTGACTATGGGCCCGGGGCTGGGAGCAGCAGGGGTGGGGCGTCTCAATTCACTTCCAGCCAGAAGCTGAAAGGAGGCCTGGTTTAAGTGCAAGTTCTGGGGTCAGGAATTTGGGGGCAGGCTTTTCAAAGAGCTTGGACAAGTCCCCTTCTTACCCTGGCTCTGGCCTCCAGGATGGTGGTCAGTGTCCTAAGCCAGTGCCCACCTGTCATCCTGTTCACTGAAGCAGGACAGAGCACTGACTGATCCTGCTCCCCTTCCTGGCTGGAGCTCAGAGCCACCTCCTCCAGGAAGCCCTCCGTGCTTTGCCCTGCCACTCCTGCCCCTGGGCCCACAGCACTGGGCTTTATCTCCCCACTGTGGAGGTGTCGCAGCTATTCGTGGCCTGTTGTATCTCCCTGCCAGCCAGCCATGACCTTTCTGTCCCACAGTCCGACACACAGTCAGTGTTTGCTCAGTGAGTGCGTGACTGACTGAGGGGAGGCAGTGGATGTGCAGGAGCCATGCAGGCAGGAGCCACCAGCCCTTGTCTGGGAAGTCCACTGAGTGTCTGTCTTCCCAGGACATTCTGGCCATTGGCCCCAGTTTAGGACTAAAGGTTCTGGAGGAGGCCCTCCCGTATGAGCCTGAACGTTCGCCTCCCCCTTTCCTCCCAGGGCCAATGCTCAGACCCCCCAGGGGGATGGGGCCAGGTTTCCTGGGTTCAAGACCTGGGTGGCCAAGAAAGCCTTGTCCCATTTCCCCAAACTCCTCTTTGCCCCCATCACCCCTTCCCTCCCTCCTACCCCCCTCCCCACACAGTCACTCACTTTTCTCTGTTAAAAATCACAAAGTCTTGCTGGATCGCATCAAGGCAGTCCTGAAGGTAGTCATTCTCCTGTTAGTCAGAACGAGTGCCGGATGTCATCAGGTCCTCTCACATCCCCTCCGGTGGGAACACTTCCACCTGGCCTGCTTGTCCTCCCATGGCTGCCCCACTGGCTTTCTTCCAAAGCCGGGACTATACCCCAGGCGGCAGAGCACCTGGGAATTCGCACCTCCCAGATGACTCTTAGCCAGTGACCGAAGGGTTTCCTGGACAGCATCCCAGCTCCCTGCCTCAGGTGGACGCTGACATGGAAGGCCGTGTCCCAGTGACCAGACTTGGTGGGAAACGACACCTGGCTTGGATCCCTCCCCTCCCCCCTTCCTCCAGGCCACTCCTCACTTGGGCACCAAATCCCACCACAGGGGCTGCCCGAGAAGCGGCCTCAGGACAGGCCTGGAGGTGGGTCCCGCACTGGCCAGATCAGCGAGGAACCATCACGGGTGCCACGTGGACTGTGAGCTGGGAGGGTGCACGCAGCTGTGGCATTGGGGACAGAGCGGGAGGAGGAGTCACATGGACATGGGCCCGCTTGGCCAATGCTGGGCACAGGGGATGCACGTGTGAGAGACAGGCTCAGGTCAGGATGAGAGCAGCGGGATTCAGAGAGGGCCGGGCTGCCAGGCTTGGGAAGTTCCTGCATCAAAGCCGAGGCCCTGATAGGGAAGGCTCTGGGCTCACTGGATATGCCTGGGCCGGGCGGCTCAGCGGATGCACGCCGGGCGCCCTGCTGGAGGAGAGCAGCACCCCCTCCCCCACATGCCTGCAGACGGGCAGGGCTGCAACTGCGCAGCGGCCTTGAAAGAGTATTAGCCCCTCAGGATGTGCCTCTGCCTCCCCTCCGAGCCTCAGAACAACTACCAGTCTCCCATGGCCCGAGGGAGGAGGTGCTGAGGGCGGAGGTGCTGGGCCTGGGTGCGAGGAAGTGGACGGGGTGAGGCACAGGCCATACGCTAGTACAGGAGAGTCTTGCCATGAGGGCATCCCCCCAAGATTTGGGGGCTAGTTCCCTGGCAAGAGCCCCTGGAGAGGGTTCTCATTCCACTCAAAGAAGGAAGTGAGGGGCTCAGAGAGGGAGTGAGGGGCTCAGAGAGGAAGTGAGGGGCTCAGAGAGGAAGTGAGGGGCTGAGAGGAAGTATATACTTGGTTTTTTTTT
This sequence comes from Myotis davidii, assembly GCF_000327345.1. Lineage (NCBI taxonomy): Eukaryota > Metazoa > Chordata > Mammalia > Chiroptera > Vespertilionidae > Myotis > Myotis davidii. The sequence continues at coordinate 2,861,423 of NW_006284618.1, read as the reverse complement.
CTCTTCATTTGGGGGCAGTGATCAGAGAGGAAGTGAGGGGCTCAGAGAGGGAGTGAGGGGCTCAGAGAGGAAGTGAGGGGCTCAGAGAGGAAGTGAGGGGCTCAGGGAGGAAGAGAGGGGCTCAGAGAAGCTGCAGACTCGGGTGCAGAAGAGGGGGCTGGGCTGGAGAAGTCAGGAGGAAGGTCTGGGGACTTTGCAGGCGGGGCATCCCTGCCGGGGCCTGTGGGGATGCTGTAACGTGAGGGGAGGACCCCACCCTGTCCCCGCACTCACGGACTGGGGGCTGTCCCTGCTGCTGTCCCGGGACCTGTTCTTGGCCAGCCGCTTCTTCTTCTTGTGCAGGGGCCTGGACTCCAGGATCATCTCCTCCAGCTCGAAGGTGGGGTCGCAGTGCAGGCGGCCTTTCTGTGGGGGGACAGGGCGCCGAGCTCACCCACAGGTGCCGCCAGCCACCCTGGAACCTCTGTCCGGACTGGCGTGCAGGCTTACGTTGGGCACAAAGCCCGGCTCCACCTTCTTCTTGCTCAGGTCGTCCCACAGCACGTTGGCCAGCCAGGGGGTCTCCTTCATGTCCTGGAGGCTGGAGACACGGTGCCTGGGGTTCACAGTGAGGAGCTGGAACAAGGCCCACATAAGATGGTGCCCGGCCCGAAGCCCAGTGGGACCAGGCCCGGCACTCCCTGGGGGGAGCAGCCTGCCCAGGCCAGGGCACCCGTGCAGGTCTCGCCAGAAGGCCTGAGGTTTGGAAATTCAGGGTCTCAAGGGTCAGGCGAGCATCCTGGTCAGTGCAGTAATGTGGCCAAGGGGACGGTCTGAGCGGCCTGGCTCAGCCCCTCGAGTCCAAGGAGGCACAGGGCACATGGGGTCTGCAGGATGTTCTGCTAGGATTTACCAGCAGGTGGCAGACTCGGCCTGGCTAACTGCAGAGGACAGACAGTACCACCATCACACCCCATGGGCCCTAAGGCAGTGGTTCTCAACCTTGGCTGCACATTTGAATCACCTGGGAATCTTTTTAAACTCCTGATTTCTGGGCCTCATCCTCCGGAAATTCCGTTTCTTTGTTACTAATATTGTGGCCCCGCCCCATAACAAAGAAACAATTTCCGGACCCACAAGGACCCTGTAGGCCAGGATTCGGGGCCCCACAAGTGCAGCACGTCCTCCCACCCCAGGTCCCGCTGCACCAGGGTCTTTAAAGTGAGGCTCTCCGAGTAGGCAGCTGTGGGGCCCCACAGCCCAGCCCCGGCCCCGAGGGGTGCACGCTGGTGGCAACACATGGCCCCCCGCGTCCCTGCAGGCTGAGGGCCCTGGGCTGCTACAGACACGCTCAGGCCTTGGGAGGTGCAGGGGGCCCCGGGTCTTCTGTGCTTGCTCCCGGGGGTGGCCAGGCCACTAGCAGCAGGCACAGGGTCAGGGGAGGCCAGTCCCACACCCTCTCCCTCCAGCACACACAACGCGTGCCCTGCACCGGCTAACTTCTCTGCCTGCGTCTCAGTTTGGGCATCTGTGAGGCAGGGTGATAACCGGTGTCGCGAGACCAGCTGGTGAGGGTTGCCTTAGCTCACAGCCAGGCTACTATAGGACAGAGTCGGATGGACAGGGAGCCTGCCGGACAGACATGCAGGAACCAGATGCCTCCTCGAACCCAGGCTCCATGCCACACACCCCTGTGCGTCTGGCGGGCCTGTGCTCTGGGAGGGGCTCACCTTCCGCAGCAGGGCCACCATCTCCTTGGACCAGGAGGGGACGTACTGGACGCTCACAGTGCTGAACAGCTGCACCAGGGACTCCATGGCGTCGCTGGAGTGGATGTCGTAGGGCCTCTGGGCAGAGGAGGCGGCGCTGTGCTGGTGCCTCACCGTGACCCAGAGCGCCCGGCAGTACCCACCCCAGTACAGGCACGGCCTGAGCACGGCCCCTCCTGGGAACAGCCAGGAGGAGAAGCAGGTGCCGGGGCGGGGCCGCACCTCCACTGAGGGACTGACCAGAAGAGGCGCTGACCAGGCCTGAAGGAGGCACGTCCTCCCCAGGGGCAGATGGATGGGCCCCGGAGGCTAGGCGGAGCTGCCTTCCTCGGGGTGGGGTCCCTCAGAGCCCCAACCAGGGGATGGGGAAGGACAGTTCCAGGCCCAAAGCCCAGAGGCCAGTGCACAGGCCCACCACTGCCCGGGAAGCCCCAGCGACTCTCCCCAGCACTCCCTCAGGCACTGTGCGCCCACCCGAGCGTGGGTGGCCTCGCTGACGCTGATGTCCCCGAACCCCTGGGGTGGGGCAGCCTCTTCCCTCCCCAGGGCACCAGGGCCACCCCGGGGGGTCACAGCCGGCTTGGGGTCTGGGGCTGAGCCTGGGGCCGAGGAGCTCCGTACCCATCCACGCAGCAGCTCGTAGGCCATCACCCCCACCGACCACCAGTCCACCTCGAAGGAGTAGCCAGTCCCACCGTTGACGAAAGACTGGAAGATCTCCGGAGCTTTCCAGAAAGGGGAGGAGAGGCTGAGCACCCTGACCCGGGCCCCAGGGCTGGCCCCTCAAGATGGGGCCTGAAACCAGGCTGCCACTGGAGCAGACCGGGAAGCGCCCTCAGCTGTCACCCTTCCCCACAGACCACCTGGTTCAAGTCCAGGTCCCACAGCCTGCGCGCGTGCACCAGGTTATCTCATGTCATACCCATAACCCTCTTGTGCGTCCCTTGTCTTCTGCACGGATCAGACACGCTGTTCTGTACATGGCTGCTCTTCCCTGTAGGGAAGTGACCTGCCCACCGGCCGCAGGCTACGTGGGAGTCGGCGGGGGCAGGTGGGTGCGGGGCCTGGCTCACCCATGTACGGCTTGGTCCCAGCCAGTGCGGTCGCCCTCTCCCCGTCCTTTATGATGGTGGCGATGTTGAAGTCGGTCAGGTGCGCGTGTCCTGCGAGGAGGGAGGACAGCACCGCTGTCCAAAGGACCGGAGATGCGCCCTGAGGGCAGAGCACTCACCCCTCGCGGCCTCGAGCCCCTGCTCACCTTGCTCGTCCAGCAGAATGTTGTCGGGCTTGACGTCTCTGCAGAAAGAGCAGAAAGCGGGGAGACATCCCTCCTGCTCCTGCCCGGTAACCCCGGCAGGGCTTGGGGCTCCCCCGAGGGACCTCCAGCCAGCAGAGGCCCAAGAGGCCTGAGATGGGCCCTGGGAAGACTGAGGGCCTAAGGTCCCCTTCCCATCTGGTGACATTCGGACGGAGCTGTGCAGACCAGCCGTCCTGGTTCCTGGGGGGCTGCCTCCAGCCCCACCTTCTGGACCAGACAGACAGCAGAGAGAAGCCCAGCAGTGGACAAAGTCCCTAGAGGACAGAAGCAGGCCCCGGGGGGCCCGACTCCCCAGGCTCACCCTCTCCCAGAGCCCCGAGCTGCACACACTGTGGACTGGGGCCTTCACAGGCCCAAAGGTGACCAGATAACAGGGTCCCCAGGGAGAAATGCAGAACCACAGCGATCTGACTTCATAATAAACCACACAGTGAGCGTTTTCTTTCCTGTCCTGTGACTGCAGCTTTACCTCCCTGATTGCATCTGCTTTAAGCGAATGTTAACATTCATTTGAATTCCCCAGGGATACAGCAGATGGACAAATGAGATCCTGCAGTTAAACACACCAGGCAAAGGCTGCCCCAACGTGGCCAGACTCCAGGGTCCCCGAGATCCAAGGGCTCTGTGTGCCTGGCCCAGCTGGGGCTGCTGGGGTAGGATCTGCCCCCAGGTGGACATCAGCTATGCCGCTGGGGGGCTGGCTTGGAGCCACACCTGGGGGCAGGTCTGCGGGCAAGTTTGGGGCCGAGCACGAAGGAGCTGTCAGGTTCTGCCAAGGGTGGCACCCTGCCGGTGGAGTGTCCCTGTGGCCAGTCCTGCCCAGGCCTAGCAGGTGTGCGCACACCTGTGGATGATGTGCTGACTTCGCAGGTAGTCGAGGGCCAGCGCCATCTCGCAGATGTACAGCCTCACGGTGTCCTCGGAGAACTGGACGTTCTGCTGCAGGTGGTAGCGCAGGTCCCCGCCCAGCAGCAGGTCCACCACCATGAACATGTCCTCCTCGTCCTGGAAGGAGTACCTGTGGGCAACAGGGGAGGCCCTGGCACATGCATGGCTGGGGGTCACCCCCCAACCCCTACTGTGGAGAGCGGCTACATGTTCCCAGGTGGCTGAGTGATGTGGGCTGCGGGAGGTGCAGCCAGTGCTGCCAAAACAAAGCTTGATAGAGTTCAGGTGCTTGTAATTGAGTAGATTCGAAACCCGCGAGAACATTGTAAACATCTTGACCACGCCCTGACTTTGCCGGGTGGAATCTGCTATAAAATAAAGACTCGGCTTGCAGGCTGCGGCACCGTCTCTCCATCAGAGAGCAGCGTCCGCCCCAGCTCTTTCTTCTCTTGTCTGTCTTTTCTCATCCTTCACCACCCACCCCGCCAGGTTCACCGCTGGCCGTGCTGAGCGCAGCACACCCCACATTCCACAGGAGCAGAGCCCCACCTCTTCAGCCCTGTGAGCACCCCGATGCCCAGGGCCCTGGGGAACCACACCCCACCTGTGAGTGAATTAGAAGGCACTCCCACCCCCGCCAAGAAAAGGCGATTGGGGGATTCAGGAGCACTTCCGGGGAGGAAGGAGGGTGACCTGCTGTGGCTTCAGGTCCCCACCTCCTAGGGCTGGTCTTGGGGCCCATTTTGTGGAGGAAACTCAGGCCCCCAAACTCTCCCCCACTGGCGTTTTGCCAGAAACTCTGTGGGTCACAGGCCTCCTCTGTGGGAAAGCGCAGGCCTCTGCAGGTGGGGGAGCCCTCAGGAACGCAGGTACGGTGGACGCCTGGGCAGGGGCTGTGAGTGGCTGGGGAGAGGGAGGAGGGGTGCGGTGCCGGGTGTCCCAGGTCAGGAGAGCGGGGAGCAGCGTGTCTCCTCCGAGGTGCGGGGCGGGCTCACCAGAGGTTCACCAGGAAGACGTGCTCGATCTCCTGCAGGATCTCCAGCTCCCGGAACACGTTACGGACCTCGTCCCGCTCGATGCACTGCTGCTTGCTCATGTACTTCATGGCGTACATCTTCTCCGTGTCTCGCTTCTGCACGATGCACACCTGGAGGCACAGGGCGCCTCAGCACGCTGCCCCGATTCCCATCCCGGCCCCTGCAGGTTCCACTTTGAAGTGACTGCATGTAAGTCTCTGGAGGGACCCGTCTGCTGTGCACAGGCGCCTTCCGAGAGCAGGCAGGTCCCAGCCCAGAGCACCGCAGGGAGGGGGCCTACAGGCCTGTGCGGGTGCCCGCACCCCACCCCAGCCATGACCTGGGCAGGGGGTGTCACCCTCCTCAACCCCAGCATCCCCTTCCCAGGGCTCAGAGCAGCAGAAGGCTTGGAAAGTTGTTGGGGAACGAACGAGAGGACACCTTGGCCAGAGCCCTGCACCCAGGAAGCCCCTGTGCACAACAGCTGTTCTCAAATCCCCACCCCCCTCTCCCAGGGTGGCAGGCCCCACCCAGCTCCTGGGTCCCCTGAGCGCTGGCCTGCAATGCCAATCAGCAACGCTGGCGCTGCTCACACGGTTGGTTGGTAGAGAGGATCGGGGTGAGGTGAGGACTGTGAGAAACCGGGGCTGGGCTCCCTCGTGGCCAAGGAAATTCAATCAGATCAGAGACAAAGGTCTCCCATGGAAGTAGGATTAATGCACAAGGTCACGGGCTGCACAGCCAGCGCTGTGCCCCCATTCGAGTCATGGGGAGACCTCACAAGGAGAGAGAACCCAGAGCCATTTCTAAGGGTCCCCACAGCCTTCGGTCTCCAGGTCTTCAAGGAACAGGAGCCAAGGGAAGTGGAAGATTCTGGAACTGGAGGTCCCAGGTGCCTCACCGAAAGGCAGGTGATCTGGAACTGACCGGATGTCTCAACGGACATCAGTGTCTCCTGCCAAACCTGCTGGATCCACCCCTTTGGTGAAACCCACCTCTCCTGGCCTTGGAGAGCATCCTGGGCAACAAAGAGGCTTTCTTCCGACGGTGTTCATCACCGTATTATTTGTAGCAAGACTTTCCATCAACCTCCATGTCCAACAACTTCCACGTCCAACAACCTGGCCTCCGCAGGCCGTGCCTTACCTTGCCGAAGCTGCCCTTCCCGATGGCCCGCAGGATCTGGAAGTGGTCGAAGGTCACTAGGAAAAACAGAGGGCTCCAGGTGAGGTGGCAAGAAGGCCCGGTGCCACCACCAGCCGCTGGGTGCCCCAGCAGGTCAGTCGGGGGGTCGCCGTGGCGCTGGCTAGAGGCTTACCTGAGGCTTCTGTGCAAAGTGGGGAGGGCTCCAACCAAGGCAGAGGGGTGGGCCCCAAGGGGGCCGTGGAGCCCCCTCTTCCAGGGCTCATTGTGGGGCAAGGCTGGGCTGCCCCACCTACAGACGGAATGGCATGAACCTCTGTGCCCAGTGGCCCCCATCAAGGCTGCTCCCAACCAAAAAAGACCCACAAATAGGAGGTCCTGGGACCCTCAGGGCAGCGGGCCCCTCCTGGAGAAAGGGGTCGGTGGAAATCACTGCTTTTCTCATGGCTACAGCAAGACGCCCACGAGCGTTCACCCTGTGGCGCGGACAGGGGTTGGCACGTGCTCTCAGGGCTCCCGATTCTATTCAGAACCAGACACCTCCTTACACAGGAGACGGGGTTTCTCAACCGCACAGGCCGCTCCCCTTCAGCACCTCTCAGCCCCCCAGACAGGGAGCCGGCTCCGCCCAGGGCCCAGGCCAGCCTGGCTGTGCCCCCAGGTCTCCACCCTGCGGGTCTCTTCCCACCCAGGCCTCTGCCCCCCACACCCTCAGACTGTGAGCATTCCCGTGGATACGAAGCCTCGGGTCCAAGCCCCAGGCCCCACAAGCAAACCCTTCACTCCCCACCCCCGTGTCCTGGGGGCCTCTGTCCTCTCGCCCTCTGACCCTCCACCATCCCGAACAGACCCATGGCCTCACTGGGCCCTGTGGTCCTGCAGGGGCACCAGGAGCCCCCCAAACCCTGCAGTCCTCCAGCACCCAAACCTGTCCGGGAAGGGGCCGCTCCCCCTGGGCCCTTTGGGGCTGACCCTGGCTGTCTGACCACAGGGCTCCGGCCACTGGTCTGTTTGGGAGGTTGGGCCCTGTGAGCGAGTGAGCCAAGGCAGGCGGCTGCAGGGACCGCAGGCCAGGCCTGCCACCGGCCCTGGGAGGGGACTCCTGGAGGGGACACGCGCGTGTGGGCGCAGACGCCAAGCCGGCACACGGCTCTCGCGCCCGGTGCTGGGAGGGGGCTGCTACCTTTTACGAGGTCTCAGGGAGTCATTTGTGAAGCTGACATTTGGCAAAGAGATGAGGGTGTGAGACAGAGTCCCCGGGCTGCGGCTGACGTGATTGGGCTGCCAAATTCCTACGTGCGACTTGTGCTGCTGTGCGGCGCTGGAGGTGCACCTCCAAATTGCGGGGTAGGTGAAAGGAAGCGGTAATTCAACCCAACAGTCTCCCCGCCCCACACACTCCTGGGACTCTGCCAGGAGCCGGAGCAGCAGGAAGCCTGTCTGTGTGTCCGCGTGTCCTGCCCGCAGGGAGATGGCACAGCCGGCGCTCAGCCTCCACGGACCCCCTGCTGCACGGCCTCCTGGGCACGGCTCCTCCTGGGGCAGATAAACACGTAAACCCGCCGGTCAGGAGCGTGTACTCTTCCAGGAGGGCCTTCATTTCGCGGAGTTGGAGGCGCAGCATCGCTATGAAAATAGGTCATGTGGATGCAGCGAGTGACGAGTTTTAATTCTCTTTCCCCGGGGCTGACACCCTGCCGGCCTCAGACCCAGGCCACGTCCTTCTGAGGGCTGCTGCCTGGCTCTGGGTCACTAAACGGAGCCCCCCGATCCTGGAGCCACCTCCTCACGACTTGCCTGAGCGCTCAGTCCAAAGCCCAGACGTAGCCCTCAAGGGGACATCTAACGATGTCCTGGAGTGTGTCACCCCATCTCAAGAGCCAGCCCCCAGGAGAGCCGGGGAGCTCTGTCCAGAGTGGGGTCCAGGCTCCCACGGACTCGGTCCCAGGGAGACTAACGCAGCCCATTCCTGGAGGCTGTGCCGGGGACGGCCCTGTTGCGACACCGGAGCCCTGGCCCTGTCACATGGCGCTCCACATGGGCCGTGTCAGGGGTCCCACAATCTCAGGCTCAGGGTAAAGGTGGCTGGAGGGAGAGGGCAGGGGTCCAAACAGGGTGTCGACAGGCCCCCTGGGTCCAGGTCGGCCCAGGAACTCAGCGCTGCGGTTGCAGTTAGCACAGAACCCAGGGGAAATGTGGGTAATGTCTGAGCACTTTTTCCCCCAAAACAGAGCGACGACTCGCCCTTCCTCTGTGCCCAGCTCGGCCCTGCACCCCACTTGAAGTTCGCCCAGCGCCCGGGACAGACGACGCCCAGGGAGGTGTGGCAGAGAGCGGTCCCCTCACAAGCCGGGCTTTTCTCAACAGACAAAAAGTTGCCCCCAACGAGGAAAGCAAGAGGGAAGACGGCCCGGGGAGGGCAAAAATAGAGCTGCCGCGGAGTCGTGAGTCACCGCTACGTTACCCATGACACAGCGAGGGCTCCCTCCCCCTGGAGGGCCACCTGCTCTGAGCCCCCTCCCCAGGTCTAATGCCGTCAGAGCCTGGGAAGTGGGGGCCCCAGACAGACTGCAGGAGCCTGTGGAAGGTGAGCAAGTCCTGGGCACGGCTGGACCCGAACCCGCCCAACCTTTCCCTCTCAGCCTGCCTCCCCCGTCACCTAGGAGAGGCCTAACCCCCAGAGCATCCCCGGGACAACCAGCGCTCTGTCCCCGGGAGAAGGCTGTAACGATAAATCACATGTGGCAAGTCACATCTGATGACCCAGAAACCTCTGGGAGAGAGTCGTCGCCTGGCCCTGGCCTGCCCTCTGCAGAGCTTGTGGTCGCTCCTTCCTGGGCTCCTCAAAGGCAGCACAGGGCCCACTCCACCTCCTTGGGGCACACAGGCCAGTCCACCTGTGTCAACAGGACACCTGCACGCAGGGGGGTGGGTCACCAGATGGTCACCTCAAAGACACCCCAGGGCCCTGACCTGCTCACCACCTGTCCTCGGAGGAGTCCTCATGTCCTTACCGCTTTTCCTTCTCAGAGCAACGCAGTGAGGGGTGAATGCGCCCACTTTACAGGTGAGAAAACTGAGCTGAGAGTCCGGCAGAGTCTCAGTAAAGGACTTCGAGACCCTCGAGGCAAAAGAGAGGATGCTCTCCTGAACTTCAGTCCCCTCACAGGGACCTTGACCCAGGGTTTCCGTGGCCCCTGAGGATGTCTTAAGACTCCCCTCCCCCCACCCCTGGTGCAGGAAGGTCCATTCAAAGTGAGCAAGAGGGTGCTGGCTCTGGCCTCTGACCTTAGACTCCTCGGCCTCGAAGGGAACCTGGCTGAGCATGACGTGTGCTGCCCACTGGTCTGGGAGAACTCAGCCGGGTACCTGCCACCCAGTCAGGGCGGACAGCAGCCCTCGTGGGCAGCCACCTGTGCCCGAGTCCTCCCGGGGCCCTGGCTCAGCCTCATGAGGTAAAGGACAGCTTCTCGATGGTCCAAGCAGCCACCTGAGCTGGAAGGAGCCGGGGAGGGGCTCTGCCCTCAGCTGGCATCGCAGCCCGGCCAGCACCCTGCCCTGCAGGACCCTGCTGTTCCCTCTATCTGGGACGCTCCTGCACCCACTTCCCTCCTGGCCATCCTGTGCCCACAGAGCGCTCACCACCCACCTGTGCCTGCTGGCTCACTGTGTCCCCACCATGGCCCCCAGGCAGCCTGAGGCTGGCCCTCAGCACCAGGGAGACCCGAGGGCAGGAGCAGGGCCGGACCTGGCAGCTCTGAGGAACAGACACAGCCTAGACCTGCACCAGGCGCGAGGCAGAGCGGAGGCCTCTGGGGTTTGGGTTCCAGAGCAATCCTGTCTTCTGGTGCCAGGAAGGCACCAGGGCCAGCAGGCGTGGGTGCCTCTTGTCCCAGGCTGGACCCTGTGGGACTCGGGGAGACCCACGTCTGCTTACAGTAAAGCTTTGGCCCATAAAACATGTTTAGTGGCAACTTCCCACTGTTTGTCCCGGATCCTGCCTGGTCCACAATAGCCCGGAATTGTGTTCGGGTGTTCCCAGCGACAGCCACAGGCGGCACCAGAAACGTTCATAATGAGTGATGAAGGCACCAGCCCAGGTCAGTACAGCATCTCTGGCCGCCTGAGGCCCAGCTCCTCCTGGTCCGGCGGGGTGTCACCCAGAGCAGGGTGGCAGAGGGGTCATGCTGTCCAAGGCCCCCCGCTGGCTGCCTCCCCCCAGCACCTCCCACAGTGACAGACTCAAGGCCCACAGAGCCCCTTCGCCCCCTGCCTCAGCCCTGGACCCAGCCCCCAGCTGGGTGAACAGGAGATCAGTGAGGACCGGGAGCTGGGTGGAGGGGGCCGCCTTGACGGGCAGGGGGCCAGGGAGAAGGAGGGGGAGGAACAGGCCTGTGGAACAGCTGAGCCCTAAACCCCGAAGTGGGGTGCAGCGAGGGGACTGGCCAGGGAAGGGCACCCCTGGACGATGGGCAGGCCCTGTCCCTGGAAGTTCTCTGTATCTTCATGCAGGTGGGCAGAGGGAAAGCCCCACCGCCGTGGCTTCACCCCAAGTCTGTGGCAGCCCTCCCTCTGCAGACACCACTGCTGGGTGCCACCCACCTCGTTCCTGCTCACACCTCCCCCCCTCCAGGCTGTTCTCAGCCGCCCTGACCCAACCTCACGCCGCCCCCTGAGCCCCTCCCTCCTTAGCACTGCCTGGAGCCCTGCTCATGTGAGCCCCACATTTGGGGGGGGGTGCCTCCTGGGCGCTCAGGGTCGATGTGGGGAGCCCAGCCATGGATCCATCAGGGCGAGATTCACCCGAGGGTATGGACTGCCAGGAAGTGAGAGAGGGAGTGGGTTCTGGAGAGTTGCCGCTCCCTGGGGGCGGCATCAGCAACCCCAGCGCCCCCAGAGAACCGGGCTGCAGGTGGGAGCAGAGCACTCTCGCCTCCTGGATTCAGGCTCATGGATACCGCCCTATGGTCTCCTGCACATTGGTCAGACATGCTTCTGGGCACAGGGGTTGGAGTGGGCTCAACCGGTTGGAAAGGCTCTAAGAGAGCATCACACGCTATGAGCAGGCGGGGGACAGGAGCCCCAGCCTGAGGCCTGGGGTGAGGCCAGGGGTGGGGAGCTGTGGGGACAGGCGAGAGGAGCACCAGCTGAGTCTCTGCCACTCACCACTGCGCAGCGATGGGCAGCGAGGCCGGGTGAGGTGAGGGCAGCGGTGC
>NW_006284618.1:2844140-2850067 GCF_000327345.1 Myotis davidii | reverse complement strand
GCAGCCACAGGGCGGCCAGCCAGCGCGGAGCACACGTGGGAGCGGGCTAATTTGGAGATGCTCCATCAACAGGGACCTGAGCCACCCTGCACAGCCCGTGCTCAGCCTGGGGACCAGCCCGGGCCAAGGCAGAATCGCTGATCTCTGCTCACCCGCCTGCAGCTGTGCCCACAGAATGTCACATGCTCACTCGGGCCTTCCAGCCCACCCCAGCCTTCCCTGGCCCCTTCTCCCCACGTGGCTTCTCTGGTCGATATGAATGCACCGTGGGCTCAGTTTGTGCAGAGCAAGTCAGCCACGCAAGGGGGTCATGCACCCGCTTTAGAAGCAGGGTGCCGAGTGCAGGCCTGGTCTCCTTTTAGGTCCCTTACAACCTGACCAGGATGGGAGGATTCACACAGCACAGAATTCACTTTTATTCTGGAGCCCAATGGTACGCCTCAGACCACACTTATGTATGCCTGTGTCTGTGTGTGCAGCTCTCTGTGTGTGCATGTGGGTGTAGCTATCTGCCTATGTGTGTGCTTGTGTGCCCGTGCATGTGGGTGCGGCTCTCTGTGCATGTGTGTGCCTGTATGTACATGTGGGTGCAGCTATCTGCCTATGTGTGTGCATGTGTGTGCCTGTGGCTGTGGGTGCCTGTGGGTGCAGATCTCCATGTGTGCATGTGTGTGCCTGTGGGCGCAGGTCTCTGTGTGTGCACGTGATTGCCTGTGCCTGTGGTGCAGCTCTCTGCCTGTGTGCATGTGTACTTGTATCTGTGTGCGTTGCGCATGCACAGTGGTGGGGCACAGAGGTCCTGCACATGGTCTGTTTGAGTGGGTGCACTGATTGCCCAGCCACAGGTCTGGCAGATGCATCCCACCTGGAGCCTTTACACTTCGCTGGGATCCTGGCAATTTCTGAGCTGTGGGAAGAACTGTGGCCTTTGGATGCTGCTGACTGAGCCAGATCTGTGTGTGTGTGTGTGTGTGTGTGTGTGTGTGAGAGAGAGAGAGAGAGAGAGAGAGAGAGAGAGAGAGAGAGACTCAGAGAGACTCAGGCAGTCCTGCAAGCTGCTGCGGGGGCAGGGAGGGTGTTTGGGAAAAAAACGTGCGGAGACTGCGCACATGGGGCCTCACAACCATTTATCACCCCCACTGCCCTGCTAAGCGCCACCTCCTCCATGCATATGCTGGCTGCTGGGCTCTGGCTGACGGATTGATTTATCCCCAGAGGCATGAAGGCCGTTCCTGAGCTAAGGAGAGTGCAGTGTCTCTCCCACGTGTCAGCTCACCAATCAAGAGCACCAGACCCAGCTGTCACCGCGCCCCACTACCAGGGAGCACCCCACTACCAGGGAGAGCCCCTCGCCTCGCCATGCAGAGGTGGGGCTGCCGGCCACACACCTGAGCGCTCACCATCACTGACGTCCTATGTATCCACGAAGCCTCACCAAGATCAGCTACTGTCTGCTCCGCCTTCCAGGGCCTCCAGACAAATCAATGGACATTCCTGTGCCCACCCACAGCCTCCCCCATAGCACAGCCTCCATCAGGAAAGTTGCTGCTTGTCCGGAAAGGTGCTCTGCGGGTCAGGCTCAGAGAGAGTCCCTGGCAGATCCACTGTGGTGATGTCTTGGGGGGCAGCAAAGTGCCCCTGCAGCCCAAGCTTTCTGCCTCCCCACACCCAGTGCAGGCTTGTGAGCCAGTGAGGAGCAAATGAGTGAAGAGTAAAGGGCAGATAGAAAACCCCATCACCCCACCCCTGCGCTCCCCAGCTCCCCACACGGGGCTTCCCCCTCCCAGCAGATTCCTGACTGGATGCTGGGCCTCCATTACTTCGCTGCTGAGACTATGAGATGCTGAGAACTGGAATGAGTCCGAATGTTTGCAAGATGAGCATGTTCAGGCTGGAATCCAGGGTCCATGCAGAGAGTGGCATCCATCTCCAAGCTGAGGGGTCATCAGGCAGGACAGGACAGACCTCTCCCAGTGGCCAGAGGACAGCAGAGGTGGGAGGCATGGTGGGCTGAGACCCCATGACCCAGCACTGCCCCCGCCCAGAGGAGCCCGCCCACCCTCGGGTTCTCTGATGCTGCCAGGCTGGGACTCGGGGGAGGGGACGACTCCTGTGGTCCCAGTGCGCCAGGCAGAGGGACGGCCTGGTGTGGGGTTGGGGGTGTGGGGGGCTCTGCCTGCCTGGGGACCGGCTGACAGCAGATGCAGTCTGTCACACACGGCAGCTGCCCGGGTCCCGTCCCGCATTTGGGTAAATAGAAGCCAGGCGGGGTGGTTAGAAAAGCTCACTATTTTAAATGCTACCTTACAGCGAGCCTGTGGTTTTATTTCAGACCTTTTCTTTCAAAACATTTGCATATATTTTTTAATGGGAAGTCGATATTTAAAGATTAATACGTTGCGCCCAGCTGCTGGCTTTGCAGGAAGTGCAGGCTGACAAACCCTTCCCAGGCTGTGGAGGCCGCACCTCCGTTGACATCTGCCCAAGGCTTGGGAACCTGGTGGCGCCTGGCGACAGAGCGGCCTGTCCCTGCCCCAGGTGGACGGAGCCTCGCCCAGTCCTCATCGCTCAGGCACTGTCCTGTCTGCCGAGTGAACTTGGGAAAAAGCAAACTGGGGGCAGAGAGGGCCCTGAGACATCCCAGTCCCCTCAGGGCCACCGCTGGGCCCTGCCTCCAGGCTGCCACTGCCTCCCGGGAGCACTGGCCAGCACTGAGTCTCTGAGGACACTAGCTTTGCGGAGGGAGCAGCTGCACCTCAGAGGAAGGAAATCAGAGGTGACAGCCATGACGGGGATCCTAGGAAATCAGCCCATGACCCCCAAACCCAGAGGGCCCAGCCGGACACCTCACAGCCCCCCTGCCCCCCCCTCCCCACCAAGAACTGTGGTCACTAAACAGCCTGACAGCCATCAGGGCAGGTCCACACCCACAGGCCCGCTGGGCGATGCCAGCCTCCATGGGGTGCCTGCATCCGTTCACACAGTCCTTGGGGTGGGGTGGGATGCTGAACCCACAGGGAAAACCGGGTGCCCAGCGGGAAGGATGTGAACTTGGCTCCTGTGAAAGGGGTCAGGGGCACGGAGGGTTCGCTCCCTGCCCTTTGAGGGAGCCGTGGCCTGTCCTGGCTCCGCAGAGTCTGGACTTGGTGCCATGAACAAATGGTAAGGATGGGACCGTTGGTGGGGATCCGAACACCGTGAAAGCCCACGACAGCCATGGTTTCCCTCCAAAATCACAGCAGGTTCTCACGCCCCTCCTCTGTTTCCACCTCCCACTCCTCAGACACATTTCCTTCAACAGTCAGATGTCATGGCCTCACCCAACGACCGACTGACTGACCGTGAGGCCAGTGGCCAGCACCTCCGCCTTTGCGAACTCCGCCCCTCCGCCTAGATGGCTGGGTTCTGGGCCACCTACTCCCTGTAGCCTCTCCTCTGGGGCTCAGTCAGCCCAGTCCCTTCCCTCCGAAGTCCCTCGACACACCAGCTCCCAACCACAGTGTCCCCTCCTCCCCCGGCACCTTGTGAGGAAGGAACCGATGCTGTTCTGCCTTCTGCGGGGAAAGAGCATTTGCAGGGACGCCCAGCCTTTGGAACACTCGCTCCCGCCTCCCTGGGACTGCAGCCCCCTCTCTGTGGGGGAAGCAGGCTGAGAGGGACCTGGGAGGAGGCAGGAGCCAGGACACGGCCCTGCAGCTCGGGCGGCTCCCGAGGCCTCGCTCCAACCTTCGCTCGGGTCCGAACAGTTTCTCTGATGATGTTCTGGTCACTGATTTTTCCAGTTCACAGAAGATTGGGAGGCGGACGTACGGCTAGGAAACAGCACAAAGACAGCAGGAAGAATGTCCAGGGAAGGATTAAAAAGGGAGAGTTTTAAGGAGAGCCACAAGGTGCCAAGAAGCTGAGGCTTTGGGGATTGGCCTGTGTTGGTACCCACCAGCCTGCACTCAGCCCTCTGGGTGTCGCCCAGCACGGGACGGGGACCTCCACCCTGAGCTGGTTCGATGGGGCCCTGCGTGCTCTCTGAGAATGCCACACACAACGCACGCCCTGTTCCTGCTCCTGGCTCGGTTTCCTGGGCGACCCAGACAGGGCCCCATCCTCACAGTGCAGAGCAAACATGCCCGTCTCCAGGGTAACAGCGGAGATGCCAGCTCCCCCCTGCAGGGCTGACCTATCCTCCTGGAAAACGGTGGTTCTCTTTTAGGCCAAAATGAATAGAACTGAGGAAAGGCCTTATCTGGAAGCAGAGCTAAGACTTCTGTTCTCTTTCGTGTTTCTAAAAATAGGAGTCAGGAGGACTGAGCAGCCCGAAGGTCTGTATTCCCGCGGGAGCCCAGGTTCGTGGTTTCCAGGAGGAGCGCCTTGGCCAGGATACAAAACCACGGGATGATGGGACAGGGTGGCCAGGCCTGCCCGCTCTCCCCGAAGCCACTGGGGAGGGAGCCGGGCTGACCCTGTGCCCAGCGGCCGGAGCACAGCAGCAGTCACAGAGCTCAAGGCCAGCCCTGCCCTCCCCCACCCCCGGCTCCCCCCTGCAGGGAGGAGGCCGGGGAGGGGCTCGCTGGGGCAACACGCAGGCTCTGGGCCTTCTGGGATGTTGGGGTCCGACCTCTCCTGTGACCTGAGCAGGTTTCTTCTGAGGAGGAGGCCTCGGAGCCTGAAGAACCAGCCCAGCTTCCAGGCCACGGCCTCCGCTGGGCGACAAAGAGGGGTCACAGAGAGTTGGGTGGCCCGCTGGCCTGTGGACTCCTGAGCCTCTCACACATACAACGAATCCATGAGAGTTCTTAAAAAATGGATGACGGTGAATTTATCTGTAATTCTGGAACAAGGGGGGCCTTTCCAAGCAAGAGACAACCCCAGAAGCCCCCAAGGAAGGGCCCTGTCAGAGGGTGGACGTCACCCTATGAAAAGCATAAACTTTCGCACAGAGAAAAAATAATCTAAAAAAAATCAAAATACTACAAACTGGAAAGGTATTTGCAATAAACATAACAAATGAGGGTGCACTTCCCTTAATGACAAGAAACCTATACAAGTTCATGAGCAAGCCAACCCCACAGACAAGGCAGGGGCGGGTCACACGAGGCAGCAAATCAGACATGACCCTGTGCCACCTCCCTCCCCATGTGCAGATGTCAGTCACCGCGACAGGGAGACACCGGCGTGACTCTGCAAAGCACAAGGCTTGTTCCACGCCGAGCTGGAGGCGCTGGGCAGGTGCGGACCGAGCCTGCCGGGAGAGTCAGCGCCAGCTGTTGGCGGTCGGGCGCACCGCTCGTTAGGACGATGGGGCCGCTGCTCGGAAACTCCACCATCGATACACACAGAAAATTCATCAAGATCAACGCGCAGTGACGCTCACAACCTATCATTCAAAACCAAAACAGTCCCAAGACAACCCAGGTGGGCGGGCATGTGCCCTGACTGGGAATCGAACCGTGACCTCCTGGTTCGTAGGTTGACGCTCAACCACTGAGCCACACCGGCCGGGCATGAATGGCTGTAAAAATACGTCTATCCCCATGTAGCCCCCAAGGATGTGGTCCTGGAGCTCAGCCTGGAAAGGCCTGGAAACACTGTCTAGGAAACGGAAATGTCACTTGGAGAACATGGCTCTGGGAAGACGACGGCTGCAGACGGGAAGTTTCCACTTTGCAGCTGATGAGATGGTTTTTGTCGGCCAGCGGAAGCCCTTCAGAACTGGCTCAGGGAGCAGAGACACCCCCAGACCTCGAGGGAGACACTGAGATGTCAGGGCTCCTCCCACGCGGGTATTTCAGCCCCTGGGAGGCAGGAGGTGGTCTGAGCTCTGAGCAGTCGCTGGAGGATGGAGCACCCTCCCCGCCCAAGAGGAATCGTGTTTCCAGGAGAAGGTTGTTCCCGCCTCCATCTGCACCCCCTCCCCGAACCCTGAACGGGAG
>NW_006284618.1:2842498-2842956 GCF_000327345.1 Myotis davidii | reverse complement strand
CCCGGGAAGGCCTTCCCTTCACCCAGGCGGAGTGACCCGCGGGCCCGCGGCCGCAGGGACAAAGGTAAGCCCGAGGGGAAGCTCAAAGGGACAGAGCAGACCGGACTGCAGGTGCTGCCAGGAAACAGGCGTCACTGACCCTCCACAGCAGAGACTGAGCAGGCGCTGGCGTCTGAGGGGTGGGGGCGGGGGCGGGGGGCGCTCCCTCTGTGACCAGCCTGGACACGAATTCACCCAGGGCACGGGCTCTGCTGGGAGGGCCAGTGGGCGTCCTGATGGCCGGCTCCGGGCTGCGGGGAAGGACCTGGCCTCCAGAAGGGCCGCCGTGCTCTGTGGGTGCAGAGGAGGCAGGCAAGGGCGCAGCGTTCACAGATCGGGGGCAGGGCGGGCGGGAATGGGAGCAGGCAGCTTTTCCCAGTGCCTGCTGCAGAGCGGAGGCCACTAGATGGAAGAGGGGA
>NW_006284618.1:2814591-2826815 GCF_000327345.1 Myotis davidii | reverse complement strand
GCACAGCAGCAGTCACAGAGCTCAAGGCCAGCCCTGCCCTCCCCCACCCCCGGCTCCCCCCTGCAGGGAGGAGGCCGGGGAGGGGCTCGCTGGGGCAACACGCAGGCTCTGGGCCTTCTGGGATGTTGGGGTCCGACCTCTCCTGTGACCTGAGCAGGTTTCTTCTGAGGAGGAGGCCTCGGAGCCTGAAGAACCAGCCCAGCTTCCAGGCCACGGCCTCCGCTGGGCGACAAAGAGGGGTCACAGAGAGTTGGGTGGCCCGCTGGCCTGTGGACTCCTGAGCCTCTCACACATACAACGAATCCATGAGAGTTCTTAAAAAATGGATGACGGTGAATTTATCTGTAATTCTGGAACAAGGGGGGCCTTTCCAAGCAAGAGACAACCCCAGAAGCCCCCAAGGAAGGGCCCTGTCAGAGGGTGGACGTCACCCTATGAAAAGCATAAACTTTCGCACAGAGAAAAAATAATCTAAAAAAAATCAAAATACTACAAACTGGAAAGGTATTTGCAATAAACATAACAAATGAGGGTGCACTTCCCTTAATGACAAGAAACCTATACAAGTTCATGAGCAAGCCAACCCCACAGACAAGGCAGGGGCGGGTCACACGAGGCAGCAAATCAGACGTGACCCTGTGCCACCTCCCTCCCCATGTGCAGATGTCAGTCACCGCGACAGGGAGACACCGGCGTGACTCTGCAAAGCACAAGGCTTGTTCCACGCCGAGCTGGAGGCGCTGGGCAGGTGCGGACCGAGCCTGCCGGGAGAGTCAGCGCCAGCTGTTGGCGGTTGGGCGCACCGCTCGTTAGGACGATGGGGCCGCTGCTGGGAAACTCCACCATCGATACACACAGAAAATTCATCAAGATCAACGCGCAGTGACGCTCACAACCTATCATTCAAAACCAAAACAGTCCCAAGACAACCCAGGTGGGCGGGCATGTGCCCTGACTGGGAATCGAACCGTGACCTCCTGGTTCGTAGGTTGACGCTCAACCACTGAGCCACACCGGCCGGGCATGAATGGCTGTAAAAATACGTCTATCCCCATGTAGCCCCCAAGGATGTGGTCCTGGAGCTCAGCCTGGAAAGGCCTGGAAACACTGTCTAGGAAACGGAAATGTCACTTGGAGAACATGGCTCTGGGAAGACGACGGCTGCAGACGGGAAGTTTCCACTTTGCAGCTGATGAGATGGTTTTTGTCGGCCAGCGGAAGCCCTTCAGAACTGGCTCAGGGAGCAGAGACACCCCCAGACCTCGAGGGAGACACTGAGATGTCAGGGCTCCTCCCACGCGGGTATTTCAGCCCCTGGGAGGCAGGAGGTGGTCTGAGCTCTGAGCAGTCGCTGGAGGATGGAGCACCCTCCCCGCCCAAGAGGAATCGTGTTTCCAGGAGAAGGTTGTTCCCGCCTCCATCTGCACCCCCTCCCCGAACCCTGAACGGGAGGTCCGTGCTCTGGGCCCACGCTCTCCTTCCCTGCCCGACCAGCCGAGGCTCAGCCACCGTCCTCACACCCACAGCGCCGCCAACGTGGGTGGCGGGGAGGCGCTCACCGTGCAGCACTGCGCCCGCTGGGCTCAGGAGGAGCTGGGGCTGCGCTCAAAATACCCGGAGCACCCCTTCGAGGCGCCACGCTCGCTGCTCCCTCTGGGCTTTGCAGAACCACCCAGCAGGGAGCTCCAGAAAAAGGCAGACTCATGCCGTCCCCTCCGTGGCCACGTGTCCCCAGGCAGAGCCAGGCCACCAGCCCGGACAGAAAGGCTCCGTGTCTCCTTCCCCCGGTGCCAGGACCCGCAGCCTCCAAACAGAGCCCATGGTCCTCCCCTCTCCGAGCAGCTTCCTGGCAGTTTCCTCCCAGGGGGGGCAGCTACCCAGCCTGCACCTGCCGGCCGGCCTGTGCTGCTCATTGAACCGAGGGCCACAGGCTTCGCCAGTCAAGTCCCCACTAAAGGAAGCAAAGCCGGGGACTGTCAGGAAAAGGCAGCACAGATCATCCTGATCACCGCTCCCCTGATGGGACCAGGGGCCCTCCGTTCAATGTCCTGCCACCAGCCGCCACTCTCTGGGCACTGAGCCCGCGGAGTGCTTCCACAGCGTCCTATTTGTCACCGGAGGGCAGGGAAGGCGCGGTGCTCCTGGGACGAGGCCCAGGATGGGCAAAGTGACCACCCACTGGTCCCGCCCAGTGGAGGAGGGCGAGTCGTCTTCAGCCCCTGTGCCTCCTCTCGGGGCTGAGGTCTGAAGAGGCCGGCCCTGCGCTGGGTTCGCTGGGCCCAGGGACCCCACGTCCTCTGCTCCCCCACAGGGGACCACTGTCAACACGGACACCCCACCAGGGAGGAAGGGTGAGGCCTGGGCAGCACAGGTGGGCGCCACGGGGCGGGGCGAGGCGGGGCCAGGCCTCTGGGATAGGCGGCACCTGGTCCTCCCAGCCGAGGGTTCCGTGCTCATTGACTGTAGCCGTAGAGGCAGCCCGGGAAGGCCTTCCCTTCACCCAGGCGGAGTGACCCGCGGGCCAGCGGCCGCAGGGACAAAGGTAAGCCCGAGGGGAAGCTCAAAGGGACAGAGCAGACCGGACTGCAGGTGCTGCCAGGAAACAGGCGTCACTGACCCTCCACAGCAGAGACTGAGCAGGAGCAGGCAGCTGTTCCCAGTGCCTGCTGCAGAGCGGAGGCCACTAGATGGAAGAGGGGACCTGTGGGGCTCTCGTGCCTGCTGCAGAGCCGAGGCCACTGGAGGGAAGAGGGGACCCGTGGGGCTCTCCACTGGAGGGAAGAGGGGACCCGTGGGGCTCTCGAGGCGCTGCGTGAGGAAGTGAGTGGATGAGGCTGAGGGGGCTGCCTAGCTCCTGCGGGGTGACTGTGAAACCACCAGCTGTCGCCGCCCACTCCCCTCCCCACGGCCCCAGATGGCTCCCACTCTCCCCACGCTCTGCTGGAGCCCACTCCCAGACGGCTCCTTGTGTCTGCCAGGCCCCGCCCCGCCCCACACCTTCCCCACCGCAGCCGAAGGACAAGGGGGCTCAGAGGTGACAGAGGAGCCGAGACAGAACAGCACCCCTGCCCATGTGGCTCAGAATGTGGTCTTCCCGTCACAGATTCTCCAAAATCCAGGCCTTGCTGCTGAGGCCCTGGGGGTGTCCACAGCTCAGCCTCCACTGGCCAGTTGAAGGGAGGCATCTCGCGGACACAGGGACACGGTGGTAAAGCGACTTCCACCAGGCAGGTTTGAGGACACTCTCCCCCCTTCTCCATGCCCCCACTCCCACCTGCTATCCCGCAGGATCTGCAGGGCCCCGGCAGGTGCTGCCAGAAAACAGGCTGGAGCAGGTCAGGAGGCAGCAGCTCACCTGGAGAACACGGGAAGGGGCAGCCCCGGGGCTGCAAAGCCATCCCCATGCAGGGAAGCAGCGGCAGGGCTGCAGCCGGACCACCTGTCCCAGCAACGGGGTGAGCTCAGTGTACAGCATAGACCTGCAGCGCTGGGTGGACAGTTAGCAAGATCTCCCCTCAAGCCTTCGCGTTTGGGGAGATAGATGAGAAACAATTAACAGATGGCGCCCTGGCCAGGTAGTTCAGTTGGTTAGAGCGTCACCCTGCTATGCCAAGGTTGCGGGTTCCATCCCCGGACAGGACACATACAAGAATCAACCCAATGAATGAATAAATAGGTGGAACAACAAATACCTCTGTCTCTCTTTCCTCTCTCTCCCAAATCAATAAATAAAATAACTAAAAACAAACAACAGATGGGAAATAAAAAGAATAGCAAGACTGCAGACTCAAACACATCAAAATGTACATTCAAGTACATGGATTAACCATCCAATTAAAAAAACCGACATTTTCAGGCTGGACTTTAAAAAGCAAGACTCAACTATATGCTATTTATGAAAGAACTACTTCCATTTAAAGATACAGATGGGGTGAAAACAAATCTATCCGCAAATACGAACTGAAAGAAAGTGGCCAAATTAATATCAAATGGAGTTCAAGGCAAGGAGCATCACCCGCGATAAGGAGGGACATTTCATTGTGATAAAAGGATGGAAAGAAGGCTAGGTGTGGGAGGTGCAGCCAGACAAGGAAAGGATGAGACAGACTAGCCCGGAGAGCTGGACCAGTCCTCTTCTTGTCATCGTAGACAGGAAAGAGAGAGAAAACACAGAATACTGCTGTAAAAGGGAGGCATCCCTACAAACGTTACCAGGAAAATAACCATGTTATGCCAACCAACTCAACCACTTCCATGAAATGGACAGATTCCATTCCGTAAAGACACAATAACCAACAGTAACACGAGAATACTGGGACCCCTGAAGCCCCCACATCTATGAAGGAAACCGAATGTGGGTTCAAACCTTCCACAAAAACTCCAGGTCCCAGTGCCCTCACTTGGGAATCCCAGTGGGTATTTCATGGAGAAAGAGCACCCGCCTCACCCAGGCTTTCTCAGAAATCAGCAGAGACCCCAAACCAACACCAGACCCGGAGGTCACAAGACCAGAAAACCTACAGCCGTGTCCCCGACGAGCGAAGGTGTGACCACGGGTGAAGGAGGAGGAAGCTGCACTCAGCAATGCGAGGTGGGCACGCCGTCCAGAAGTCAGTCGCTGCAGCTGACCACACTGGCTGAGAGAAGGAGGAAAGATGTGACCACCCCTCAGACCAGGAAACGCATTTGACAAACTTCAACGACCAGGAGTGGTTTAAAAACAAGAAGCGCGGCACATGAGGAGGAGAAGCCGTCATACTTCAGGCGAAATCCTGAACGCTCTCTCTGAGGCCAGGACAAAGGCAAGGGTGTCTGCTCGCTCCGCGGCTGTGCACCACTGTGCGAGAGATGCCAGACAGCGCAGTAAATGTGCAAACGGCAAGAACTAAAAATGTCTTTACTCAGCAGTGACATGACTGTGACATAGAAAACCCAGGGAACTCTACAAACAAGATACTGAAATAGGTGAGTTCTGCAAGGTTTTAGGTTACAGTCAATATGTAACAATTGATTTTAAAAATATGAAATATGTAGGAACAAATGAAAACGTGCAACGCCTGCACAGTGACACCCGTAACGCACGCTGACAGACATGGAGGCAGGCTTAATGCCACGACAGAAGAAACGCCGTGACACGGAATGTTCCTGGGCTGGGAAACTCCCATAGTCAGAGGTCCGTTCTCTCCGAATTGATCAGTAGACTCAGTGCAGCCCCAAGCAAGATCAGCCAGGTGCTCGTAGGAGCTGACAGACTGATGCTAACGGATACCAGGGAAAGGCCACACATCTGGAACAGTCAAGACAACCTGAAAAGGAAAACCACGCTGGAGGCCAACACATCTGCTTTCAAGACTTTCTATAAAGCTGTGGTCCTCAATACAGCGCGGGGTTGGTGTAAAGACAGACATACAGATCAGTACGACAGGACGGAGGCCAGAAAAAAGCCCATGGTTATGGGCTTTCAAGAAAGGTGCCGGGGAACTTCAATGGGGAAGGACAGTTATTTCAGAACGAGGGGCTGGGTCACACAGATGCCCACGCTCAGGAGGAGGAGCAGGAGGAGGGAGGAAGGGGACAGGGAGAAAGAGAGAAAGAGAGAGAATGAGAGAAAGGAGAACCTGGACCCTTACTTCATAGCAACACAAAAATCAACTTGAAATGGAATAAAAGCAAAAAGTAACAGCTAAGACCATAAGAATTCTAGAAGAAAACAAAGGAGAAAATCTTTGTGGCCATGACTTGGGCAAGTATTTCCTAGAGAGGACCCCAAAAGAGTGAACCGTAAGGAAGAAACCGATGAAAACTGGACTTCATCAAAATTTAAAACTCCTTTTCCAAAACCAGCGTTAAGAACTGGGAGGGAAGGAGGGCCGTGCAGACCTGGCTCCCCCGGCCACGGGCCGCTCCAGCGCACAGCTGGACTGACCACAGGCGTGCGGGGACTTTCTGGGGTGACAGCGACAGTCCACAGTCGATGGCAGTGGTGGTGACAGGACTGCACACCACTATCAGAACTCACTGAGCCACATCCTTAAAACGAAAGGGTTTTATTTTTATGTAAATTACGCTTCAATAAAGCGTATTTTCAAAATTAACCGTTTCTATTCCTGGCCTTGAGCCCCACCCTCTCACACATCAGCGCATCCATTGTCTCTTTCTATTCACTTCAGTTGGATTCAACAAGCATTTATCGAGCGCGTAGTGTGGGCAAGGCCGTGTGGAGTCCAAAGTGAGCAGAACGCAGCCTGGCCCTCGTGTCTTTGCTTCATTCTGAGGAGGATTCCCCTGCCGCGGGAGCTCACTGTTGGAACACGAAGAGCTGAAGTCAAGAGAGTCCTGCACTCGGAGCCGGGGAAATCGCCAGAGAGTAAGTGGTGATTAACGGAGACTTTCTGAACCTTTCAATTAACTCAGTCGGAAGAGGAGCGAACGTGTCTTCTCTGGGGCATTGCAGTTTTCTTTAATTAAGAGGAATCGGAGTTCATGTTGTAAAAGTTTCTTGAGAGCCCACTGGGTCCAAAGCCAGGACTGCCTGGGTCTGAGTGACAGCTGTCCCCCCTGCCCTCCACCCGCCTCAGCCCGTGATGCTCTCACTCCAGGACTGCATGCATGGCCTGAAGATTTGTCACCAGCGAGAGGGCAGCGCTCAGCTCTCCAAGGCCAGGAACCCTGGGAACAGGATGCCTCCCCCATCACCCTCCCCTGGCCCTGGCCCTCAGGGGTGGAAGTGATGAGCATGGCAGGCAAGCTGCACATCTCACCTCCAGCCCCGACACACAGCTCTGACCACGCCTGCCACCCGGCACTGGGGACTCTGCCGCAGACAGGTGGACAGACACATGGCTCCGAGTCCGCCCATGTGCACAGGGTGGCCATTCCTAACCTCCCGCCCCACTGAGCCGGGTGCTGGCAGTAGGGAGTGGGTAGTCCACCTCCCTGTCTGCCCAACAGAGAAGCGGGCTGGAGGCAGAGCTCACAGATGGGCTCCATGGTTGGCTCTGCCTCCCCTCAAACACCAGGCCTCTCTCAAGATCCCAGGCTTCCCCTGCAGGGGCCCCAACAATTCCAGCTCCTCCTTAAAGACGCGAGCAGTGACATCAGGGGCAGCAGACGGTGCCACCACGGCCCCTTGCACTCTCACGGACAAAGCAGTCCACGCGGAGTGGACGACCCGGGCAGCCACGTGGGAGTCTGGTGTGGTGTGCACGCCCCAGGGCACTCCTGTGCAAGCAGGGCCCCTCACTGGACTGAGGACCGGGTCTCGACTGCTGTTTGTATGTACTTGTGTGTGAGTGAGTGCACACACAACTACATACAAACACAATCTTATAACCTCACAAATACATACGCACCCATACTCACACATGCACTCATAAACACATCCATGCACAATCTCACCCTCGCACGTTCATACGTGTGCATAAGTACACCCACAACCTATGCATATAAACATTCACTCATACATGCACACCTGCACACATCTTCATACACACGTGTGCCCACACTCACACACATTTGCACATACTTGTACTCTCACACACATTTGCACACACACTTGTGCTCACACGCACACTCAGGTTGACCCACACCCGCCAGGACAACTCGATAGCCTTAGGGTGTCAGCCCTGGAGCCCCCAAAGTGCCCTGGTATTGGGGAAAACGGGCAAGTGGGGCCAGGCTGTGCAGGTCACAGGCCTCCGCCTGCCCCTGGGAGCCTGGTCCTGGCCTGGCTCTGAGGCCCACGTGAGGCATTGCCTCTCTGAGCCTCTTTGGTCTTGTCTGCAAGCTGAGGCCACGACTGGACCATCTGTCTCTGGGACGTTCTGGCCCAGGAGGCATGATGCCAGAGGGGGGACGCCTGAAGGCATCAGAATCAACACCGAATCCCCCGGTCGATGGCACTTCCCTGCTGTGGCTGTTCTCGCAGGTTAGAGCAGTGGGGGCCATTTGGCAATGTCGAGGCACAACTGTCACAAACACAGAGGTGTGCCCTGCATCCGTGGATAGAGGCCAGGGATGCTCTAACATTCGACAGGGCACAGCCGGCCCACCGCACGGAACGGCCCGCCCAGGAGTCAGCATGCTGGGCCAGCCCGGGTCAGCGGTGGCCCCTGCCCCCTCTCCAGCCCCCGCTCCCAGCTCAGCCTGTGGAAGGGCAGGGGGTCCTGCAGGCAGAGCCACACCCAGCTGAGGTCCCGAGCCACCTCCCGCACAGTGACTGCCCCAGGCGGCACCCGGCCTGGACACGAGGCACCCCTCTGCTCATCGGCCAGCTTCTGGGCTCCTGTCAAATGGGTGTTTCATAACCAGCCCACAGACCAAGTTTCCAGCCTAATTCAGGGAGCGGCTTCCGGACAGTGGCGCCTGCTGCCGCCGAGACTCATCCATCACATTTGGCCTCAAGGAAGATGCAGGCAGCCTCTGAGTCTCCTTCCCACAGCCGGGCAGTGCCCCCCACTACCTCCCCTCCCGCCTCCCCCCGCTGCTCCTGACTGTTCTCAAACCCAGCTCTCTGGGCCTATCCCTGCGAGCACCCAGTCCATGCTCTCCGCTCTGACAGCCCGGAACAGACAGCTCGCCCAGCAGAGAAGGTGGAACAGTCGGCAAGGACAGATGGAAGCCAGGGTCTGACCGTCCAAATGGCCACAGGCTCCCGTTGCCCACAGGGGTGGGGGCCCTGTGCCTGGTCCCCCAGTGCCTTTGCCTCCCCAGCGGAAAGCACTGCTAAAGGGGCGAGACTCACACTGTGCCCTGAAGGCCCCGATTCTTTTGAAAGAGAGTTAGGACTCTGGGAGGTCCCTTTCTCTGAGGTCTGGCTGACTGGTCTCCCCCAGGCTGGCCCTCCTGTGAGAGCCCCTTCCCACATCACACAACAAGGTCCCACCACTGAAAACAGAGCCCTCGCTGGGAAAAGCATAGCAGGCTGGGCTGGGGAGCGGGGGCCGGGGGGGGGGCACAATATTATTTAATAATAATAATAATTATTATTATTATTTTAATCCCCTCTGGAGGATATGCTGAGAGAGAGAGAGAAACATTGATATGAGAGAGAAACCTTGATTGGTTGCCTCCCATATGCACCCTAACTGGGGATCAAACCCACACCCAGCATGTGCCCTGAGTTGGAATTGAACCTTCAACCTTTCATTGACAGGATGATGCTCAACTAACTGAGCCACTTGGGCCAGGCGGGGAGCACAATTTTAAAGTAGGCTTGAAGGACACATGGTCATCAGTGCTTTCATCAAACCATTGCACCACCCGGCTGCCCATGTGCTTGGCAGGTGGCCCCTCTGGCCTCTGGGACAGAGGCAGGGGGTGGGGAGGAAGCGTGTGACTGCTCTGGCCAACAGCTGTGGGCAGATGGCCTAGGTCACTCTCAGGCCAGAGCAGCTGGGGTGGGGGTTGGAATCAGAACTTGCTGTTGAATGTGCTGGATTCGAAACATCTATGAGACACACGAGGGGTGGTGTCAAATCTGAGACTGGACAGAAAAGTCTGGAATGTGGGAGGCAGGCTCCGGCTGGAGATTCAAATTAGGGAGCCGTTGGCATATGGATGGCATTTGAAGCCTGAGATCGCCCGTGCGTGAGTGTAGTGAGAAGAGAGCACGGCGGAAGGGCCCCAGGGGGCTCTAGCGTCAGTTGGGAGAGGAGGACATGGGGCAGTGGACATCCTGGAAGCCACAGGAAGATAGGGGACCAAGGAGGCGGCCCAGAGTGACCAGTCTGCCACGGGTCAAGGATGAGGAGGGCTGAGAACCGGGCATCAGACTTAGCAACATGGAAGGGACCTCACAAGAGCTTCGGGTCCACGGGGACAGATCCTGACTCCAGTAAGGAAGGACCGGAAACAGCGAGGAGACAGTGCTTTCGAGGAGTTCGGCTGCACACGGGGGAGGAATAGGGCCGGCCGTCAGCAGGACCTTCTCACCGGGGAAATACAGCGCGTTGTTATTCACTGTGCGCCCCTCCGTCAAAAGCTTCTGCATGCCTGCACCATGTCCCCCCAACCCCACAGGACACAAACGCCCGACTCACTCTCGCCCACCCTCGGGAGCTGGTGAGCGACGGTCAACATTATGAAACGTGAGCTCAGCACAGTACCGAGCTCAGCACAGTACCGAGCTCACCGCTGAGCCCCGGAGCCAGAACCTGGGCCTGTGGCCGGCTGTAACAAGTCCCGCCTGTGCACACAAGCATGAAGAGTCGTGATGTGAATAATGAAGGCACGCAGACCTTTCTAAAGTCAGCTTTTAAGTTGCTGTGAGAAACTGTGTGCTCAGCTCCTATTTTTAATAAATTAGAGGCAACACTGACTCCCACCCACACCATCTCCTCGGCTTCAGAACTTAAATAACATCAAGCAAGGTTTTCACACGATCAACACGGGCTGGCAGCACACGGAGACCAACTATGGGCGCCCGTGTCACGTTCAGGGGAGCGGAGGACAAGGACAAGTGACCCGTCTCACGGCTGGACAGAGCCAGGCCACGGCGAGCCCCTGGCCTCCTCTCTGTCCTCAGCCATGCTGACTTCTGTCGGATGCCTTCATGTTTAAAATGATAAATTCTAGGACAATGAGAAAAACATTTTTGATGAAGCAGGCATCCCAGTTTTTAAAAATAACAATAATTTCATTAATTACAGCTTCTCCCGAATTGTCTCTAATTTCGATCATTAAGATCATTCAGCGCGCTGGACCAACTGGTGTTTGGGGAGCAGAGAGGAGCCCAGCACGTCCTTCAGGGCACCTGGCCTGTGTGTGCCCCCTCCCTGGGCAGGAAGGAGGCACTCAGCTCTGAGCTTTCCTACCAATGAGGGAACTGGGACCATGGCCACAAGGCGCAGGCCCTTAACATAGACACCAACAGGCTCAAGAGAGGTCCAAAGAGCTGGCCTGGGGCCTCCCCAGGAGGGTCCTGCCTGGTGTGGCAGAGAGCACCCCATCAGGACCCCACAGCGAGCCCCAGGGGTGTGGGGGCTGGACCTTCCATGTCTCCATGCAGGCGGCGGGAAGACCAGCGCTGGGACAAAGCCATAGGGGACCACAAGGGAGGATCGCCCACACAGCCTTCCGCAACCTGCCTGGGTGGGAGTCAGGAAAGATGCCCGGTCTCGGCTTACAATAAAGGAAGAGGTTCGGGGGGCAGCCTTAGGGGAAGACCAGGAGACAACATGATAGTCACATGTTGGTTACGTAGGTAACAGGCTATGCCCGAGAAAAGACAGCCAGGAGCAAGACGAAATAAAAACTAAACGAAAAGAGTTACACCACGCTGCCACCATGTTGTGGTCCAATCTCTGCCACCATGTTGTGGTCCAATCTCCTACCAACGCCCGTCACGCATCAGGGCCGGTGACAAGGGAACCGGGCCCTCGCTTAACAATTACACCTGCTGCATACCTGCTCAGCCCTCCCTCCTGGAGTGTCCACGGGCCAGCAGCACTGGGGACTGCCGGGGAAGGCAGAGTCCGGACCCGACCCCCGAGACCCACTGGGGTTGGGGGAGCTGCTCGGGGCGGGCCTGGCTCCGTGGGAGCAATGCTGCTCCATGGCTCTGCCTCCCCAGACCACCTCAGAGCCCCATCCTGAGAGCGAAGCCTGAACAGAAATGCCCTCCAGGGCGTTCTTGCAGCTCTTCTCCACTGGAAGCTGGGTGGTCACATTTTTTAAAGAAAACTGGCGTATTTTGAGCATTTTGAAACGTAGAAGCAGATGGATGGACACGCAGAGCTGACATTTGTTACATAAAGGAAGATGACAGTAGGTCCCAAGCCCACTCTGGACCAGCCTCGTCAGCACGGGGAGAGAAACGCACCAGAATCCACGGCTTCCCAAAGGTTCCCCCGCTCACCCTCTACTTCACGGGGAGCCCGGGAATGAACGTGCAAGGTGGGCTGGACTACGTGCCCTCCTGCCCAACTGGAACCCAAACCCCACCCCCCACAGGGGCCCCTGCAGTGTTTCTCCCCGTGATAGGAGCCCAGGCTCTGCAGCCACCAGGCTTCCGGCCCCCGGGGCCCTTGTGCTGTGGGGGAGGGTGAGCTGCCATGGATCCACGCCTGGCACACAAGGAGAGCCACCCTCCCACCCGCCCCTCCCTTCAGGGTCAGGAGGGAAGGAAAAGGCACCTGTTAAAACTCACCCCCCACTGGAAAAAGACTTAGTAAGCTGGGGCTAGCCCCACACTGGGAACTCAGGCCCCAGGAGCACTATGGGGT
>NW_006284618.1:2813758-2814237 GCF_000327345.1 Myotis davidii | reverse complement strand
TCAGGGTGTGTGCCAGCAACTCAGGAAAGAATACGAACACCCCAAACACAGAAAGCAAAGGTGATCAATCTCATTGGTAATCAAAGAAGCTCGAAGAATTAATACAACCTCTACCTTTTAGACTGTCGAAAAATGAAAACACCACCAGCACCCACAGTTGGTGAGGACTCGGGGAAAGTATTTTCGGGGGGCAGCAAGGAGCAAACAACTGGTCTCCCTTCCTGGCCCTCCCTTTCCCTCTGCTCTGGCCCCTCCTGCTGGTCAGTAATTTATTCATGTTTCCTTGTCTACTGTCGGTCTCCCAGTTTCCCCTTTGTCCTGTTACCCCGCACTTGCAGCAGCCACATCTACTTGGTCACCGCTGTATAACTAGCACCCAGGACAGTGGCTGGCTCATGGAGGGAGCTGGACAGGTGTATCAAACGCTCCTCTGACATGGCTATGTCATTCCTAAGGATATACACTAAGGAAATAAGGCC
>NW_006284618.1:2809873-2813657 GCF_000327345.1 Myotis davidii | reverse complement strand
CAACCTCTACCTTTTAGACTGTCGAAAAATGAAAACACCACCAGCACCCACAGTTGGTGAAGACTCGGGGAAAGTATTTTCGGGGGGCAGCAAGGAGCAAACACTCATCTCCCTTCCTGGCCCTCCCTTTTCCTCTGCTCTGGCCCCTTCTGCTGGTCAGTAATTTATTCATGTTTCCTTGTCTACTGTCTGTCTCCCGGCTTCCCCTTTGTCCTGTTATCCCTCATTTGCAGCAGCCACATCTACTTGGTCACCGATGTATAACTAGCACCCAGGACAGTGGCTGGTTCATGGAGGAGCTGGACAGGTGTATCAAACGCTCCTCTGACATGGCTATGTCATTCCTAAGGATATACACTAAGGAAATAAGGCCAATGTGCAAAGACGAGTATACAAACATGTTCACTGTTAAATTGTTTATGGTATTTGTAAGATGGAAATGTCCTACAATAGAGAATTAAGTAAACAGCGTTATGTCTACAGAGAGGAAAGCTACAAAGCCGTGATTATCAGCCCTGACTGCTCATCAAAATCACCAGGGGTGGGGCTTAAAGATGTGCTGATGTCTGAACTCCTCCCTCACCAACAAATTCAGCCCACGTTTTGGGGAGCGGGGTCCGTGGAGTCCAGGTCACAGCCAGGACTGAGAACTGCTGTTGTAAATTTAGCCAACAAGCGATGCTGCTGATCTACACGGCGTTCGAAACGGATTGCTAAGTAAAAAGCAGGTGATGACAAAAGCGTATACGGAGCACGCTCCCATTTCTGTGTCAAGGGAAACTGTGTTTCTGGACAGCTGGGTGTGCGAGGACATTCCTGGAAAAAGGCTGGGAAGATGCACGCTGACACCTTCTCTCGGAGCTGGCGTACAGATGTCTTGGTTTTCCTACTTAGGACCATTTTAGGAAAAACAGAGAAGTGTGAAGTCCTTGCAAATTTACACATTGTAATACTTCTCTAATGAGGAAAAAAAAACCAACAAAAAACAAAGGCCTGTTTTTCATTATTATAAAGGTGACTTGAGAACCAGATAGCCCTCCCGCCTGCCCCCACACCAGCACCCAGGCCGGGCTCTGCGCAGCCTGCGAGGGTTCGCTTACTCCCAGTCTCTCTGGACAAAGCAAACCTTCTCGGTGGTCAGTCACTCCCTCCCAGCGTGAGACAAGCCACGACGGCTGAGAAGGGCGGGGTGCCCCCCAGGCTCCCCAGCTGCTCAGCAGGAGGTGCTGCAACCCCCTCTAGCACAGGGGTGCCTGGAAGTCAGGGAGGGGCAGAATGGGAGGAGGGGGCTCAGGGGAGAGAAAAAGTTGGTCCTTGGTTCTGGGGTGAGGAAGAGGCTCAGAGAATCCTGGACAGAACCCAACCCCTGCCAGATAAGATCAATGGCGCTAGACGCCACAGGACTGGCGGGGTGTGGGACACTGAAGATTTTTCACATCACCACTACGGTTATTAGTTGGAATTTACCTGGCACTTTATTAAATTGCCCTCTTATTTTCCTTTTTCTTTCCCCCTGCATACTAAATTTGATATATTAATTGGGTGTTTTAATAAAAAAAAAAGTCACCAGAAGGTTTCACATTGCCATAGCAACCATGCAGTCCCAGTAAATGCGAGTCACCAGCACCACCCAGTCGCCTCTTTAAGTCTGCTCCCCAGGGGAGCTACCTGGAGGGGATGGGTAATTTCACACCCTCACCTGGAGAGGAGGTGGGTTCAGGGGGCACGACGCCCCTCCTGCAAGACAGTCCTCTCTCCTTTCCAAACCCTATTCTTTCCATCCAAATAAACCCATGGCCTTCATGCTAAGATCTGCATGTTCTCTCTGCAGACACAGCTGCGACTCCTGAGCCGCAGGAGCCCTGATGGTGACACGCAGTCGTGGAATACAAGTGGAACGGAGTGGTTGGCCACCCAGGTAATGTCTGCCCAGGGACAGGTTTGACCTCCTGGTCTCACATGTTCGGTTTGGGGATGTGGCCACTGTGCCCAGTGACGAGCAGGTGATCGGTGGTCACATGTGCTAAAAAGCAAGCATCTGCAGCCAACATCAGTTACCGCCCACAAGCCCAGAGGGCTGGTGCCTCTGCCACCCTTTCGCAGGCAAGTAAGGAGGGGGGGACGTGTTAAATAATTCCCCAATCAGACTGCGAGCATCATAAGGAGACTCTGTGCTCTTTTTGCCTCTTAATGATCCATGAATTCAGAAACTTAACACACTCAGCACGTGGAAAAATTCTACCTTAACAAGCGGAAGGCCGCTCCGTGCTTTCTGCGACATCAACCTCTCTACCTGTGCCTCAGAGAGCACAGTGCGAGGGCACGAGAGAGTGGCCAGCTCCTGGCTGACACCAGCAAATGCTGGAAACAGATGTATTTCTCAGACGTGTTCTCCGCCTGCAGGAGGAAACTAGACGTAAATCTGCTTCCTGACTAGTTCCTAGTTCACCCGGCTTTCTTTATTTTGAATATTTATGCTAAAAACAAAGACATATAACGTGAAACATCCACAGCAGTGCGTTCTGCTGTCCCCAAGTTCAGAACAAATGAAAGCCAGTCCCAGATCACACACTGTGCCAGTGTGGCTGGTCCTGGATGCCCATCCTGGGAGTGCAGGCAACCATGACCCTCCCCTGCTGGCCCGACCAGCCCCGGGCCCCACCCCAGCACCAGAGCAGGCTGCCCATCACTCCTTCTGACCACGGTCAGCACAGGCCTGCACACTCGCCAACCCTGGCCTGCGGTCGGACTATTGTAATTTCCTATCATACTTAAATTATTTATCAGAAATAAATAGCTTGGGCTGTCACGCTGGGCTGTGCTCTAAAATTATAAAAGACCCATCATACTCTGCAGGCTGCCTACAAATGAAAAAAAAAAAATTCAGATTTCAACTATTTTAGGAAAATGTCAAAAAACATCATATGTGTCATCACTGTACCATTTAAACGTGTGACATCTGCAGAAGGGCTGTGTTTGCATGGGCATTGCCACGGTGCCCCAAAGGCGGACACCACACAGCCACCTTCCCTGCAGGGGCTAAGTCAAAGGCTCCTGGTGCCCAGCAGGACCCCGGGAAGTGTGCCTGGATGGCCTGCTGCCCGTCACCTGCCTTCCACCAGCACCAATCCCTCTATGGCCACTCAAGAGACACTGCACTCTGGGTGGGCAGCTTTACCTGCAGGAGAACATGAGAGGAAACCAGTTTCCCAAAGGGAGGTCTGTAAGGAAGGCTGGGCCTCTCCACAGCACATCTGTGTGCAAAGGCTGGGGGTGGGAGGGGGGGCAGGAATGTGCCTTCACCCTGGAGAGGGAGAGTGAGGGCCAGGGGACCCGGCCACCTGTGGAGGACTCATCTCCCTTGCACACTGGGCACAGTACAGGTGAGAGTAATGAACCGAGCGGCACACAGCCCCTAATGAAAAGGTACAGCTCTTGGTACAAAGGGCGGTGTCGTACCTAAGCCCGGAGCCGCCCGATCGCCACTGGACATGGAGGATGCAGGCGGGGCCCTGGACACGCGTGGGCACCGCAGGCACAGCCCGCCAGTTTCCTCGGAAACCAAGCAGCCCTGGGACGCCTTCCCATCCCGTGGCCGCAGTGTCTGGACGGGAGGAAATCCTACTGCCACGGCCCTCCTGCGAGGGCGTGCGGGGTCCCCACGCGGTCCCCAGAGCTGCCCGGAGCCTCCGCTGTGCGGCAGAACTCACCGTCCTCCTTGTCGTCAAACACGGGCCTCCGCGCCGGGGCCCCCGACATGGACGAGCTCATCCTCTTCTTCCAC
>NW_006284618.1:2800327-2806286 GCF_000327345.1 Myotis davidii | reverse complement strand
ATGGGGAGCAGGACGGGGGAAGGGCGGCGGCAGGGCTGGTGCAGGAGCCCCTCCCCAGGCGACAGGCTCAAACACGCATTCGTGCGTGCCGGGTGGTTTTGGCACTAAGCACCTGCACCCGCGCTCTCGGGGTCCCCTTGGCTGGGTCTCTGGTCCACTTCCCAACGCAGGTGCCAGGGCCCCAGTGCTGAACCAGAGCCCTTGGCGCAGGTTCGCGCCCCAAGGTCGCCCAGGGGATCGTGTGCCTGCGTCGCCCAGGGTCCCCTGGCCCTACCCATGTTGGACAGGGGCCTGAGCGTGGTTTGACGCCGCGTGCCTCCGCCTCTAATCGCACAGCAAGGTGAGATCCCCTATCGCCCTGGCCTGATACTCTGGAGAACTGGGTTTTGCTGTGGGCTGCTTGACTTTGACTTTAGGAAGCCTTTGTCTCCTTAAGTTCTGCCTTCCAGCCAGGCCCCAGCGCGGCCATTCCTTCCTACCCGTGACCGAGGCCCTTCTGCCCGGGTGAGAGCCTAAGCCCCACTCGCGGATGCATGGTCCCTGGCCCTGCGGGTCTCTCCGCAGGCCGCCGCCTCTCCCTCCAGGCACATCCTTCAGCCACTCTGGGCGCTGCCCCGCCTAGCTGCCCCTCACCCCTGGTTGCGGCGCTAGGGCTCCTTGTGCATGGATGGAGTGTTACATTCGCCCGCCCCGCCTTTGAAGTTCACTGTGGCTCCTCCACGTGCTTGACCAGCGAAATGTGATCAGAGGCGACCTATGTCATTTCTGGGCCACACTTTC
This sequence comes from Myotis davidii, assembly GCF_000327345.1. Taxonomy (NCBI): domain Eukaryota; kingdom Metazoa; phylum Chordata; class Mammalia; order Chiroptera; family Vespertilionidae; genus Myotis; species Myotis davidii. The sequence goes on along the minus strand of NW_006284618.1, from coordinate 2,805,506 downwards.
GGGGCCAGCGCTGACTGGCCATACATCACTAAGGAACCACCTGCCCACCAGTGAGGACATGAAAGACAAGGGGGAAATCACCTGTGAGCCATCTAGGGAAGCCCCACCCAACCCCCACTGCGGGTCCCCTGGCCTGGCTGAGGTGCAGGCCTGGGTCTCGGGTTAAATTTCAGGAGCAGGGAGACAAGTTCCCAGCCCTCCAGGTTGGACGCAGCCTTCTGAGCTCCCACAGCCTCTGTCCTTGGCTTCCTCCTGGAACTGCCACTTATGGGGGGCGGGGGGAGGTGGGGAGGGGCACGTGGAAGGCACTCAGCCCCGCCTGCACAGAGGAGCCACTGTAGGATTCCACCCCAACCACTGAGTCGGGGCAGGGATGCTCTGAAGGAGAAATACACGCAGGGAGGTGGGCATCAGAATCCCACCAACCCATGGCAGCCTCGGATTCCCCAGGGCAGACGGCCACACCCATCTGTCTCCTCTCCCTCCAAGACCCCCTAACGGGGCAGAAAAGGTATAAAAAAGTATAACTTTGCCCCTTAGAGAGGGAACAAGAGAAGGGACATTAGTGGAAAAATATGTTACTGCATTAAGAGGTTGGCTGGAAAAGTTACTGTGAATATTGGAGAGACCAGAGCCTTGGACGTAGCAGGTCTACAAGGGAAATGGGGCTTAAACACAGGGAGGGGGCGCTGGAAAAGCTGAACAGAGCTGTTGAGCCCCAGGATGCGGCCCCCCACACACACAGACCCCGAGGGCAGGTGGGCCTGGACAGTTCTCTGGATAGAAGGACCATGGGCTTCTGACTCAGGGACACCAGGCCCAATAGAAGACCGAGCGAAGGGGCCTGCAGGGACTGATGGGGACATCTGCACACTGACTGAGCCCCAAAAGCCAAGCCAGGCACCTGCCCCCAGTCAGGAAATAGAATCTCCTCTAAAGAAACTGAGCAGCTCCCCAAACCCTGGGCCCTAAGACTTGGGGTCCCTTCGCAGGCTCCAGTAGGAAAGAAGAGGAACCAGCAGAGCCAACGGGCCTGAGAGCCGGCCTGCGGGCAAAGGGCACAACTCTGACTATACCTGACCCAGGGCAGGTCCAGGGCTGCTCAAGGATTGGATGGTGGGAGCCAGGACAGTGTGAAATAGGGTGCACCCTGTGGGCAGGGCACAGAGAAAAGGTTAGGAGCGGCCCAGCTGAGAGCAAACCAGGTCTGCACCCCTGCAAGCAACTGTGAAGTTCTAGGGGTGGATGGGGGCCAACTGTGAATGGAGAGGGAGCATTGAGGCCAACAGTGTCCGTGGGGGCCCACACTGACCAGAAACCTGCTCTGTCTTGTTTCAATGACAGGAGACCAGCAATGAGCCAGTATACACACCGGCAGGTTCGTGGAACTTGGAGATCTTTATATTTCATAATTTTACCTTTTCCAGGGAGAATGTCGCTCTGGAGCAGGCAGGCGAGGTGGCCATCACCAGCCCACACTTCCCTTCGAGTCTGGGGCCAGGCACCTCTGCCCCCACCCAGTTTCTGTGACACAGAGAAACCCATCCCCCCAGTTGCTAGCCTCTCAGAAGCGCCCAGTGCTGCCTCTCAGTTAAACTTCAACCTTGAAATCTGCCCAGTGGCTGGTCAAGGACAAGGGCCATGTGGGCAGGAGCGATTGGGGGAGGGAGGGGTCCTTGCTCCCGCCCTTACTTCTGACGCATTTCTATACAAATTCTCCAGAAAGCAAGGCCAATCCAATTTTCTGCATCATCTTGCTTTCTGTAGTTGTCCTCAATCCTCTTTTCAAAATAGGCTTATTCATCTTCCTAGCTCCCTGATTTATCTGGGAAGCTATGAAGCTAAGGCAACCCTGCAACACACTTGCCGCCATCACCTCCCCAGGAGAGGTGGCACTGCCATGCCTGCAAGGTCAGGGTGTGGGTCTCTGCAGGAACCAGCCAGCCCTGGGCCTCAGAGGGACCTGCACCCCACCCCGCAGGCAGCTGGCGGCAGGGAAAAGGTGCTGGGCTGGGCAGGGACGGAGACGAGGTGACCTCGTGCCCCCTCTCTGACCGGAGTGGAGGCCTCCTCTCCCAGCAGGTCAGGCCCAGGCCAGGGGTCAGTTCTCACCAGATGGTAAACCTGCTGGTTCTCCACAAAGATCCCTGTGGAGAACTGGTTTCTCTACTTTAGAGTCTTGTTTTAGGGGGAGGATCCCCAGTTTCTTGTGCTCCCGTTAGATGTGCATGGAAGGAGGCAGGTGACCGGAGATTCAGAGCCACCCGAGGGACCCTCCATAGATGCAGAGGCTGTGTCAGGCCGCTGTGACCTCCCTGCTCCTCTGTCTCCCCTGTAAAATCGGGGTGATGACCCCACCTCCTGGCATGAGAGAGATGAGCCATGGATGCTGCTGGTCTGCCTGGCACAGTGCTCTGCATCTCACGGCATTACTCAGAGCTCGCAGCCCTGGGACAACACTTCTCATGGCACCCCGTGTCACAGAGGAGGGAAGCAGGCCTGGGAGGCAAGTCACCGCCGAGTTCACTGCCGTAAGCTTGGGAATGACACAGTTGACACCCGTAAACAACTCAGCCAAACCCCAGATTGACCGGAGCAGGTGTTAGGCGCCTCCTACCCCCAGTAGATGGGCAACACATGCCCGGTGCTGCCCCTCACTAGGCAAACTCCTCGTTTGCCTTGTAACAATCGATGCACACCAAGTGACAGATGTAAAATGTAAATGTTCTGAGTGGACAAATGTAACACCGATAAGCCTCCCACCTCACCAGCACCCACCCTCTGACCCTACCTGTGCACCTGCACCTGCCTCCCCGAGGCTGGATTGAGGGACCACCTGTCCTCTGACCCACTGTTAGCTTCCTGGGGTTGCTTCCAGGGGTACAGCCCTGGTTGGGGTGCGTAGTGGAGGCAATCAACGTGGTGCTTGAACAACAGATGCTTATTTCTCATAGTTCTGGAGGCCAGAAGTCTGAGGTCGTGTTGGCCAGGTTGGTTTCTCCTGCGGCCTCCCTCCTTGACGTGCAGATGACTGTCACTCTGTGTCCCACATGGTGGTCCCTCTGTGTGTGTCTGTGTCCTCGTGTCCTCTTCTGATAGAATACCAGTCCTATTGAATTAGGGCCATCCATGTGGCCTCATGTCAAGACCCCATCTCCAAATAGGGTCACATTCTGAGGGGGTTCAGACTTCAATGTATGAATCTGGGGGCACAGGTTTAGCCCACAACACTTCCCAAATGCTCTCTTGTCTCCTGCCTGCCCCCAGCCTGGGTTATGGGCCAAGCCATCCCTTGATTTTTCTCACTCACACTTGCAACTTAACACTCAGTTTTGTTCATTTGAGAAACGTTTGTGCTGTGTGAGGTCTCCTGAGACTTCCTCTTTCTAGGATTCATCCTTGTGGTTGTGAGCAGCTACTGTCTGTCCATTTCACGGCTTTCTCTTGTCCTGGCCTCTGACATCCGGCCCAGTTCTTGGTGAAGAGAGAGAGGCTGCTGTGGACGTCTTTGGCCGTGTGTCCTGATGCGTCTCCACACCTTGACCTGGCTCAGGTCACACCCGCCTGGCCTCCCCAATGGCTGGATGAGAAATGTGCTTGTTGCAAGTGGGAAGTTTGTTATTGTTGTTGTTGATCCTCACCCGAGGACATTTTTTCCATTGATTCTCAGAGAGAGTGAAAGGGAGAGAAACATCGATGTGAGAGGGACACATCAGTTGGTTGCCTCCAGCACGCACCCCAACCAGGGCTGGGGATGGAGCCTACAGCCAAGGTATGTGCCCTTGACCGGAATCAAACCCAGGACCCTTCAGTCCAAGGGCTGATGTTCTATCCACTGAGCCAAACCAGTTAGGTGCATGTGGGAAGTTTTCGGTGACTTGTTGCAACAGCAATTGGAAACAGGTACACTAGGGTTAAGATATGTGGTTTTTACCCTATTACATGTGAATTTCAAGGTGATGAAAACCCATCGGTCATTGTCCTGAAAATAATGATCTGTTTGAGCAAGAGTTTGTGTCTGAAAGCCGTTAGTGACACTGAACATTAAGCATTTACTATATCTGACTTTCCTCTTGTGTAGCAGATGCGCACCATCTTTGCAGGGGAGGTTTCCTACGAAGCTGCTTCATCTCTCTCTGCTGCTTCCTCTTCAGTCAGAGAATGTGCCCTGCTTACCAGAAATTACTGAAAGGTGAGGCGGCCTGTGGTTTGGGGAACACACCTTCCCCAGCTCTCCTAACGGAGCCACAAGAGGCGTTTTGGGTGATTTTGGGGGGTGGCAACAGCAATTGGAAACAGGTACACTAGGGTTAAGATATGTGGTTTTTACCCTATTACATGTGAATTTCAAGGTGATGAAAACCCATCGGTCATTGTCCTGAAAATAATGATCTGTTTGAGCAAGAGTTTGTGTCTGAAAGCCGTTAGTGACACTGAACATTAAGCATTTACTATATCTGACTTTCCTCTTGTGTAGCAGATACGCACCATCTTTGCAGGGGAGGTTTCCTACGAAGCTGCTTCATCTCTCTCTGCTGCTTCCTCTTCAGTCAGAGAATGTGCCCTGCTTACCAGAAATTACTGAAAGGTGAGGCGGCCTGTGGTTTGGGGAACACACCTTCCCCAGCTCTCCTAACGGAGCCACAAGAGGCGTTTTGGGTGAGATTGGGGGGTGGAGGGCAGCCATGAGGTAGCAGCCCTAATGTCTTTGTACCTGGAAGGTCAGGGCAAGGGCCCAGCTGCGGCTGCGGCTCACTGTCCTCATTGGTGGGAGGCCGGAGAGCAGCTTTCAGCTTCTCCAGCTCCTGGGTGAGGCCTGCGCTGGGTGAGGAATGGCGCCACTTCTGCAGGACACCCGTGGCCCATCCGCCATGGGGATCTGGCTAGAGCTCAGGGTGTCCAGCTTGCAGCAAGCCACCCATCCTCAGTTTACCTCCAAGTTCCCCTGCCTACCACGCCCTACACCCATGGATGGCACCCTGGGACCCTAGAGGACCCAGGTCTACCACGGGCGGGCTTTCAAGTTCTGGACGCAGGGTGGGCGGCCTGAAAAGCGTCCTTTCCCCGCGTGCTTAGCGGCTGTGCTCAGAGACCATGTCCTCAAGCCCAGCTCGCTCCCGCCACCTCGCGGGCAGCTCTTCGCGCACCGACTGTGGCTTTGGTGCAGCGTCCCTGGGTC
>NW_006284618.1:2796927-2798823 GCF_000327345.1 Myotis davidii | reverse complement strand
TATATGCTATTTTGTTTTTTTTTGTTTTTTTTTTTTTAAATATATTTTATTGATTTTTTACAGAGAGGAAGGGAGAGAGATAGAGAGCTAGAAACATCGCTGAGAGAGAAACACCGATCAGCCGCCCCCCCGCACATCCCCCATTGGGGAAATGCCCGCAACCCAGGCACGTGCCCCCGACCGGAACCGAACCCGGGACCCCCCAGTCCGCAGGCCGACGCTCCATCCACTGAGCCAAACCGGTTTCGGCCCTAATTTAATATATTTGTATTATTGATTGCAGAGAGGAAGGGAGAGGGAGAAAGAGATAGAAACATCAATGATGAGAGAGAATCATTGATCGGCTGCCTCCTGCACGCCCCACACTGGGGACTGAGCCCGTAATCCAGGCACGTGCACTGACCTGGAATTGCACCTCCCTGCGCTCTCGGCGCCCCAGCCTGCTAGTGGGGGCACCCCCACAGGTGAGGCGTGAGGGGGACGCCGCAGGTGAGGCAGGGACGGGGTCACCGCAGGGGAGGTGGAAGGGGGTGCGGCAGGGGAGGTGGGGGAAGAAGGGGTGTGTGTGAGTGAGGGGAGCTCTGAGCTCCTGGGGCCCTACGGTGGGCGGGCAGCTGATGGAAGGCAGTGCCCAGTACAGACTGCGCCCCCAAACGTGGACTCTCAGGCTCTGATGGGGAAACCGAGGCAGGGCGCGCTGGGCACCTGGAGCAGCCTCAGGACCCCCCAGAGCCCGCCCTCATTTTTAGGCCCTGGGGTTTCGCTCTGGTTTTCAGACATTTGTCCTGTTGGGAGGTTTATAGGAGGTTGAGGTCCTCCCCTCATAGCCTAGCAGAACAGGACTAACCAGAGAAAGGCCCAGTCATGGGGGTGGCGGAGGGGGATAAGGTTGGGGGGATGGGGAGGTAGCACCCGTGGGCAGTTCCTTCACCCCCATTTTATGGAAGGAGGACGTTGGTTTACAGACTTTGGAACGTCTTGACTGTTTTCCTCCCTGAAGTAGCCATTTCTATCCTGCGTTTTGGAGTTGAAAGTTGTATCCATGGTTCAGAGTGAAGAGCAGAACGTTTTCATCTGAACCTTCTGGCATCCCAGGGTTTCTTTTAAAATTTAAAAGTCAAGTTGCTGATATCGTTTATTAAAAGCGAGTGCTTTGTAAGCAGGTGAAGTCACTGCAGGCCTGCCAGGCAGCTGGCCGGTCCTGCCTGGGGCCTGGGAACGTGGCCGCATTCCTCATTGTGGTTGTGTCCCCTCTCCGTCCAGGTGACCCAGGAGGATGCTCAGTGGCCCAGAGGATTGCTTCCTCCCAGCTGACAGATGGAGGGAACTGGCCCTGGGACTGCTGACCTGGAGAACGACGCTGCTCAGGCTGGGCACCCGCCTGCCGCCCCCTCCAAAGACATTCCTAAGAGTGTCCAGGGGGCCATATTTTCTTCCTCACCAATTCTAGACTTGAGTCAAAGGGGTCTTCAACATTTAGGAGACATCCTTAAAATCCCCACCCTTAAAGTAAGTGGGGCGTGTCTCGGGGCATTGTGCACGGACGGAGTAGACATAAGCAAACAGCTCACCCCAGGCTTTCACTTGTCGGCTTCTCTGCAGGAGAGAAATTCTAGAATGAGACAGAGGAGGGTTAACTCGGGGCGTCGTGTGCTGTTCAAGACAAATGAGAAATTCAGGCCTGGGGACCAGCCAATGGGAATACCTCGTAGGGTCCAATTCTGATGTCCACTCTCCTCAAGAAAGTCTTGGGCACCAAAAAGCTTATGGTAGACACTGCTACTGAAAGCACCTTCGGTCCCTAATTTATTTATTTATTTATTTATGTATTTATTTTATATATATATTTTATTGATTTTTTACAGAGAGGAAGGGAGAGAGATAGAGAGCTAGAAA
>NW_006284618.1:2791778-2796915 GCF_000327345.1 Myotis davidii | reverse complement strand
ATTTGTATTATTGATTGCAGAGAGGAAGGGAGAGGGAGAAAGAGATAGAAACATCAATGATGAGAGAGAATCATTGATCGGCTGCCTCCTGCACGCCCCACACTGGGGACTGAGCCCGTAATCCAGGCACGTGCACTGACCTGGAATTGAACTGGGACCTTCTGGTTCATAGGTCGACGCTCAACCGCTGAGCCAAGCCAGCTGGGTCCCAGTCTCTTATTTAAAACACAGAAGCCCTAAAAACCCAGTCAACACTGAAACAGGGAAAAACTTTCTCACCCACACTTTGCTGACGTTACATGCCACTTTTACCTTATGCCTGGTGCCTTCGCCAGGCGAGTCCCTGCCTGCTTGTGATCTGGTGAGCTTTTGTGACTTCCAGAATGAGGTTCCATCAGAGCCCAGCAACATAGCCACGATGGCCAATGCTGACCTGGCACTGCTCTGTGCCAAGCATTGCCCACCTGGTGTGTCCTGGGAGGTGGATCACATGACCTGTTTTACAGGTGAGGACTCTGGAGCACAGAGAGGTTTGGGAACTTGTTCAAAGTCACACAGCTAATAGGTCCCGTGCTCTGCACTGTGTCCCTGCCTCTCGTGCTATTGCCTCCTTTATGATGGTGACTTGATTTCACCGGGAATCCTGCAGTGATGGCTCTGGGGTGGTTCTTGTGTGGCTGCTGATCACAGTTAGCCCACAGCAGGCTGCTCAGTGTGTGTGTCCTTCAGTTATTTCCTTTGGATGCGTCCCTGGGACCAGACGGGGCTGTTCCTTCACCGGGCAGAGTTGCTGTGGGCCCAGGAGGGAGGAGAGGGAGATAAACACCGGGGGTGTGTGTGGTGTCAAAGGGAGTTTTAGAAGTGACATGTGCTCATGGGGGTGTCCTCGGGTCAGGACCCGCTCTCAGCTCCCACAGTGGCACACGGGTCCTGACGATTCTCGTGTTGAGTCTCGTGTCTACTGTTTAAACTTAAGGTAGAAGAGTACGATTTCTCATCTAACTCGATAGGCGTGATTGTGGTGGCTGGTAGCTCTTCAGAAATGCTTCTAGGCTGCATCGTGTTTTAAAATTCAGTTGGTTGACCAAACGTCGTCTTTTCTTTCCTGGGAAGCAATTGCATCTTCAGAGAAATGAGCTCTGCACAATCCCGCGAGACTTCTTTCAGCTGCTGCCCAACCTCACCTGGCTGGACCTGCGGCACAACAGGATTCAGGTGCTTCCGTCCGGGATTGGCTCTCACAGGCAAGTCGCGCTCCTGTTCCCGACTCAAAGTCCCCATCCCTTCCACACGTCTGAGAGCCTGCTCTGTTGCTGCTCAGCTCCTCCTGGTTGAATTTTGACTTCAGAATGGAAGCATTTAATAGTATTTTTGAGGCTGGCCAGGTGGTGCAATGGCTGAGTGTACAAATTCATGGGGCTATTGTTGTAACTCAGGACACTTAGCAGCTGAGGGCGCCAGTGCCTTTGTTGGACCGGCCGTGTGGGGTTTGTAATGTCTGGGTCCATCTCTGACTCGTTGTGTGAAACTGCCTGAAGGGTCGGAAATACAAGCACTTGTATCCGAAACGAGAAATTCTGCCCATTTTGGAAGAGTGAATGTGTGCTCTCCTGCTCTGACTCCAGAGATTCCCAGCACCCCCACTTCAGAGACCTGGGCCCTCCCCAGCAGCTGACTAGCAGCTGGCATCCTCAGCATGGCCTCCGGGAGCCATGCTCACCAGGAGGTCCCCTCCCCTCCTGGCCCCTTTGCCTCCTGTACCCAGGCCTTCCCCCAGGGCTTCTTACCCTTTGACACCTTCTGAGAAACACTTCAGGCCCTCCTTCTGTGTCAGCGCATCTGGGCAGAGAAAGCACATGCAAAGGTCCTGGGGCGGGCATGTGCTTGGAGACGTAAGGGACACAGGGAGGCCAGCATGGTCGGCCAAACTCGTAGGTCATAGCTGCTGTTTAGGATTTCATTTTGAAAGAGGGTCATAGGGAGCGCCAATAGGGTCAAGCATGAACCGCATCCAGCATGGCCAGGGGTGAACCTGAGGAGGGGCAGTGAAGGATTAGAGAAGACAGACAAGACAATACAGTTGGGGCCAGGTAGGATCACTGTGCCTGGATGAGGAAACAGTGACAGCCTGTAAGCTGAAGCTTTATTTTATACTCAGATCACACAAAGCAAGAAAAGGGGAGTGGTCAACATGTTTACCATGTTCTTGCAAGTTTCATTACTCAAGCCTTGTTTTGGCAGCACTTAGTGCACCTCCCTCAGCCCATTAGCTACCCAAGAACAAGGGAGGACTGTAAGGTCAAGCTTAATTGTGCTAGGAGGGCTCTGCCCTCCAAGCTGGGACTTGAATGTGGCTCTGCCACAGGTCAGTCCGAGGCTTGACCCTATAGCCGCTCCCCACAGAGGGTTTGAGTGGATGGGGGTGGAATTTGACTTGGCTTTCAGATCACTGTAGGGAGGGGCGAGAGTGGCAACAGTGAGGCCACGTAGGAAGCCACTGCAGCAGTGCATGCGCGAGGTGGTGCCCGGGCAAGGCTGGACACTGCAGAGCTGCACTGGGCTTGGGAGCTGGTGGGGCTCTGGTTGCATGTGAGCATGGGAGGAAGAGAGGTGTGCAAGGGCACCCCCAGCTCTGACACGAGTAACTGTGCACAGAAGCCAGGTGGTCACTGAAACCACGGGGCACAGGCCTGCAGCAGGCCCTTCACTCGTCCGGCTGTTGCTCACCATTTTTAAAAGCAATTTTTAAGAAGTGAGTATTGCCCTAGCCCAGTCTGCTCTAGCCAGTTTGGCTCAGTGGATAGAGCATCAGTCTGCAGACCAAAGGGTCCCAGGTTCGATTCCAGTCAAGGACAAGTACCTGGGTTGCAGGCTCCTCCCTGGCCTGGGTCCCAGAGGCAACCAATTGATGTGTTTCTCTCACATTGATATTTCTCTCTGTCTTTCCCTTTCTCTTCCACTCTCTAAAAAAATCACCTCAGGTGAGGATTTAAAAAAAAAGTGAATATTCTGTCGCCTGTAAGAGTAAGAGGAAATGTCTCCGATCCTTGGTGCCTTCACAGGCTCCTTGAGGAAGCAGCGGATGTCATGATGAGCTGGCATCTCCATTAGGATGGGGCCAGAGCCAGGAGCCCTCTTCCTGGAGCCCTTGGGCTTGGTGGGGTCTGCGGAGCAGATCACTTATGGGGAGTCGTGTCCCTGGTTGCATAGAGCCGGCCAGGCAGGCGCATTGCTGAGCCCGATCTGCAGCTGGCTGTGTGTCTGGCTGTGTCTGGCTGTGTGACAGGCTGAGGCTGTCCAGGCTGCTTCCTCCTTCCCCTGACAGCTGACCCGAGTGGCCTCCCCAGCCCTCGGAGGCGGCCTGGGCAGGCGCTGTTCTTCACACGGTCCTCTTCTGTGTTTAGGATAATCTAGTGCTTTTTGTCCATAAATTGTGCAGAGAGTTAATTGCTACTCAAAAGGTAAAAATGAAGTGCTTTCCCCTAAACACTTTTCTTCTTTTTAAAAAAAAAAAATATATATTTTTTTTATTGATTTTTTACAGAGAGGAAGGTCAGTAGGTGGCTGCCATGTTGTGTGTCCCCAAACCAGCCAACAACAAGGATATCCCTGGTGTGGGGAGGTGAGGGCCCTTTGCCACCGCAGTTCTGTCGGGGCATCTCCGGAAGCTCTGGGCGCTGTTCCCAGTGGCTGCTGCGTGTCAGCAGATGTAAAGGGGCTAATACCCAGAGCAGCCCAAGTACCAACGCTCCCAGGAAGATAAATAGAAAATTGTCAGCCCTTGGGCTGAAGCCACTGACGAGCCAGAGTATTTGTGGTCCTTTCACACCAGATTTCAGCTGGGGACCCCTGAGAAGGGAAGGAGGAAGGGAAACTGCCGTTAATATACGACACGGTCTTCATTCAGGTGGAACCAGAGGGGCCGAGGCAGCATGAACTGGTGACTCCCCAGCAGGCATGCAGCCAGTCATTTCTGTTGGGGCCCTCCAGCCATCCTCTCTGCCTGCGGTCTCTTTTGTGCTAAATTTTACAAGTCATGCTAACAGGTGTCAAATATGGGGAGAAACTGCCCCAAAACCAGGTATCCTTGCTTGGGGACTTCTCTGGCCACGAGTATGTGAATCACCATCCATAAGCAGGGCAGACATGCCAGGCAGCACACTCTTGACCATGGAGAACATTTGCACAGAGCACCTGAAAATGCAGGGGTGCATCACACACACCTCAGGCACCCCCGTGTGGTGCGTGTGTCACCGGGTACCCACAGCCGGGCACTGGTTCTCAGCCAGGAGAATTTGCCTCTCCCTGCGCACAATTGGCAATGTCTGCAGGTTTTGTGGTTGTCACGGGATGGAGGGTGGTTTACTGGCATCCTGTGGGGACAGGCCTAGATGCTGCTATAAACACCCTCAGGCACAGGACCGTTCCCCAGCCAAGCACTGCCTGGCCCTGAGGTCAGCAGTGCCGGGCGAGAGCTCGGTCCGATGCTGGAACAGGTGACCACGCCTGTGGTCACTCTGTGGCTCTGTGGCATTGCTGCCTTAAAGAGAAGACAAATGAGCGGTATCACTTAGGACAGTTACTCGACTTTCTGCTTTTAAATAATATATGTTCTGTTTTGTTTTAAAGGTATTTGAAAACTTTGCTTTTAGAAAGAAATCCTATCAAAATGTTACCTGTGCAGCTGGGTAAGTACTCAACCAACCAAATAAAAGGTGGTTTTAGAATACAGTCTAGTGAGGTTGCTGCAACCTGCAGTGGCGCCAGGCATGGCCCCGAGGGGAGGCCCACGTGTGGCTCACGCCCTCTGCCTCTGTCCTCGGGCTCCCAAAAGCTGCCAGCGCCTGCGCGATTTCTACACCTAAAGAGTGACCCGCAGCCTAGCGTGAGGGGCGATGAAACCTTTCCTTTCAGATCCACCAACTTCTGCTTCTTTGTATTTTGATACGATGTTATTGGATGGATAGAAATTTTGGGATTTTTATATTTTCTTGTTGCTTTTGGCGCTCTGGTTTGTGTGGAGCGCTAGCCCTGTGGTTTCACATGCGTGTTCCCGTGCTCATTGGCTCGGAGTGTGTGAGTGCATTCACTTCAGCCTCCTCCTGGCCACCCTCACGCGCGCATGCAACCTTCCCAG
>NW_006284618.1:2790214-2791517 GCF_000327345.1 Myotis davidii | reverse complement strand
CTCTCTGTGTTCCATTTTCTGTTGTTTTCCACTCGAGGCCCAGTGCGTGAATTCGTGCACAGGTGGGGTCTGGCTGGTCTGCCCCGATCGGGGCCAATAGGGCTGGGCCAGCCAGGGGAAGGGGACGCAGGTGGTTGGCCAGCCCCCGCACCTGGGCCAACTCCCGACCGAGGGGACAATTTGCATATTAGCTTTTTATTATATAGGATTGACCTGCCTTGAGTTCTAGGTCTTCTGGTGAGTCTAGTCTGCTGTTAAACTCATCTGTTCCATTCAATGGTTTGCAACTAGACTTGAGATTGTGTGTGTGTGTGTGTGTGTGTTGGGGGGGGTGGATTTTAAATTACTAATTCATTTTCTTAATTGTTATAGATTGATTCAGATGATCTATTTCTACCTGCATCAGTTTGGGAATATCTTCATCTGCCTTTTTGAAGGAGAGTTTGCCAGACCCAGAGCCCTTGATTGACAGCCCTGTGGACACCTGCTCCCCTGTGCTTAGGCCACCACTGCTTTCTCCAGGAAGTCCGCTCTTGATCTTATAGTTGCTGTTCCCTTGTAGGTGCTGAGTTGTCTTTCCATGGATGTTTTCAATAATATTTCTCTGTCTCTCGGTAGTTTGTGATGTTTCTCAGTGTGAATCCTTGTGGTTTATATTACTTGGGATTTGTTAAGCTTCTTAGATATATACATTAATGTTTATCATCAAATTAGAGCTGTGTTGGCCATGGTTTGTTCAGATTTTTTTCTAACCCTCTCTTTTACTCCTCCTATGACCGTTGTCACATGTATATTAACATTCTTGATGTTCTATGGGTCTCTGAGTTCTGTTGTGGTTTGAATCTTTTTTCTCTTGGACCTCAGCTTGCATACATATTATCTCTCCATCTTTCAGTTGACGTGTTTCTTTTGTCGTCTTGTATTTGCTTTTGCCATTTTGTCATCTTGAGGCCAGTGAATTTTTTATTTCAGTCTTTGCAATTTTTAAGTCTAAAACTGCTGTTTGGTTATTTAATAATTCTATTTTTGTTGACATTCTATATTTGTTGAGACAGTTTACTATATTTTCCTTTAATTATTTAAGTTGGGTTTTTTTTTCATTTCTTTGAACATGTTTATAACAACTGCTTTGATGTTTTTGTATGCTACATCCAGCATCTGAGCCTGCTCGAAGACAGTCTCTCTTGGCTGCTTGTTTCCTGAGTATGTGCCATATTTTACTTTCCTTATAGTTTTTGGTATTGTTGAAGATAGGCATTTTTGATAATATATTATAGCAGCTTTTGGTGATTTTTACTAGAGG
>NW_006284618.1:2784007-2787641 GCF_000327345.1 Myotis davidii | reverse complement strand
GGGCTGAAGCCACTGACGAGCCAGAGTATTTGTGGTCCTTTCACACCAGATTTCAGCTGGGGACCCCTGAGAAGGGAAGGAGGAAGGGAAACTGCCGTTAATATACGACACGGTCTTCATTCAGGTGGAGCCAGAGGGGCCGAGGTAGCATGAACTGGTGACTCCCCAGCAGGCATGCAGCCAGTCATTTCTGTTGGGGCCCTCCAGCCATCCTCTCTGCCTGCGGTCTCTTTTGTGCTAAATTTTACAAGTCATGCTAACAGGTGTCAAATATGGGGAGAAACTGCCCCAAAACCAGGTATCCTTGCTTGGGGACTTCTCTGGCCACGAGTATGTGAATCACCATCCATAAGCAGGGCAGACATGCCAGGCAGCACACTCTTGACCATGGAGAACATTTGCACAGAGCACCTGAAAATGCAGGGGTGCATCACACACACCTCAGGCACCCCCGTGTGGTGCGTGTGTCACCGGGTACCCACAGCCGGGCACTGGTTCTCAGCCAGGAGAATTTGCCTCTCCCTGCGCACAATTGGCAATGTCTGCAGGTTTTGTGGTTGTCACGGGATGGAGGGTGGTTTACTGGCATCCTGTGGGGACAGGCCTAGATGCTGCTATAAACACCCTCAGGCACAGGACCGTTCCCCAGCCAAGCACTGCCTGGCCCTGAGGTCAGCAGTGCCGGGCGAGAGCTCGGTCCGATGCTGGGACAGGTGACCACGCCTGTGGTCACTCTGTGGCTCTGTGGCATTGCTGCCTTAAAGAGAAGACAAATGAGCGGTATCATTTAGGGACAGTTACTCGACTTTCTGCTTTTAAATAATATATGTTCTGTTTTGTTTTAAAGGTATTTGAAAACTTTGCTTTTAGAAAGAAATCCTATCAAAATGTTACCTGTGCAGCTGGGTAAGTACTCAACCAACCAAATAAAAGGTGGTTTTAGAATACAGTCTAGTGAGGTTGCTGCAACCTGCAGTGGCGCCAGGCATGGCCCCGAGGGGAGGCCCACGTGTGGCTCACGCCCTCTGCCTCTGTCCTCGGGCTCCCAAAAGCTGCCAGCGCCTGCGCGATTTCTACACCTAAAGAGTGACCCGCAGCCTAGCGTGAGGGGCGATGAAACCTTTCCTTTCAGATCCACCAACTTCTGCTTCTTTGTATTTTGATACGATGTTATTGGATGGATAGAAATTTTGGGATTTTTATATTTTCTTGTTGCTTTTGGCGCTCTGGTTTGTGTGGAGCGCTAGCCCTGTGGTTTCACATGCATGTTCCCGTGCTCATTGGCTCAGAGTGTGTGAGTGCATTCACTTCAGCCTCCTCCTGGCCACCCTCACGCGCGCATGCACCTACCTTCCCAGTTTTGACTTCAGCCTCTGCGTTGTCAGCCGCAGGCCGGTGTGGTTGGGTGCCGCTCTTCTGTCCAGTCTGATGGTCTCTGCCTTTTACCTGGAGCGTTGCTTCTTTCTCATTCTCATTTCCTCTCTTCCTGGGACTCCAGTTACACAAGTTTAGATTCTGATTCTGTCCCATGGGCCTTGAATGCTCCCTTTCTCCCCGATTCTTTTTTTTCTCTCTGTGTTCCATTTTCTGTTGTTTTCCACTCGAGGCCCAGTGCATGAATTCGTGCACAGGTGGGGTCTGGCTGGTCTGCCCCGATCGGGGCCAATAGGGCTGGGCCAGCCAGGGGAAGGGGACGCAGGTGGTTGGCCAGCCCCCGCACCTGGGCCAACTCCCGACCGAGGGGACAATTTGCATATTAGCTTTTTATTATATAGGATTGACCTGCCTTGAGTTCTAGGTCTTCTGGTGAGTCTAGTCTGCTGTTAAACTCATCTGTTCCATTCAATGGTTTGCAACTAGACTTGAGATTGTGTGTGTGTGTGTGTGTGTGTGTTGGGGGGTGGATTTTAAATTACTAATTCATTTTCTTAATTGTTATAGATTGATTCAGATGATCTATTTCTACCTGCATCAGTTTGGGAATATCTTCATCTGCCTTTTTGAAGGAGAGTTTGCCAGACCCAGAGCCCTTGATTGACAGCACTGTGGACACCTGCTCCCCTGTGCTTAGGCCACCACTGCTTTCTCCAGGAAGTCCGCTCTTGATCTTATAGTTGCTGTTCCCTTGTAGGTGCTGAGTTGTCTTTCCATGGATGTTTTCAATAATATTTCTCTGTCTCTCGGTAGTTTGTGATGTTTCTCAGTGTGAATCCTTGTGGTTTATATTACTTGGGATTTGTTAAGCTTCTTAGATATATACATTAATGTTTATCATCAAATTAGAGCTGTGTTGGCCATGGTTTGTTCAGATTTTTTTCTAACCCTCTCTTTTACTCCTCCTATGACCGTTGTCACATGTATATTAACATTCTTGATGTTCTATGGGTCTCTGAGTTCTGTTGTGGTTTGAATCTTTTTTCTCTTGGACCTCAGCTTGCATACATATTATCTCTCCATCTTTCAGTTGACGTGTTTCTTTTGTCGTCTTGTATTTGCTTTTGCCATTTTGTCATCTTGAGGCCAGTGAATTTTTTATTTCAGTCTTTGCAATTTTTAAGTCTAAAACTGCTGTTTGGTTATTTAATAATTCTATTTTTGTTGACATTCTATATTTGTTGAGACAGTTTACTATATTTTCCTTTAATTATTTAAGTTGGGTTTTTTTTTCATTTCTTTGAACATGTTTATAACAACTGCTTTGATGTTTTTGTATGCTACATCCAGCATCTGAGCCTGCTCGAAGACAGTCTCTCTTGGCTGCTTGTTTCCTGAGTATGTGCCATATTTTACTTTCCTTATAGTTTTTGGTATTGTTGAAGATAGGCATTTTGGATAATATATTATAGCAGCTTTTGGTGATTTTTACTAGAGGGCTGCTGTTGTTGCTTCTGTTTGTTTATTTTATTTTATTTTGTAATTAGACTGGTCTTAATCTGTGGAATCTGTCCCCCCTGCAGGGTTTTTTTTTTTTTAAAGCAAATTTCAGACGCCTGTCATATAATTTACCCAGAATTCTCAACAGGACCTCTTTTTCCTAATGTGCAAAAGTAACTGTCATCTCCTGTCTCCATTGCACAGGAGAGTGTGTAACATGCTGATGGTTCTTCCTCTCCGTCAGGGAACGTGACGACGCTGAGGGCACTGAACCTGAGGCACTGCCCCCTGGAGTTCCCACCTCAGGTCATTGTGCAGAAGGGCCCGGCCGCCATCCTGAGATTCCTGCAGGGCTCTGCAGCCAAGCTCTCCTCCCGCCGAGACCCAGCAGCTTCTCAAGGTTCGTAGGACAATTATTAGGACAAACTGCATCAAAACCGAAGCGAGTGCTTTTTAAAATCTGGGCCCAGGGCACCTCCTCTCTATAATCATGTCCCGAGGAACACGGGAGCCTCATGTGTCCCCACTGGACGCTCCCAGCACCTGGTTCACACACGGTCTCCTCACTGACAGCAGAGCCCTGTCTTTCTCTGGCTCTGTGCTCACAGGCTTGCATCCTCATGCCCACAATGGAGCCTGTCCGGGGAGGGTTTGGGTAAAAGTCCACTGGGATGAACATAATGAAACAGTCCTCACCCCCAATACCATCACGTAACTATTTCAGGAATTGCTTGGTCCATTAGACAATTGCCCATTCTAT
>NW_006284618.1:2779610-2783944 GCF_000327345.1 Myotis davidii | reverse complement strand
CTTCCTTCCTTCCTTCCTTCCTTTCTTTTCCTCCCCTGAGAATTGTTGAGAGTGGAAGGGAGAGGGAGAGACAGAGAGAAACACTGATGTGAGAGAGACACATCGATTGGTTGCCTCCCACACACACCTTGACCAGGGCCCAGGGATTGAGCCTGCAACCAAGATACGTGTCCTTGACCAGAATTGAACCCAGGACCCTTCAGTCCACAGGCCAACGTTCTAACCACTGAGAAACTGGGTAGAGCTAAACTATTTTTCTTTAAAAACACCAACCCCATGCATGTAGCGGTCGGGAGCATGTAGCACTGGGAGTGTGCTGCCCTGTGCACGCGTGTGTCATGTCCTGTGTGGCACCAGTGCATCTCACTCAGCCGCCCACCGGGTCCCACAGGAGACCCATAGGGTCATGTGGGGCACACGCTGTAATAACAATGCTTGACAGCAAAGCCTCTGCCTGTTTCATATTCTGAGCTCTCCTTCTCGATGTTGTGTTTAGAGAATGGCTTTTTCTTAGAGAAAAAAGTTGTAAAACACTGATCTTGAAAAATATTTTTTAGAATTTTATGCTTAATTGACCATCACACCCTCACAAAGATGGCAGCACCCACGGCCACAAGATGGCAGCACCCAGGCACCTCAGCCCTGCCGGCAGTGAATTTTCATGCGACCATTACCTTTCTAAAAAATCCTTACCCAAGGATATGATTATTTCTTTTAGATCATCTGTTCTCGGGGAGCAGGCCTAAGCCAGCAGGTGGGTATCCCCCAAGTGTCCCAGACTGTGAGAGGGCACAGGCTGGGCTGAGGGACTCCCTGAGTGCATGAATATATATACTAGATGTGTGTTGTATGAAGAGATTTGTGCAATAGGCCTTCCTTCCCCTGGCTGCTGGCACCGGTTTTCCTCCGGCACCCGGGACCCAGGCCTTTGGTCCGGCTGCAGAGGAGAAGCCAAGCCTCTTCAGTCTTCAGTCTTTGCTCTGCACCTGCGTATGCAAATTAACTGCCATCTTTGTTGGGTTAATTTGCATAGTCTATCTGATTGGCTGGTGGGCGTAGTGGAGTGACACCAATTGCATGTTTCCCTTTTATTAGTGTAGATAATGGCTAACTAGATTAGACTTGAGAGGCTGAAAATGAATTCACCTCTTACAGGAAGTAGCTTACAGGGGTCAGAGCTGTTTAAAATGTGTCTAAGGACACAGGGTGTGTGAGTCTACATGCCTGGGACAGATGTGTGCCAGGGCTTGATGGGCACACCCCAGCCTGTCCAAGTGTCTGTGCCCGTGGGAACGGAGGCCTCATGCAGCCAGGTGGCATGGGTCTGTGGGACACCGTGGCTCCAACGCCTAATGCAGGACCTGGCAGAGACAGAGGATGAATACATTTCAGGCAAATTTGATCCCAAATAATTTACCTAGAGCTAGAGATAAAAGTGTCTGAAAGTTAACAAAAGCATTGCCAGACAAAAGCAGCAGGCACATGGGCTAAACCAGGGGTGGGCAAACTTTTTGACTCGAGGGCCACAATGGGTTCTTACACTGGACTGGAGGGCCGGAACAAAAGCATGGATGAAGTGTTTGTGTGAACTAATATAAATTCAAAGTAAACATCATTACATAAAAGGGTACGGTCTTTTTTTTTTTTTTTTTTTTTTAGTTTTATTCATTTCAAACGGGACAGATCCGGCCTGCGGGCCATAGTGTGCCCACAGCTGGGCTAAATGTTGATTAGAAATTAAGGCACGCAAAGGATGTGCATAGGGAGTACCTTCCCTTACAGGGGTTTACGGGGACGGCCAGAGCCCGGCAGAGGGAGCTGCCTGGGGTTGCTTGAGGCTCAGCCCAGGGTTGCAGCGCAGTCGACTGAATAGGGATTTTATTTTATTAGCGATGCACCTAAGTCAGCTGCCATATCCCCTGCTGGCCTTACCCGAAGAATGTGCACCTGACGGAGGCACCGCTAATTCTCAGGCACCAAAGGGGACCAGGTTAAAAGAAATGGAGGGCCCGTTCCCACCTGTTGAGAGACTGGACCTGAGTGAGCTCAGGAAATCGGCCGATTCCTGTGAAGACTGGCCAAGTGAGGAGGAGATCAGGCGCTTCTGGAAGCTGCGGCAGGAGATCGTGGAGAAGGAGCAGGTGGAGGTTCTGCAAAACCAGCTCCTCGCCATGGAGCTGCCTCCAAACCTCCGGGCCGTGCTGCGCACCCGGGAGGAAGCGCGCCCCAACCCCAGACACGCCCTCAGGTACGACTCCTAGGCCACCAACCCCAGACACGCCCTCAGCTACTACTCCTAGGCTAAGGTGTGTCCTCAGGTCTTTTCAAAGTTGAAAAACTGCTTTGCAACTATCTGTTAAAACATCAGGGATGTGTGTGTCTGCATTGCCTTCACTAGTTAGGCAGCAGTACCAACCTGGCTTTGGGTTAAAGTCACCCCAACATGGGCTCCAAGTAGGTGGTTACACAAGAGAAAAGCCCAAATCCTGTGTGTTTGAGTGTGTGTATGTATGTGTGTGTTATATGTCTGGTGTGTGTGTGTGTGTGGTATGTCTGTGCATGGTATGTGCCCATGTGTAAATTATATGTGTGTTGCATGTACATGATGTACATGATGGGTGTTGTGTGTTTGTGGTGTATGATGTGTGTTGCACATGCACGATGTGTGTAATGTGTGTTGCATGTGCATGATATAGGTGATGTGTTGTATGTGCATGGGTATGTGTGGCATATGTTGTGTATGCATACTATGTGCTGTGTGTTGCACATGCATTGTGTGTGTGATGTGTGTGGTATGTGCATGGTGTGTGTGTGGGTCTGGGTATGGTGTGTGAGAAGGCTGGGGTTGGAATATTGAAAATCTTCCATCTCCAGGAAAGATGTTGCTGTTCATTGCACTATCCTTACACCTGTTCTGTAGGTCTGAACGTTTTCAGAATAAAAACCGTTGAGGTGTTACTAACCGATGGTAGCTGCAGAGGTGTAGGAAGCACATAGTGTAGGCCCTGCGGCAGCCTGGCCTGGACTTACCTCGCGACTGTCTCAGTCCTGAGTCACCCACTCGCGGACAGGACGGTCCAAGCCTGCTATTTAGAAACCTCCTCCTCCCTCCTTCCATTTGCATCAGGTGGCTCAGGGGAAGCCGGTTCAGAGCCCACAGGCCGAGGATGACCTGGCAGCTTGGGGGTGGGCGTGGAGGGCAGCACCTTCCGCGCAGGCCTAGGCTGCAGCTGGCCCAGAAGCCCTGCTCTCAGGTTGTGTGTTTTCTACCGCATCTTCCAGGTGTGTGTTCATCGCAAGGTTTTGTTAGGTACTTGGCTAAAACCTTGTGTAATTCCAGAAGGAAGATACCCTCCTTCAAGGGCGCCCTGCCTGGCCTGGCGTTAGCGCACCCGGCGGGGACAGGGACGGCGAAAGAAGCAGAGCAGCTGGAGGAGAGGCGGGCCTCGGCCTTCAGGGAGCTGCGGGAGAAGCAGGCGCTGATGGAGCAGCGCCGGAGGTGAGCCTGGGCTCCCTGGGATCCCGGCGGGCCTGGGGCGACTCCTGATAAACGGACTGTTTCTCCCCCTTTGGAAGCTGGGAGCTGCTTCCGAGTGCAGGCCATCTCGGGGCAGGCTCTCCCTGCACGCCCGTCCCCACCCGCCTCCTCACGCCGCCTGCCTTCTTTGTTATACCTTCCTCCAATTTCTCATTCTTCCTTAATCTGCCCTCCTCCCCTTTCATTTACTTGGCTGGCAGGTCTTTTCTAAAGAACAATATTTAAAAGTAACATGCTTGTCCATTCACTCTCACCCTTGCCTCGCGGGTCTGCTGCTGCTGCGGCCACCCCTGTGCTCAGCGTGTCCTCTGTCCAGCTCTGCTGACCGCCCGCCTTCCCCGTGCTCTGGGCCCTGGGAGGCCGGCCAGCATGGGCCTCATCCACAGCACCCAGGAGCCCCTTGCCTCCTGGTTGGGTTTGGTCAGTGGAGGGGTCCCAGCAAGGGGGTCGGAGAGAAGAGGGAGCTGGAGGGCAGTACCTTTATTCCACCTGCCCCTCCCTGTGAATGCAACCTGGGCCTGGCCAGGTCCCCCCCAGAGGCCCACCCCATGCTTCTCACTCCAGGGTTCCACCCGGCAGTCACTCCTTCCCTCATCCCTGGGCGGCTAGCCCCACTGTCCATGCACTGCCCCAGGACCTGTCTGCCCCTCCCCCATGAATAGCCTGGTGTGAATAAACCTTCCTGAACCCATCCCGTGAGTGTGTCTTCTCTCGGGCCCTGATGGATGCAGACTGTTCACGGACCCAGTTCTGAGGGTGCACGATTGTCCTCCCGCCACCAGGCCTACTGTCTAGT
>NW_006284618.1:2769075-2779555 GCF_000327345.1 Myotis davidii | reverse complement strand
ATCGATCAGCTGCCTCCTGCACACTCCCCACTGGGGATGTGCCCGCAACCCATGTACATGCCCTTGACCGGAATCGAACCTGGGACCCTTCAGTCCTCAAGCCGACGCTCTATCCACTGAGCCAAACCGGTTTCGGCATAGTCGGCTGCTTTTCCTTCAGTGAAAGGTGGGGGATAGTGTACCCTCAGAACTGGTCAGGACACATGAGGTCCCAGCCCCTGGGCTGTTCCCTGGTGGCAGGGATGACAGAGAGGCTCAGACTAGGGGTGTGCTCTGGGCTGCTCCTGGGATCACGCTGGTCATCAGCCACAGCTGTGGACAGCCACCTCCTAGAGTCCCCCAAAGTGTCCCTCAGCTGGAGTCCAGGCTACAGGAGTGGGGCCGCCTGCCACCCACCTCAGGGCCAGGTGAGGACCGAGCACGGGCAGCCTGGCGGGCAGTTCTACAGAGCAAGGCCATCTGTGTCCCCCACGAGAGGAGCCTCCTAGAGCCAATGTCACAGGCTGCTCCTGACCACCGAGGGCTCCTGCCCCCACACACTGTGCTGGCCCCCGGCACCTCCCTGCTCTGCACCTAGGCAGGTCCCACCCCTCCTGCCTGGCTTTGCCTGTTCCCTGATTCTAGTTCCTAAAACTCCAGTTCCAGCCTCGGGCACCTGCCCTTAGACTCCTCCAGGAAGCTCTTCTGCCCCTTGTTTTCATGTGAGTCCCTCCCCTCCCCCAGCCACCGTCCCCCTCTTGTTCTGCCCATGATGGCGGTGCTCAGGGCAGGGAAGTGGCAAGGCGGCACCAGCACTCGGGGTGCCCGGGACCCTGCACGCTCTGTGAAAGGAAGGTCTCAAGCACCAAGGGCAGGTGCCAGCTCTCTCCTTGGTTTCTCTGCCTGGGACCCCAAGGCTGCGTTCTGTGGCCTCCATGGGGACAGTGCAGGAGGCCTGTCCTGCGGCTTAGACTCCTGGTGGACCTGGTTGTCTTAGGACGTGAGGCTCCTAAGGATGATGGATCCCGTCTTGTGGGAGGGTAGCCCCTGAGGTCACAAAGTCACAGCTCCACACAGGACTGCTAAGTGGAGGACCAGGGAGTGTGGCTCAGCTGGGGGCAGGGGAACCACCCAGGCAGGGGCGGGAGGCGGTCTTGTGGGGAGGCCTCTGCAGGGGTGCAGAGGGAGGCACCTGGCCCTTCCCAGGCTCTGACAGCAGAGCACGGCTGCCAGGAGGACCAGCACCGCGCCCCAGGGGAGCCTGGAAAGGAGGTACCTGGTCCCACCGCCACCTAAATCCCGAGGCAGCACCAAGCACCGTGCGGGACCTCACAGGGGGCAGTGGGCGGAGCCCGGGGGCCATGAGGACGGAAGAGCCCATGACACAGGCAGGGCAAGAGGCCAGGGGCCATCTGCTGAGAGGGGAGAGCAGAGGCCAGATTTGCTGGGGGGAGGGGGGGTGAACTGGGGAGGTGTGCTGACCACCAGAAGCTACGGGAGACCCAGGAAGTAGTTCACGCGGGCAGATGGAGACCTGGCCCCGGCAACCCATCTCCAAAGCCAGAAGCACAGCCAGCGGTCTCTGAGCTGTGGGCAGTGACTCCCCTCGGGTGTGACCGCAGGGAGGTCAGGGTCAGTGGCACATGGAGCCTGTCCTGCCAAAGCCCGGCAAGAGCATGGCCGTCACAGGGAGGGGCCTGGGAGAAACGCGTGCTCACTCTCTAACGTGGAACTCACGTGTCTCAGAGGAAGCTGACTCATCGGCGGCCACTGCGAGTGCCTGAGGCCTCGGTGCCAGGGCTGGCGGCCACAGCCTGGCCTGGCCTTCTGATGCCTCGCCTGGCAGGGGCTTGAGGGGGGCCGGGGTCGCCCTTGGGACAGTTCAATGTGCCCAGCTCAGCCCGGGGTGCATTTCAGAAGCCGCCCCCAAATCTGTGCCGCTCAGGCCAGTGTCCGCCCTCTGGACGGAGGGACCGGAAGTGGAGGCCTGTGTGTGGAGCTTTAACAATGACAGGAGGGTCCTGGTAAGTTGTGCGGCTGCCCCCCACCAGGACCGACTGATAGGATGGTGCCTTTCCTCCAGAGACAGAAGGGCCTTGCTGGAGTGGCGGGAGCAAGCCCAGACGCTGAGGAAGAGGAAGAGGGAACTCGGCAAACTCCGGCCTCCACGACGGACACTGGTAGGCGGTGCTGGTGGGAGGTGGGGCTGCGCTGAGACCTGAGAGTGGCCGTCGGGCACTGCCGGCCGCTCACATGGTCAAGTGCCCTGGGCTCCCGCTCCTCCTGTTCAGGCCTGGGATGTGGTGGGTGCTGCCAACGTCCCCCTTTCCCAAGTGAAGACTGAGGCCCGCAGGCCCAGCGCAGGGGGTGGGGCTGGGCTGGCGCCCAGTGAACCTGTGGTCTGCGCTCTGCACCATCAGAGTCGAACATGCCCACAGGTGTGCTTGTCTGGGGTCCTCTCAGCTTCAGGGAGGTCGGCACCTTGGCAGCCAAGCAGCGGTGGTTGAGCGGGCTCAGGCCCTCCGTTTTCAAGGCTGGGGCCACCGGCCCCCATGGGCTTATTTGGGGCCTGAGCCCAGATGGACAGGGCAGCCGCGGGCCTGGACGTGCCGGCTTGCTTCTCTCCCGCGAGCAGTCAGGCACGTGTGCATTTGAACTTGGCACGATGTTCCTTCAGTTCTTTTGTTTAAGGCATGTCCCCTGTTGGCACCCCACTGGGCAGGGTGGCCTCTGCGCCCCTAGTCTGGGGGGAGGCGCCCTGTCCGCTGTCTACCTCACAGTGGGGTGGCCACTCTGACAGGCAAACTTTGAGGGACAGGAAAGCTGTAGAGACAGTGGGACTCCTCATGGTCCCTCCCGCTCCAAGTACTCACACCCACACCACAGACCGGCTCAGTGGGGAGTGGACGACGGGACAGCGCTATTAGCAGAAAACACACACCGAATGCAGCATGTTGTCCACTGAAGCCAGCGATGGCCCGGGGCCACATCCCAGGGGCGTTTGGGGACGCCCGCCTGCCTGGGGCATAGCACAGGCAGGGGTGCAGCAGGGCGAGGGCAGGAGAGCTCCAACCAGTCACCGGTAGCACAGGCTTTCTGACTCTCTGTCAGTTATGTTTCAGTTCGAAACCTAGTGATTTAAAGACAGGGTCACGTCTGCATGGTCACGTCCATTTCTGGTGGGTGTCACCCTGCTCTGTGCCTGGCCCTTCACCCCGCCCGGCCAGCAGCACGGCCAGCTGGCAGCCGAGGCCGGGTGGTGACCACAGTGCAGGGACCGCTGTTCTCTGACGGCCGCTGATCGGCCTCCGTGGATGATCGTCTGTGCCCACAGCAGTGTCTCCGTGGGCTCCTGAACACCTTGTTATGTTTTCCTAGGAGGCCCCCAAGCTCCCCTTTGCCACAGATCTGATCGACGATGAGAAAATGGCTCCACCGGGGAAAGGCGCACAGCTCAAAGAGAAGTCCCCACACGCCAGTAACGAGCCCAGGTTGGTTCTGGGGGGTCATGCTCCCTCCCACCCCGGGTCAGAGGTCTTGGTTCCACCAGCATCTCATGGGCAGAGGTCCAGGCCTCTGGGGGCTCAGGTAACACAGCGGGAAGGATGGGTCCCTCCCTCAGGAGCTGCTATAGCCGCTGGGCTTGTCCCCTCCCCACCAGTGTCCCTGAGGGACCCCTCCACACTTGGAGCAGCAGCTCCGCGGCCCCAGCCTTGCTTTAGGTGCCCGGGTTCTCCCTTCGCTGGCGTGCCCTCTCGGCCCCCACTGCGCCCTCCAGCGGCGGTCCGTGCCTCCCGCTAGAGCAGCGGTTCTCAACTTTCTGGCCCTTTAAATACAGTTCCTCATGTTGTGAGACAACCATAAAATTATTTTCGTTGCTACTTCATAACTGTCATGTTGCTACTGTTATGAATCGTAATGTAAATATCTGATATGTAGGATGGTCCTAGGCGACCCCTGGGAAAGGGTCGTTCCACCGCCAAAGGGGTCGCGACCCACAGGTTGAGAACCGCTGCACTAGAGTCTCAGGCCTCTTTCTGCCACTCTGCACCTCTTTGTTATAAATCAAAGGGTGTGAACCCAAAGCCCCGATGCTAACAAAGCAAATATGTTTAAAATCCTCATTTAATCCAATGTCCCTCTGACTGAGGATTTATGACAACTATGTATCTGATGTGAAAACAGACACGCTCTTTGTCACATGGCACGATGTGCGGGGCCCTAAATGTACAGCATCTTAACCTGAAGTTTTTAAAATACAGTGTGTGTCCCAGCAGCTTGGAGCCCAGGGGAAGGGTTGGGAGAGTCGCCCAGGCCTGGCTGTGAGCTGGCACCGGGAGGAAGGGGCGGGCGGGTGGCCTCTGGTGGCCTCAGCGTCCCCTTCAGCGCCTCAGCCTCACGGTGGGGTGCAAGCCACAGGCTCTGCTTCGGTCTGGAGGGGAAGGAAGCCTCCTTCTCCCAGGTTAAGGCCGGCCCGCGTCTCCGTCTCCGCAGGCCCTTCCAGGAGCGGGACCTGGAGGGGAGGCTGCAGCAGCACGTCCGGCAGATGCAGGAGCGGAGGAAAGCGTTTCAGGGGTTGGCACCGTTCAAGGAGATGAGGAGGGCCACCGAGGACCTGGAGGTGGTACGTATGTGTCGGCTTTATTTAAAAACAAGTGGCTTTATTAAAAACGGGAGGGAGCTTGCTGTGCCTTCTCAGAGCACGTGTTCGCTGAAATGTGTGTGTGGGGGGGGGGCATTTCACGGGCCTTACAGTGGGCGAGGGTCCCAGGATGACTCGGTTGAAGGATGAGAAAACATTGTGGCCACGTGTGAGCCCTCGGGTGTGAAGTGCCGCCTGATGGGCCCTGGCTGCAGCTTCTCCTCGACCGCGGACACGGGGCAGGGACCTGTCTGTGGGGCCTTCACCTGAGGGTGTGTGCCAGCAGAGCTGGGTGGGGCCGTGAGGGCTTCCGCTAAGGAGGGACCCGGGCCGCAGCCAGGCCACAGGTCTGGCGCCCAGTGAACTGTGTAGGGTCGCAGTGGCAGGCATGCAGGAAGCAAAACAAATGTTTTTAATTCCACAAAGAACACAATCGTTTTAGGAAAGAAAATGTTAACCAGGGGATAAGCAGCGAATAACGTCTGCTGGTCATGAGGCTGTAAACCCCGAGTTGATGGGTCTGCAGATGGAGGTCCAGGCTATGCCCAGGGAGATGGAACTGAGGCGGGGGGAGGGCAAGGGGGACGAGGACATGGCCTCCTTGGGGACTGGGAGGTCCTGGCACTGCAGACATAGCGGCCAGCTTTTCTGGGCAGAGGTACCCAAGGGCCCCCTGCCTCATCCATGTCACCTCCTTCTGGCCCCACAGATGGGCTGGGGACAGGGCATTTGGAGCAGAGCCCACACCTCGTTCCAGGCTCAGGGATTCCCTCCACCTCAGCACGCTGGGTCCTGTTCCTGTGTCCGAGTCTCGGCCCCCCCTCCCGGGGCGGGTGTGAGTCTCGGGTGGGATCACAGTCGGGACGGTGCCCGCTGTGGTGACGTGAGCAGGAGAGCGGATCCCCCCTTGGCCCTTCCTTGACTGGCAGTTATGCAGACCGCTGCGTGTGGACACCGGGGCCTCTGGGGACCTGGCTCTGGGGCCCAAGGGACAGCACCTGCCCCCTGCATGGGGCAGTGTGTCTGAACAGAGACAGGCTGACCCCGTCCTGTCCACCTGGCTAACTTTGTCCCCCTGCCCTCCCCTAAAGGCCAGAAAGCTGCTGGACGGAGTCATGAAACTGAGCCACGGGGGCCCGGCGCTCCCTGGGAGCCATCCGCTGTGCCTGCCGGCATTACAGCCTCAGAATACGTTTTCCAACACGAAATACTAAGCATCTGAAAATGACTACAAATACTAATGACAGCGTCTTATGTGCGATGACGGGAACGCCTCCAGCCGGGAGTGGGCTCGGCGGGGCTGCCTTCCTCCGTGCCCCCGCACGCTGGGACCTCAGGTTCACATCTCCCTCGGCTCGCGGTGCAGGCAGCCTATTGTTTTTGATCTGCGTTGCTTTTTCTGAGGCCGTGAAAGGTTTCAGCTGCATTAAAAGGAAGAGAATACTGTAAACCAGCCGCACCACGTTCATTTCTAGCAACAAAGGTAGTGGGGGGGGGGGGGGGGGGGGGGGGCGCTGGCTCACCCCATCCTGCCAGGTAGAAGCCACTGCCATGAGGCCCTCCTCCCACCAGCAGGGGTCTCCTTTGACCTTCAACCTTCCCGGTGGCGGACCCCTCACCCTGCAGGAGATTGAAATCCAGCAGGGCACATCCCTGCCCCTGAAGGCTGCCCAGGCCTCCCCTCCGATCAGCCACTAACAGCGTTCTCTCCCGCAGGCTAATCGATTCTGTCTGCCCCAGGGTTTTGTTCTGAGCTCACTGCATTCGGGAAGGCGGCCTGGGCCCCAGCTCAGCGGGAGGCCTTCATCAGCCTCGTGCCCTCTGGGGCTCCCCACCTGTCCCGCCCAGGAGCCCAACTCCAGTCATGTTACCTTTTAAAAAAATCACTTTGCTCCAAGAATCCTAGAAACAGGGTACAGATAAAACTCAAACACTGTTAGATGATTAAAAAGGAAAAGCAGGAGAAAAATTCAGTGGTGGCATTCCGTGGTGGCAAACATGCTTGATTTTGTTTAATCAGCTTCAAATTTGTTTAATTTTGCTGGTTGGTTCAAGTTGCAGTGATTCCATTTTTGTCCGTGTTGGCCTCAAGTTTTGCGTATTTTTCATTCTGTTAGCAGGGACAGTCCCTTTACCTTCTCTCCCCACACACACACATGCCCCTCCAGGTGGTCCCTCTGCAGGGAGCTCCGGGCTCTGACAGTGCAGAACGGAAGCTTCCAGGCCTTCCTCAGGCTTAGGCCATAGAGTGCAGCACCATTGCCTCAGCCTCAGCGCTGTGACCCACGTTCCCCTGCAGGTGGCGCCTGGGGCACACCGCTGCTGCCAAGGCCATGCAGGGCAGGGGCGGGCGTCCTGGCCCACATGCCCAGACTCTGCGGGTTCTCTGTCTTTGACTCTGAGAGAGAGCTCGGTTTCTGGCCAAGCAGTTTCAATCGACGTGGGAAGATTTCTCCTCTCGTCCACACTAGGACATCAAAGCTGACTGCAAACCAGGTCAGATGAGGACCTGGACAGGGGCCTGGGAGCCTTGGGAGGGGAGCGTCCCAAATATACTCTGCCCCCAGGATTTCTCAATGGCCCCCCACAGCTTGGGGTGCTCTGCACTTGGGTTCCTCGTCACGGAGAACAGACTTAGGGAGAAGCAGCCAGCTGGCTCAGGATAAGGACCACAGATCAACTGTTTTGAAACTAAAGCAATTATTTGAGAAAGAGATGCCCCACCCTGAAACGTTCTTGCTCAGATGCCTGCAAACACAGGACCTGGACCTGGGCCTGAGGGGGACTCGGGGCGACTGCAGAGCACCGCCCCACTCATGGGACTCAGAAAGGCACCGGTTAGGGGGTGGGTGGGGAAGCTTTCCAGGAGGCACCAGTCACCTCCCAGGCCCTTTGAGCAATTCCACGGGCCCAGGGGAAATACCAGTGGGGCGGGTGCTGCACAGGAATGTGGCACGTGTTTGCTGCTGCAGCCCAGCCCTGACCATGGCCCAAAGTCTGAGGATCTCATTGCTGGACCAGCTACAGGGGAGAACTGTGATGGTGGTGGTGATGGTGATGTGATGATAGTAATGTTGATGATAATGGTGGTGATGGTGATGGTGGTGATAATGATGGTGATGGTGATGGTGATGGTGATGGTGATGGTGGTGGTGGTGGTGGTGGTGGTGAGGGTGAGGGTGGGTGGTGGTGTAATGATGGTGGTGATGATAATAATGATGGTGAATTATGATTGGTGGTGATAGTGATCATGATGATGATGGTTAATTAGAATGATGGTGGTGATGGTGATAATGATGGTGGTGGTGGTGATGGTGATGGTGATGTCTGGGAGAGAAGCCTGGTTGGCTCATGCACCCCACTCCGCCCTGGGCCTAGGATGGGTGCTAACACATGGTAATGGGTGCTGATCAAGCCCTAGTTCTCAAGGGCCTCATCTTGTCCTCTCCCTCCCAGATGAGACCTGCTGTGAGGTGGTGTAGGTCCAAGCAAGAGGGCCCATCTTGGCCTTCACACCTGTGGCCTCTGGGTACTGGCTCTGGGTAGATCCATGGTCTCTGACCCATGGCTCTGGCCCTTGGACCAGGCAGCTTTGGTTCCATCTCAGAAACACCTGGTTGGGCTGCAAATGACCTGCCCACTGGGCCAGCCCAGGCGAGCTCCAGTAAGAGGAAGTGGGAACAGGCCCAGGTATGTGAGGAAGGGGGCTACCGGGGTGGGAGACACCAGCCACCTAGCCAGGTGACTGTGGCAGCTTTCGTTCTAGCCATGGGGAGTTCCCATGAGTCTCATCTTGTAGGTGAGACAGAATGAGAGATGACAAAGGCATAATTATGTACCAGTTGAAAGAACAGTGCTGGACAGGGCTCAGCAGGCTCTCCTGTGGCTTCAGGGGTGAGGAGGTGGGCCATGAGAGCTGGGACTTGGAGAAGGTTTCCTGAAATACTAGAGGGGTCAGGCTAGTGAGGCACCTCCAAGGACCAGCACAGAGACCAGTACCCTGAAGGGAGGTGGACACATAGGTCACCCCCTGCTTAAAGCATTCCCGCTGCCCCTCCTGCTGGCTCATGGTAACGCAACTCAGCTCCAGAGGTGGTTCTGGGTGGTTTCCTGTCTCCCTCCATGCCACCACCCTGCCTATCTAACCAGTGCTTGGGGCTGGCTAGGCCAAGGGCCAGGTGCTAGGTAGGCCTGGCTGTGGCTATGGTGCCCACAGCAGGGTGTGAAGGCGTTAGGAGCGAAGTCCAAAGGCCTGGGGAGAGGCTCCTGGCCCT
Organism: Myotis davidii; assembly: GCF_000327345.1. NCBI lineage: Eukaryota > Metazoa > Chordata > Mammalia > Chiroptera > Vespertilionidae > Myotis > Myotis davidii. The sequence continues at coordinate 2,770,660 of NW_006284618.1, read as the reverse complement.
GTTTCCCCTCAGCCTGGGGTCACTCTGCAGCCCCTCCCTAGTCCCATTGGGCAGCCAGCACGGCTCTAGGTTCTGGGAATGTTCTTTCCAGGGACCAGCACACAGTCACTTACCACCATGCACAGGGCTGGCCCTTGAGGGGGACACTAGAGGAGGGAGCACTGGGTCAGAAAGGAAGGGACATGGGGGTCAGGACCCCTGGGCTGACCAGGTTCCTGCAAAGAACACCGGCACTTTCATCAGGGGCTCTGGAAGCTCCTAGCGCCTTCTTGAAACAAGAGTGGGGTAGGGGAGCCAGTAGGGAGCAGATGGGTGGGCAGGTCTGCCAGGCGGGGCCCCAAACAACCACCTTTAAACTTCAAATCCACCTGTTGTCTCTTTTAAAGTTTCTACCTTGTAGAGACAGATTTGGAAAATGGCTTCCAAGTTCACTTAAAAAGTACACAACACAGATGGGGCTGAGGCGGGACACACTTCTCACTTGCCCTCCCCCCTCTCAGCTCTGTGTCCCCCAACACCCACTGTCCCATCAGGCTCCCCTCCAGGCTGTCGTCAAATGTAACTGCCCCACCTACCCCCTCCATGAACACCTGGGAGTTACCCAGGAAGCCCCCTTCCTACAACACTGGGTACCTTTCAGAGGGTCCCCTTCTGTGCACCCCCACTTTAGCCCCGTGTTCAGCTGTCCACACTGTCATGTGGGGCCCTTTCCCTCTGGGTGGACGTCTGCTCAAGCACCACCCCTCCCGGGAACGCTTTCCTAACTCCCCCATCCACACACAGCTCCCCTGGGCACACACTGACACACCCCTACCCATGATCACACCCCTACCCGTGATGTCCCCACCAGCCCGGGGCTGACTCAAACCCTGGCTCCCTAGTCCACGGTGTCCAGGAAAAGCAGTGCGCAGCAGGCAGTGGACAGCCTCTGGCCAGTCTCCCCAGTGCCAGCAGGGGTCCCTGTTGCCTGGCCTTTTTGCTCCAATGTCAGCCCCACCCAGGTGGGAGTGGGGACTGCAAAGGCCTGTGGGTGCAGACAGTAGGCAGGCACCTCTGGGGGCTGAGCTGTCACAGGGAGGGGTCGGCTGACCATGGAGAGGTGGCGGACTCAGATACCTGAGCCCCTCTGCTCTCCTCCTACACCAGCGCTAGGACCTCTCCTAGGGCTGACTGATGCTCCTTGGGCCTCATTCTCCAACCCTTACAATTGGGGCGGTGAGGCACTGCGAGGTCCCCGTGGCCTTCCGTGGCTCCGCCCCGGCTCCTCTAGGACGGCTCTGAGCCCCGCGGTCGCCTGAGGGCGAGCACGAGCAGAGTCAGGTTGCCCTAGGGTCCATGGAGGAGACAGGGGTGGACAACCGGCTGCCGGCCAGTCTCCGCTGCCCAGTCAGGCTCAGCAAGCCCAGCTTAGGGGGCGGGCCGGGTTCCGGGCAAGGTCACTGCAACAGGCTGGGCTCCGAGCGCCAGTGCTCGGTAAAGGCGAGAGCTTTAACTGGGCGGAAGGCGCGCGGGAGCAGGACACAGTTAGGGGTACGGTGTGCGCTCCGCGCCTCCGCCCCACTCCCCATAGCCGGCCGGTTGCGTG
>NW_006284618.1:2762150-2767978 GCF_000327345.1 Myotis davidii | reverse complement strand
GGGCGTGGGGCGTGGAGCTGAGTCCCCGCGCCGGGCCGGAGCTCCGCGCCTCTGCCATAATTAACGCACTTTTCTTTGTTAGACGCACTGTTGAATTCAGCTGTTTTGAGAATTGTCATCCGTTGGGGGTGGGGGGAGTGGGTTCAGATGTGCAGGACTTGCCCTGTCAGTTACTCACAACTGCTGCTCCCCTGGCTGATGTCACGGCGCCCGAGGCTCCTCCGAGCGACTGAGGCTGAGGTTTAGTTTGGTGACCAGCCGTCAGGTCCAGGGTGCCATTTACAAACACCCTGGGGGTGGGGAGGGGAGCCCCCCGCGGTGCAGGAGTGAAAATACAAGTTGTGCTGGTTTCTCCGGAGCTGGGTCCCCCGCAGACCTGGGGCAGGGCCTTGCGGAGACACCCGCACTTGTGCGCTGCAGGGCCTCCTGCTGCAGGAGTCTCCTGGATACAGTGTCACATGGTGGTGCGCTGTGGGCAGATCAGCGATGAGGCATGCACCAGGCACTGAGGTCTGGGCGCTCCTGCTGGGCCGTATTTTGAGTGTGGGCCCAGGAGCCGTTTTCCTCGCAGTGGCGGCCGGACTTTTCCCTGGGTGGAGCGGGTTTTGTTCCGGTGGCGGGGAGGTGACCGCCACTCTCCCACAGTCACCCTGCTGGCATTATCTCTCATTAGATGTGCCAGAAGCCATTTATGCACGAGTCACGTGACTTAACATAAGGCCTCCCGGTGACTATTGTCTTGCTCGGAGTTGGCTACCAGGGAGAGCTCAGTGGGACCAAGTGACACCTGGGGGCTGCAGCATGGCCACCTGCAAGCTGCCAAGCCTGTGCCCTGGGGCGTCCCCTGCCACGGATGGCCACCACTTCCTCCCTCAGGCAGGGCTGCAGGCCTGACGCGTCCCTGCTCCTGGGTCGGTGCAGGGCTGCATGGCCTTGCCTCCTTGGAGAGGGGCACTTGCTGAGTGGATCAGGAAGGCTCTGGGGGCCACCCTGACTCATAGCTGGGGATGTCTGCAGAGGCGGCGGGCGCCCTCCCTGAGGCCTGTGGCTAACTTGGGTTGTAGATCCACACTTCCCCACCCCCTTCCCCACCGACTCTGGGAAGGAAGCAGGCCCCGCTGGGATCTGGCAGCTGTAGGACATGTGGGCGTCAACCCTCCTGCAGCCACTTTGGGCTGTAACCAGAGCTGCCCACAGAACCGGAGCTGGGCCTCAGTGGACACAGCTCTGCTCCGCGGGGACTCTCTGACTTGCGTTGCCCCCTGCCCCGCCCTGTCCTTGTGGAGGATCTGAAGGTGAACCTGGCCTCCTGGCCCCTCAGCCCTCCGAGGCTTGGTCCTAGATCAGTGCCACTGCTCTGGCTCCTGCCCGCCCTGGCCTCCTCTGCCATCTCCTGGTTCACCTGATTCCACTCCTCTGCCCGTAATATTACGATTGCTGTTATGATGGCATGCTCGTGTTTACAGCCTGCTTGTCGGGCAGGGTCCAGAGGCAGCTGACACCTGGCCTGGGTGATTCCGACAGCAGGGGTCTGGCCTTGAGCCTCAGCGTCCACAGCACCCCCCTGACTTCCCCGGTGCCACTTTCTTCTCAGTGTCAGTATGTGACGGTGGCAGGGCTGGGTGTGAGCACTGAGGAGCATGCATCCCTGATGACTGCCATGTATTGGCAGCGTCCTGGGTTCCTATGCAGACCTGGGGGCCTGGGGGCCTGGGAGCCCTTTGCAGTAGCTAACCCGAGTGTCTGCTGGAATGGAGCCGTCCCCTGGGAGGGGCCATTCCCACAAATTCCTGGTTGGTCTCCTGTAGGGGGGTCCAGCACCCAGTGTTCATGGTTGGCATTTGGGAGGTGGGGTCCCTCCCTTAGGGCCCTGGAAGATTGTTTCTCTCTCCTGAAGGTTGGCAGAGGGGAGAGGAGCGGGCAGGCCAGGTGAGCCTCAGCAGGTGCAGGTGCAGAGGTGGGCCGCGTGCGGAGCGCCTCCACCTGTCCATCATCCATCTGAGTTTGAGACGAGCTGCCCAGTTGCCGTGTGATTTTAACCAAGATCCCCAGGGGCTCAGAGTGCCCACCAGCTCATGGGTTTGCATACATTCATTGTGCACCTACTGTGTGCCAGGAAGTGGGCTGTCCCAGGCCGACTACCAAGAACGGTCCTCCCTGTGTCTCCACGGTAACAGTAAGGATGCAGATGGCCCCGACCTGCCCTGCTCCGACTCTCCAGGCTGGGTGCAGGGTGGGGTGGGCATTTTGTGGGTGGCTTGGGAGTACACCTCTAGTTGAGGATCTCAAGTGGGGTGGCCCTGGCTAGGGGGTGGCCAAGGACAGCAGAAGCTCAGAGTGGTGACGGGATGGTCCCACAGACAGTGGGTTTGAGGGCCAGCTGCTTGCCAGGCCTGGCCAGCCCAGAGCCTCCTCCTTGACCTCCAAGCCGGTGTTGCTCAAACTTCCCCAGGGTGCCATTACCATGCCAGACTCTTGGGCCCTCTGCTGGAAAGGTTGGGGTTCAGGCCTTTGTGACCCACACTCTACCCTAGCGGGTTGGGACCCAGGCTTCTGGAGACTCAACCAGCCAACAGTCCCTGGGCAGGAGAGCACCCACTCCATGCTGGGCACACCCACTGTCCAGAATGGAGACTTGGCCACTGCTGGCTGCTCCTGAGACATTCACTGGACAGATTCCTGGTCCAGAGCCCACTGTGCACACCCTCCCTGCCCTGGGAAGCTCGATGGACTGAGAGTGAGGTGTCCAGTGTGTGATAGGGTGGCATGACCTACAGCCAATGGGCAGGTGCCACTCAAGGGGACCTGGCTCTAGTAGCTAGTCTCCGGAGCTTGTGCCAGCAGGTGACAAGGGGTGTGGGCTGGGGCCTAGCCTCATGCTGCAGGGGAGTCCTCAGGGGCTGAGAGAGGGATGTAGTCAGCTGAGTTTTCTTGAAATGATGCTGATGGTTATTAAACCTTTTAGTCCAGGACTCTGGGGCCAGCTATGACCACCTGGTCCTATGGCTGTCCCTGGTGACCCTGGGGGAAGGGTGGGCTCCCCTGTGTGGCCCTGGATGAGGGGATACTCTGGTGTCTAGACTTTGACTTCCCCTGCAACCTGTTTTCCCCAATTTCCTGAACAGAGGGGGCCCCAGAGGCCCCCATGCTACAACAGGCCTGGTACCTATCCCCTGTGGGGCACTGCCATCCTGGCCAGAGCTTCTGTCCTGGGCACAGGACAGTGTGGGCACAGCCCTGTGGGAAGGGCCGGGCCCTGTGGGTGATCCCTAATCCACAGCGGTGCCGTGCCTGGTGCCCCAGGGTCCAGTAATGGTCTTCCTACTGGGGCCAGGCTGCTGAGGCCCTTCGGGAGAGAGTGGCCTGGAGACAGCTGAGCTGGGGTGTGAGCACAGGCCCGCCTGGCTCTCTGGCCTCCCTGCACCTCACTCCCCTGGCCATAAACTAAGCTGGCGGTGATGACGTGCACCTCATGGGGCTTCTGAAAGGGTTTGGGCGCTGGATCCCAGCAGCCGTGGGCACCCACCCTGGGATCCGCAGCCAGGGACTGAGCCGTCCTGCCCCACCGGCCGCTGTTTACCCACCAGGCAGTGGTGGGTGTGGCCTGGGCAGGGCAGCAGCTCCGGGAAGGAAGTATGGCTGCTTGTCATGCCAGAGTCACGGGGCCTTCCCTGTCGGCAGCGGGGCCTTCCACAGGGCTGCACTGCTGTCTGGAAGGCTCCCCCACAACCCCCAGCCACAGCTCTGGGCTGAGGGGCATGCTCACCAGGGAGGGCAGGGGCACGTCTGTTTCCTGGCCCTGGGCACCATGCGCCGAAGCGGCTTCCCAATTTGATGAGCCAGGCAGGGAGCGTTCGGCTGCCACTCTGGCCTGTGCCTGGTGGGTGCAGGCAGGCCCACCCAGGGGCCCACACTGAGGGCTCTGGCTCCGGTCTGGGTCTCTAGCAAAGGGCCCTGTATCCATCCTAAACATGCAAGGTCCCCCCTGAGGGGCATGTACCAAAAATGGGGGGCAAAACCTCCCTGGACTGAAGCTGTGAGGACTTCAGAGATGGGTCCACTTGCCCTACACCCCACTCCGCAGTCTGTATGTGGCGAGAGATCACCCAGGAGCCTTGCGCCCTGGGCTGGTTGGCCCGGGGCGCAGTCTGTGCATGGGTCCTGATGAGGAGGGCTGCTCCAGCACAGGCAGGTGGTGTGGGGGGCAGGCCAGGGGCTGGGGGCAGGGAGGAAGTGGAGGCCAAGGAGCGGTGTGGGCTGGGTCTGAGTGGGGTGACAGCACAGGGGCCTGGGATGGTGGCATAGTGAGGATGCAGATGAAGAGGAGGGTATCGGAGTGGACCCCAGTTCATGGTCTGAATGCCTGTAAAAGGTGGGCAGGAAGTGGGCTGTGGGGGAGGCCTTGGGAACAACCCTCCAATTCAGAGGTGTGTGGTGGAGCCCTGGTCTGTGGATCCCCCAGACTGTGGACCCCCTGGATTGATAGGGAAAGTAAGGAAATTGAAAGTGTGTTTTGATTCCCAGGCTTTACCAGTGGTCTTGCATTAGACACAGACTGGGCAGTGTTCAGAGGGCAGGCGTGCCCTCCACAGTTCGTGTCCTCAGCATTGTGACAGTAAGGACCCTGGGGGAGGGTGCAGCCCCGGGGTCAGGCACTCGGCCTGTTTCCCGCCGCCTGTCATGGCTCTGCGTTCCGTGTTTCTGGTGTAGCCTGCCCCTCGCTCCTGGCCTGTTCAGGTCCCCGTCTGAGGGTCAGGTGAGCCACCCAACATGCAGGGAATGGTGACGTCATGCACGGTCAGCCCCTCTTAGCACCCCTGGGTTCGGGAGATCAGTCAGTGGAGAGCATCTGTAGATTGGAAAGCAGCAAAGTCAATTATCTTTCCTTCGCCCTGATTAAATTCGGAAAGGAAGGTAAAGATGCCACGTTCCAAACCTGGTTACTTATAACTTGGCTCTAAAAGTCTATTTTTGTGCTTCACAATAACAGCTTTGAGCTAAAGCCGTCTTTAAATTAAGTCACATTTGTTTCAAAGTGAGGTGTGTTCACGGGGAGGGGAGGTGTGGACTCTTGGGGCTTGTTTTTCACTGTTTGAAACAGGGTTCTCAACCTGTGGGTGGCGACCCCTTTGGCAGTCGAGCGACCCTTTCACAGGGGTTGCCTAAGACCATCCTGCATATCAGATATTTACATGGCGATTCATAACAGTAGCAACATGACAGTTATGAAGTAGCAACGAAAATAATTTTATGGTTGGGTCACAACATGAGGAACTGCATTTAAAGGGCCAGAAGGTTGAGAACCACTGGTTTGAAACAATGTAGGTGTATCCAGGCTGCACCGCAAGTGGCTCTGAATCAGATGCGACTCCGACCATCACAGCTCACGGGCCTCGAGAATGGTGTGACAGTCGGGCCTGGGGGTGACCCTGTGTTCTAGGAGGCACACAGGCTGGGCCTGGCTATGTCCCAGATCCTCAGGCACTGGGTCCTGGGAGATCTCCAGCTTTGATCCCACGCTCCCCCTTGTTGCCAGGAACTGAGATGTGGGTGCTCAGTGGCCTTGATGCTGGTCCTGTGACTTCATGAGCTCACACCGTCATCTGGGAGGCAGAGGGCCCCCAGCACACTGGTGGGAGTCCCAGGTGAAGGTGTGAGCACCCAATCCTGCGGCGCCTGGGAATGGGGGTTGGGGGGCCCATCACCATCCTGATTGTCCTTTCTGTCTCCCCTGCCAGGTCCGGCCTCTTCGGCCTGCCCCCATCCACTCCACTGCCCCAGGCCGAGGACACCCCTGTCAATGGCTGCCAGGGCCCAGCCGCCACAGA
>NW_006284618.1:2748570-2761908 GCF_000327345.1 Myotis davidii | reverse complement strand
CCCCAGCTGCCTGCGGCCACGGCGGGTCCTCTGCGAGAAGTGCAAGAGCACCCTGAGCCCCCCGGAGGCTGGCCCCGCGCCTCCGGCCACCCCCCGGCCTCGCAGGAGACTGGGCAGTGGCTCTGACCCAGACAGGGAGCTCCGCAAACATGAGGACCCAGATGGCGGGGGTGAAACCACGGCCTCGGCCACCACCAGGAGAAGCAAGAGGGAGAGGCGGGAGGAGGACCAGGCTCTGGTCCCACGGAGCCCGGCCATCAAGATCTCCTACAGCACACCTCAGGGCAAGGGCGAGGTGGTGGAGATCCCTTCCCGCGTGCATGGCTCCCTGGAGCCCTTCTGCCCCCCGCAGGCCCTGCCCAGCGCCCCAGACCCCGAGGCAGCTCGGGACAGGCCACCTGACGGGCCCTCCGCCTCCATCCCGAAGCTGAAGCTGACACGGCCCGTGCCCCCCAGTGCTGACCTGCCGCCCCCCAAGATCCGCCTGAAGCCCCACCGCCTGGGCGCTGGTGAGCAGGAGCCTGTCTATAGGGCTGAGCTGGTGGAGGAGCTCAACGGCCGTGGGCAAGGTGCCCAGGCCAGCTCCCCTGCCCACCCTGCCTCTGGCTCTGCCCACGGTGCCCTGGCGGACTTGTCTTCGGGAAGTTCTGGGGAGGACGACGACTTCAAGACATGTCGCCAGGGTAAACACGGGCGCGACAGCCTGGCTTTTCTCACCAGCTGCTCTGGGAGCAGGACAGACTATGCCCGGGAGTCGCTGTGGAGCAGCGACAGCCTGGACGAGTCCAAATCGTCCAGCTCAGAAGTCACGTCGCCAGACACATGTGACCTCTCCTCTGGCGATGGCGTGTCCGTGCCGTCCACCTCCAAGCGCGCAGGGCAGACCGTTCCGCCCCTGACGGTCAGGCTGCACACGCAGAGCATCTCCAAGTGCGTGACCGAGGATGGAAGGACCGTGGCCGTAGGGGACATCGTGTGGGGTAAGATTCATGGTTTCCCTTGGTGGCCAGCACGTGTCCTTGACATCAATCTTAGCCAGAAGGAGGACGGGGAGCCCTCTTGGCAAGAAGCGAAAGTCTCGTGGTTTGGTTCTCCAACGACATCATTCTTGTCCATTTCCAAACTCTCCCCTTTCTCTGAATTTTTCAAACTGAGATTTAACCGTAAGAAGAAGGGGATGTATCGGAGAGCTATAACAGAGGCCGCCAATGCCGCGCGACACGTGGCCCCGGAAATCAGGGAGCTCTTAACCCAGTTTGAAACATGACTGGGGCTCCCTGACCAGGTGAGTGTGTGCGCGGAGGGCGGCCTCCTTCCTGGCCATCCCCAGCTGGCATCTGGGTTACTGTCCCTCTGCTCTGGGCCCTGCAGGGGGTGGGGAGGTCTCCTCCCCATCTGCCTCGCTGTTCCGAAGGGGGCCATCTGGAAAGTCGTCCTGCGAGCTGGCAGCGTCACCCGGCTGTGCAGAGCACAGGAGACACACTTTAGGAGTAGCCGCCGGCAGCCGCTTGTTCAAAGAACGGAGCTCGTTTGTGTTTTGTGACCATTTTTCAAAATGCCCGTAAAGGGGTTCCTCCCTCTGTCAGCCTTTGGCAGAAAGGGGTGCATTTTTTTTTAAATTTTTTTTAGGGGTGCATTTTTTAAAGGTGACGGTTTTGACTGATGGGGGAGTGCAGGGAGGGGTTCCTCTTCTGTCACCGTTCTGCGGGAACACGCCCTCCTGTGCCCTCCTGCTCCCACGCAGGTCAGGGGCCATTCTGGGGTCTCCGCTTGGCAGGAAGGAGCAAGGTCATCGAGCTGCCTACCCTCAGATGTAGCCCCACCCTTCTGCAAGTGGCTGGGTGCTCCAGGCTTCTGGAGCGGCTCTGGAGCCTGTCCCCAGGCAGGGTCTCACCCTCCATCTCTCCCTTCAGGAGAACACTGTAGGCTCTCTGGTCACGTACCTTAGAGACTCTGTGAGCTGGGGACTGTCACCATGTGGGGTTGGAGATGTCACCAAGGGCATGTCTGTGGTCATCCTGTGGGGTATTGGGACATGGCCAAGGGGCTGAGGCCACCTGCCACGAGCCACCCGTGGGCCCTGAGATGCTGGGTGTGTCCCCATGTGATGGCTTCCACCAGCTGGCGCCTGGGTGAGGGGGTGTGTCCAGGGCCACTGGCACTGCTGAGGACAAGAGGAGTCCTCTACCCCAGCTGGACTTCTTCCTCGGTCTTCGTGACCTTCAGATGACCTTGTCTGGACTGGCCTGCCTGCTCACCCACCTGTCTATGCCCCAGTTTCCCAGGTGATGAGCCATCAGGCCTCAGCAGGGCCAGCTAACATATGGCTGGGGAAGGAGTTTGTGGGGCGCCTGGCAGAGCTCACTGCTGCACCTCGTGCAGCGGGGATCCCAGGGTAGAAGCCATGTTGAGGGGCTTGTCCCCACTTTGTCTCCCCACCTGCTTCTTGCATCAGGCTGATGACCACCTTGAGTTGCTCTCAGGAGTCTGGGTACAAACCTCTCCTCTCCTGACCCAGGCACATCTCCCACCAGTTCTGGGCCTTCCTATTGGGTGTGGGCGTGGCCTCGGCCTGGCAACATTGAGCCAGCGAAGGTCATGTGATGGCCCCCCATGGGGAGGGTGGCAGGCTTGATTGAGGAGGAAGGTTCCAGGTGAAGGTCAGATGCCCTCCAGTCAGCTTCCTAGGACTTCTGCCTGCTGTATCTTGGCTCAGCGGGGATCCCTGGGCTGCGCCCACATCCTGTTGGCCTGGGGGCCATCCCCAGGATCTTGTCTGTCTTTATGCTCTTTGCAGCCCCCAACCCACCCCTCTGCTCACACAAGGTCCATTCTGCTTTTGGCCTGGTCTGGAGGCCGGCATGGAGGTGGGCCCAAGCTGTCACTGACGGAGTGGTGAGTAGGTCAGTCCTCAGAGGGACCTTCAGGCCCCAGGTCATGGTGAGCAGTTACAGGGGATGGTGAGCCCACGCAGCATCAGCCCAAGTGCAGCTCTCGGCCCTGGAACCCTGCTCCGGGAGCCCCCGTGCTGGGAGAATGCCACCCGGGGGTTCAGGGCTGGCTGCTAGTCAGGAAGCAGAAGGAAGAATCTTGCTGGGCGGGTTTGCCTGCTGAGGGCCTGTGCCCACAAACAGGCCTCTTCTGAGTCTCATTCTGGGCTCTCAATTCTGGGGCCGTGCCCATGCCCCCCAGCGGTGTGCACAGCTCCGGGAGCCTGGTCTGCTGGGGTTCTTTTAGCCCCAAAGCACCAAGTCCCCTGTTTGAGGATTAGGCTGTGAGTGGAGGTCCTCACCAGGTGGCTGACTTGCTGTCGTAACTGAGCCTCGGTTTCCCTCTCTGCATGGGGTCAGTGGCCTCCTGGAAGTTTGTTTTGAAGCGTCCGCAGTGCTGTTTGCAGGGGCAGCCCCTCCGGCCAGCTCTTGAAGGGGAAACTGGGAACCCCTTTTACTAGGGAAGGCGGGCTCCCATGGCGAGGCGAGGGCCAGGAACCCTGGTGCCTCCCTGAACTGGCAGGTGAAATGCCATTCAGTGTCCCAGCCCCCCGGGCAGCGGGGAATTTACAGGTTCCGTGTGAGCTGGGTGGGACACAGGGCTGCCGTCCAGCCTCCCATGGAACCCAGTGCCCAGTTCCTGCCTTTCCTGGCCCAGTGTCGGGGCTGCTGGTTGGCAGGGGACTTTCTTGGGCTCACACAGTAGAGCCTCCCTGGTCTGCCTTCGGGTGGGCAGCTCTGAGCGCTGCATTTTCTACTTCTCTGAGCAAAAGGCGTCTTTGGGGCTGGCCTCATCCTCTGCATTGCCTTCCTGTGGCCAGTCACAAATGACCACACGCCGGGCGTCTAGCAACAGCAGAGTCATTCTCATGGTCCTGGAGGCCAGAAGCCCCAAATCAGTGTGTCGGCTGGACCGTGCTTCCTGCAGAGGCTTGTGGGGGTGGGGGAGGGGCCCTCTTCTAGCTCCTGGGGGACTCCAGGCTGCTGGCCACGTCACCCCAATCCTGGCCTCTCCTCCTCTGCAGGGTTGAGACTCTCCTATAAGGACCCTGGGACGGCATTTGTAGGCCACCTGAGTCACCGCAGAGTCTAACTCCTGCAGCACCTTCCCCGTTGAAGGTCGCATTCTGGTTCCAGTTTGAGACTTGAGGTCCCGGGGGCACACACACCTACTGCGCCCTGCCATCTGCCCCGCAGCTCCGTCGGGGGCTGGGGCGCAGCTCAGAGTCCCCAGCGTCTGCGACAGTCAGTGGTGAAGTGGACGGGTTGTGTTCCGGAAGGATCAGGGACCCTGCAGGTTGGCTGTGCACTCCAGATGTGGGTCCTCCGGTGTCATCATGGCGGTTTCTGCTGGGAATGTCCGATACCGATCAGAAACATCAACCGGGAACTGGGTGGTGTTACTGGCGGAGCCGGCACTCCTGATGGGCAGTCACAGATTCTGTGTGAATGTGGTGCCGCTGGTCAGACGAGGACAAAAGCGCCCAGATCCGGTCTCCAGGTTTTGACTTTTTTGATGTGTTTGTTCCTTGAGCTGCGTGCCCCACACTAGCTCTCCTCTTCCTTCCAGCTCTGAATACAGATGTATTTCTGCTTCTGAAGATGGTTTCCAGCTGACATTGCTTCCAGGGGATTCAGGTCCTCTGGGAGGTTGTAATTATTTTGTTCCAGAAGGAAACGCAAGCCTGTAATTCCGAGCCTGCTGCGGGGGCTCAGGCCCTGTCCCACCTGCAGCTCCTGACACCGTCCTGCCGCCTCCTCCAGCCTCATGGAGGTCTGGGCGGCCGGTGGGTGCGGCGGGGGCCCCAGGAGCAGGGGCAGGGGCACAGCAATGCCCAGGTAGTCTCCGGGGTGTTTGCAGTTGCTCTTCCGGGACCAGGTCCCTGGGGGAGGGGCTTTGGTCTGTCCTTGCCCACCTGGGCCTTCCTGCTGCCTTCCTGCTGCTCAGGTGCCTTGACCTCACAGAAGAGCGCTTTGCGGGGATCTTCACTGATTCCTGGTCTCCACTTCCTGCTTCAAGTTCTCATCGCTGGCCCAGCTGATGGCTGCACCCCCGACGGGGTCAGAGGTCCAAGGGCACTTGAGGGGTCAGCGGTCCTGTGCTGCACCTTCGTGTTCGGTCAGGGCCCTTCCACGGGGCAGCAGCACTCTGCCTGGGACCCATCTTCCTTGGCGTTGCCTGCCTCGGCCATGCTTAGCCGTGCTGCGGGGCACTGGTCACCCGTAAGTTCAGATACAGCCTTGCAGAAAGGCAGGGCGGGTCCGAGTCGGTTCCCGCCCGCCTTCCAGGGTGACCAGTGAACTCTGGCCTGAGCCTGTGCTCATTTCAGTCCATGTGGTGCCACCCTCCGCAGGGCGGAGACAGTGGCTGTGCCTTCTATGTCCCAGGGTTGTGTTTGGGGGCCTTCGGCGGCTCCCTGGGGGCTCTGCACACTCCCCTGCCTGAGGACAGTGGAGCTGGGAGCCAGGCCCAGCACCTTGCTTTGGTGGTTCTCACTTTGGACCATGGCTACTCATTTCTTTGCTCAGAAACCTCACTGATGGCACCATTTTCAGAAACGCTGTGGTTTGGGAAAACAGGCCTTGTTCGGGTTTTAAGCATTGAGAGAAGCAAGCCAGTCACCATCCTAGGACCCTGGGCACTGGCCGGCCTTGTCCTCCTTCCCACCCAATGTCCATGCAGCACAGCCTCCTTGTGGGGGCAGGGGAGCCCCTCCTGTCACCCCCATCTTCTCAATCAGCCCCAGCTAGAGACTTGGGGGAGGGGAGCACAGCCTCAGCCAGCCTCACTGCGGGCTCCTTGGTGGTGTTCTCGGCCCATGGGGGCACTCCTGGAGGGGGCGCTACTCCTGTGAGGTCGGCTGGGGCAGCAGGGACAGAGGGGGAGAAGGGGCTGTCAGCACTGCATGCGGGCGGGGCGGCCTGGCGGGGCCTTGGGCCCTGGGCATGGGAGGCAGGGCCCGGCTGGGAGACACTGGGGAGGTCTGTCCTCCCCAGAGCAGGGGTGGCTGGGGGTGGGGGGGCCTGTGTACGGTGTGTGGTTCCCTAGGCCCAGGTGGAGGCTGGAGGTGGTGCCATCTCCATGGATGTGAGGGGGTGAGCTGCCTCCTGCCAGGACTGGACCGAGCCTTGTAAGGGTGACTGTCGGGGAGGAAGAACCTTGGGGCCATGGTCGTGGAGGAGCCAGAGGGACCCCACAGTCCTGCAGATGGTCGAGGGGGCGGGGAGAAAGTGTCATGGGGCAGTTGGGTTGCTTCCTGGCCCGAGGGGTATCTCCCGGCCTGGGGAGCCCCTGGAAAAACAGCTTTCCTTGAACTGCAGCCAGCATAGCCCTTTCCACCGTCTCCGAGTCAGGTGGAGGGGGGGAGGGACAGCAGGGGCTCGGGGGGCTGGCCAGGCCGGCTGTGGTCAAGGGACAGGGGCCTCCTCTCCCAGAGAGAGGGTCCCCCAGAAATGCCTGTAATTACAAGGGGTGGATGCCTGGGCCGGCCAGGGTGGGAGGAGGGAAGTGAGTGGGCAGAGTTTCTGTCCTATTCTGAGGGACGTTTCCTGGCCCATCAGTTAAGAGAAAAGCGCAGGGTAATTCCTGGTTTGTCTCTAGGTTTCTAAGAAGACTGTGTCCTCAGGAAGGCCCAGCCCCACCAGAGCGCCCTGCTGGCTGCATCAGGCAGGGAGGGCGGGGCTGATGCCCAGTAAAGGCTGCCTCTCCCATGGGCTGCTTTGGCGGTTCTCTTTGGGGAGGGGGTGCCTGGAAGGCACCCGTGTGCCCGGCCGGTAACCTCGCGAGGCCGATGTGTATTTTTCTCCTGAGGATCTCGGCTGATGGATGGTTAACGACATCTTCAAAGGCCGCCCTGTTGATGGAGGGGGACTTTGCAGTTTAATGATCTCCCAGGCTGTGTGTTTCTTTGCATAAGCTAAGCTTGGTCGCCTTTGATCCTGAAACACAATGAAAAGGGGTGGCAGTGGCAGCTTCCGGTGTGGGGGGGCCCACCTGTGCCAGCAGCCCTGACGGTGATCCCACTGTGATCTCTGCAGACGCCCAGTGGCCCTGCTTCACCAGATCACAAATGCAGCTCCTGGCCATCCTGGAGGTTTGGGGGAGGGGGTCCCCCATCCGGCATGAGGATGAACAGAGATGGGGCTGCCCGGAACCCTGCCCAGTGTGGGTGTCGTCCTCACCTGGGCTCCTGCCTGGACGTTTGTCACCTGTTGGGGAGACCAGACTGTGCTGTCACAGCTGCTTTCCCATTTGAGAGATGAAAAGGCAGAAGGGAAATGGTTCTGCAGGAATGAATTTGCGTGACAGGTTAGGACCCACGCGAACTCTCTTTTAGTCACTTGGAGCCTGCTCTCCTCAGATGTGATGGCCATGGCCTCGTCCACCTAGGGTGGAGGCAGTGGCGGTGAGGATGGGTGGAACCATCAGTTCCCTGCATCCATGGGGAGTGGTATCACCCTCATCCGCTGCCCTAAGGTGCCCCCAGGTGGGTCTCTCTTCTAGAACACACTTCCCAGACCCAGTGCAGTGTCTTCTGGAGCCTTGGCCAAGGAAGGGGCTGCCACACAGGGTCAGGCAGAAACCCTGCCCTCAGGTGCCTGTTGGGGCAGTGTTTGCTCCAGCCTCCGGATTGAGCCCCCTCCCTGCCAGGAGTGTGGTTGGGGCCGGAGTGGGTGGTCAGGCCTAGGTGAGCAAGGAGACCTGTTGCTATCAGAGGCTGGGCGCCTCAGGGCACCTCACTGCAGGTGTCAGCCTACTGTCAGGGTGAGTACTGAGGTGGGGCCCCCGACCCACAAGGCCTCAGGTCTCATGGGATCCCCTCCGTTTGGAGACAGGCCTTCCCTGTGGTGACACCTGGATCACAGACATCTGCCCTCCAGGACTGAGAGAGGGTACATGTCGGCTGAGCTGAGAGCAGCTGACCTTGGCAGCTCCTCCACCTCATGCCCAGGAGCCAGATGGTGGACTCAGGGCCTGGATGGGCAGTGGCAGTGCAAGGAGGGGCCATCACCCATGTCCACCCTGTCCCAGCGCCTTGTCCCACCTCCCCCAGGCTTCCCATGTGCCCCCACTTGGGGCCAGGGCGGTCATCCACGGATGACCATGGCTTACAGTCCTGCCATGGCACTGGGCGGGCGGGGTGCACACAGGACTGGCCTAGGATTCTGACCCATCTGTGCGGGGCCAGCGCCGGGAGCCCGGGGCCGCTGCTGAGCCAGTGGGAAGCTATTTGGGTTTCTCGGCACGTCTCTCCTGGAGTTTCTTAGATGTGAATGGAAAAGGCTTGGATTCCTATTGCACGTCACACAGCAGGGCAAGATGGTCTCTCATGGAATCTCTTCCCACTCAATTCTTATTTGCATCAGTGTCATATGTGTGCAAATTTTAAAGAAACTAATGAAAGCATTTATCTCCTTGTTCCTGAAGGACCCACTTATTCTGCTGTCCCTTGTTTCATGGGTTTTCAGTTTAGGCGTTATTCACAGACTCCTCTGTGGAAAAATGTTGCAATCTTATAATCCGTATTTCTTGGCCACACGTGCACACAAGCGTAAGGTTTGGCTACATCAAGATTCAGTGTTATAGTAGAAATTGCAGCTTATCCATGTGGGTAATTATGAATATATTTTACTTCTGTTCAGCTCTGTTCTCTGCAGAGCTGACTGGCCTCAGTCTGTGGCTGCTTTATATGTATACTAGAGGCCTGGTGCATGAAAATTCATGCACTGGACGGGGGTCCCGAAGCCTGGCCTGCCCCCTCTCACAGTCCGGGAGCCCTCAGGGGCAGGAGGCAACCTGGTGATCAGGGGAAGGCGATCCCCCATCACACCTCTGCTGCTGCCACTGCCTGCAGCGCAAGCCTCGGGTGGCCTTGGTTACCTGTGCCTTGGGCTGTCCTGGGCGGCTGGAGGGCTGAGGGGACTGGGGGACTCCAGAGGCAGGCGTGCATGCAGGGTGGCCAGGCCTGCCTGGGGATAGGCCCAGCCTTGCCGTGCATCTGCCGCCCTGGTGGGGCTGAGGGGACTGGGTGCACCGTCTTGTGGCTGTGGGCGCCACCATCTTTGAGGGCATGGAAGTCAATTAACATATTCCCTCCTTATTGGCTGTGGGCACCACCATCTTTGCAACAGCATGAGAGTCAATTAGCATATCCCCTCTTTATTAGACAGGATATATGCTTTATTTCCCACCAGAGAATATTTTTCCATTGGTGTTTAGGGAGAGTGGAAGAGAGAGGGAAGACAGAGAGAAACATTGATGTGAGAGAAACACATCGATTGGTTGCCTCCCACACGAGCCCTGACCAGGGCCTGGGCTGGGGAGGAGCCTGCAACCCAGGTACATGCCCTTGACCGGAATCGAACCCAGGACCCTTTGGTCCACAGACTGGTGCTCTATCCACTGAGCCAAACCGGCCAGGGCAGTTTTTATATTTTTATCCCTTGTTTGTCCCCAGCCCTCTAAGGGAAATTGAACTCTCTCATGTCGGCAGCACGTGAGGTATTTGTTTCAGTCTGTGATCACCGTGCGAACCAACTTCCCCAAAGCACAGTGGCTTAAAGCTGCTGTGTTATCATTCATGATTCTTTTTCTTTTCATTGATTTCTGAGAGGAAGGGAGAGGGGGAGAGAGGAGAGAGAGAGAGAGAGAGAGAAACATCAATGATGAGAGAGAATCATGGATCGGCTGCCTCCTGCACGCCCTACACTGGGGATGGAGCCCACAACCCTGGCATGTGCCCTGACTGGGAATCCACCTGTGACCACCTGGTTCCTAGGTCGATGACGCTCAACACCAGCCGGGTTCTCATGATTGTCCCCTGGCTCCTCCCCTGCCTGAGGCCTCAGCCGGGGCACTGGTACAGGCCAGATAGAGTGGCCATCCGCCCCCGACAGGCACACGCTGTCATCCTCTCTCACTCACACGCAGGGCCCTCCAGCCGGCTGGATGGGCTTCTGCCCTGCATGAGGCCTCAGGACAGTCGGTGCTGTCATCTTGGGGCCGGGCCAGAGCCCTGCACAGATCACTTCTGCCTCTTGTGTTGGGGAAGCCTCAGGGGTGGGTGGGGAGACTCCTCCCCTCCCGGGGGGCGGGGCAGCGGGATCTGTGGCCCCTCCTGTTCCTGGAGCCTGACCCTGTGGACTCCAGGCTGCTCTAGCCTGGCCTCTCCCTCCCCTGGCCTCTCCCCCTCTTTCCTGTTTCCTGGGCCCCTGCCCCTCTCTGTCCCTCCAGGCACCTCCTGGGTCACACGTGGCATTGCAGACCTGCCATGCCTCCTCCACCGCCTGACTAGCGGGAGTGGGGAATGCTTTTCCTTTTCTGAAGGCCAGGCTGCTTTTCGGAGGGTGGGGGGTGAAGGGGGGGAAGTCCCTGAGACAACTGGGCGAAGTGCCTGTTTGTCCCTGTGGCCAGGCCTGCCCGCTCTGGGATGGCCTTCCAGAGGCCAGTGGTCAGATGGGAGGTGGGGACACAGTGAAAAGCAGAGCTGAAGCCCATGGTCCCTGGAAAAGGATTTTCTATTTGAGGGTGTGTCCCTCCCCCACCCGGGGAGTTTCCCCAGGCCTGGGGGGTAGGGGCCTGGACTTGGGGGAGTGACTCCATAGGATATGCCAGTCACAAGCCCCCTGACAGTCACACACTGGGGTCCTTCTGAGCCATGAACCAGGGCCATGTGCACAGCCATTAGCTCCCCCAAACCCCGGCCCAGAGGAGCCCGAAGGACCTAGAACAGCAGCATCCCCTCAGCACGTGTGTGTCTGGCCAGGGCTGCGGGCTTTAGGGTGAGTCCTGAAGTCCGGGCCCTCGAGGCCTCAGCAGCCTGCATCTTCCCCCAGATAGTTCAGGGCCCCTGGTAGTGGGAGGGGCTCAGGGGTCCCTGCCCAGGACAGGAGCAGCAGGCACTGTGTGGCCCAGTGGCCGAGGCACACAGGGAGGCGGGACTCTGAGATGGTGAGGGTCCGTGGGAGCTGGGGTGCTGGGGAGAGGCTGAGAAGATGCCCAGTAGATGCTCAGGCCTGGTGCTTGGACCCCAAGGGACCTGTGCCATACATACTTGGCCCCTGGTAACCTCTGCCCCTTTCTGCTTCTCACAAGGTCACCGACGATGAGGGCATGGCCGTTCTCCTGGAGCTTCCGACTTCGGGGGTGTCCTCCATGCCCCCCATTCCTTCCGAGGGGCCCCGCGTGCCTTCTGGCCGGCTGCGTGCAGAACCACGCCAGGCCCGCGGTGGTCAGCCTGGCGCCGGGCTTCCTGGGAGGAGCAGGTGTGTCTGGCTGTAAGGACAGAACCACAGGAGCGCCGCGGGGCCTGGCGGCTGAATGTATTTATTCTCCTGACGCAGACGTTCGCTTTTCTGGCTGTGGAGCAGCGGGAGCCCGGGTCCCCCTCACCCCCTGCGGCCTCATCCCTCCTGGGCAGGGCTGTCAGCTCAGGGCCTCCCTGCAGGCTCCAGGACACCAATTGCACGTGTGGGTCCTTCAAGCCCTCACAGGGTCTCTGTGGACTAGAGGGGCGGACACCCTCCCTCCTCCTCCCCGCTCACCCGGAGCTTGGGTCCTACCCGGTGCCCAGCACAGGCTCCAGGGCCCCCGCCCCCAAGATGCCAGGAGGTACCCGTATGTGTGAGGCCATGAGGGCTGTCACTTCGATAACAGACTTGACCACAGAAAGGACAAAACGTCGCTCTGCTGTTTGTAAGTGTGTGTTCCTTTCCCTCTTTTGTCACTTTAAAGACCAAAAAGAAATAAGGAAGAAAAAAAATGAGTTTTGCTCTTTCTTTGTTCAGCGTTTTTGAGAATAGAGGGAGCTGTGTGTCCACTGATACCTGTGCCCCCAGAGCTCGGCTGCCCTGTTGAAGGGACCCCGCCCATGTTGAGGTCTACCCCCCAAGAGATGGCCACCTGTTCCCAGCTCTGCTGCTCGGGGAGGCAGTGGGTTCTGCCTCCCTGGAGCCCTGTAGGTGACACCGACGTCCCCAGTGGGGTCCTCTGGGTCCCCTCTCCAGGGAGCCCCCTTCCTGCCCCTGCCTTGGGGTCTCAGCAGAGCCAAGGCCCCGCGAGGGGCAGGTGGCCTGGCCTCCGAGTGCCAGGACCCACCTTGAGGGGAGAAGTGGCTGCCCAACGGGTGTCACCTGGGTCTGGGGAAGTACGAGGCAGAGAGAGACAGGGCGTCCTTTGTAAGCTGGGCATTGCCCCCTGGAGAAACATGTCTTAAATGGAGTGACTCGGCTCAGGTTCCCGGAGATGGTCAGCCATGTGCAGCTCTGGCCTGGACACTTTTACTCCTGACCACCCAGCCGGGGTCCCCGAGCTCAGGTGCAAGGACAGAGACCCGTACAGGAGCTTTGGATTCAGCAGCAGCATCTCAAGCTCCAGGGCTGGGCGAGGCCCTGCAGGAGACACGCAGGCCCTGCCCCGGGCCAACCCCTCCTAAAGGCCAGCTGAGGTCCAGCCCCCAAATGACCCTCAGGCCTGTAGGCTCCTGGTCTCTCGGCTGTCCAGTCCCTGATGGCCCAATGCTGTCCAGTCCTGCTGGGTGCCGTCCTGCTCTGGGCCTGAGTCCGCCGTGCCCACAGCCACCCCCTAGCTCAGGTGCCCAGGATGGGGTGCCTCTCTCAGGGCTGCCCTCGCTAAAGCCCTCTCAGCCCGTTTGAGGGGCTGGACGGAGCCGAGTCCTGGCTGCTCCCACTGGAGCTGGCCAGTTCTCCACCCCCACCCTACCCAGCCAGGGATGCTGGCCCCTGGGTGTGCTGGGACAGACAGCAGTTGTAATTAAAAGGGAAGGCGGCGGCGTGTGTTTTTAAGGCTTTGTGACTGTTTCTTTAGGCAGCAAATTAATCATGTTTTCATGTCAGTGTGATTTCATGGTGCTCACACCCTGCTTGGCTGTGTGGTCGTCATCCATCCCGGGATCTGGGAAGTGAGCGAGACCCCATACCTGGGCTGGTGCCCCTCCTTCCTGGGTGACGTCCGGGTGCCATGGTGACATCGGCACTCTGCCCTTCCCTTACCCAGCCACCCCTCCAGAGAGGACCCCGCACAATGGGGTGGGAAGTGGGTGCGCTTCCCTGGGGGCGAGGGCGCTTGGGAACACCTCCTCCCTGGGACAGGCTGGGAGAGGGAAGCCATGCCAGCCTGTGAGGCCTGCTGGGCCCTGGGTCGGTGACGCTGTCACCAAGGCCGGCCTCCCTCCCTGCCCCGCCCGCCGGAGAAGGCACCCTGGCAGCCCCGGCCGATTTATTTTTAGCCCTGCCTGATGCCAAGATTGGCCTTCTCACCTCAGATCAGAAATCGGAGGGTGAGGCCCGCAGGCCTCTGATGGCAGGGCAGCCAGTCTGAAGAGCAGGA
>NW_006284618.1:2746008-2748487 GCF_000327345.1 Myotis davidii | reverse complement strand
CCCAGCCCCACTCCCACCTCCAGGACACGGGCTGCCCCTCCCCACCCCACTGGAGCAGCTGAGAGGCCCTCGGTAGGGTGGCCTTCAGAGGCCCAGCACACCCCGCTCCCGTCGCCCCTGCAGTGAGGCCTGAGCCAGGACCACTGTCCCCAAATCCTGCAGTCCCAGGGCCCCCTTGGCGGTCTCGGGTATTTTTTACATAATTAATGAACTTTAAAAAATTAATAGGCTTTCTATTTTAGAGCAGGGGCGCTGGGCAGCCGCAGAGCTCCCCGCCCTGGGGGACAGTGCCCCGTGCACCCCGCGCTGTGTGGTGCGTGCGCCGCTCTCCATGAGCCCATGCTGCTGTGTGGTCACTAATGAGCGCCCACAGTTCGCATCGGGTTCCCCTTTCGTGTCGCCGTAGGTCCTATGGGTTTCGACAAATGCGCGATGACATGTCTCTGCCACCTCGGCATCGCAGGTTGAGCGTCACTGCCCTGGACACCCCCGGACACCGGCTCATTGATGTTCTGAGTGAGCAAAGACACGGGGGATTGCGAAGGATACCAGTTATCTATCATAATAAAAGGGTAATATGCTAATTAGACCAAATGTCCTTCTAGGCATCATTCCGGATGCCCTTCTGGACGAAGCCGGGGCAGGAGCAAAGCCCAGGTCCTGGGTGCCTAGCAGCAGCCGCTGAAGGGAAGCAGCCTGGTGGCTGGAGCGAAGCCCGGGTCCCGGGTGCCAGAGGGAAGCTGGTGCCAGCAGCCAGGGGAAGGAAGGCCTACTTTTGCACGAATTTCTGTGCATCGGGCCTCTAGCTTTGGAATAATTATCAAAGTATCACGAAGCAGATGTGTGAAGGGGTGATGGTGGACTCCTCCCCACTCCTGTGGTTGGTGGGGGGTGAGTGGAAGTCTGGGGAGTCCCCAGTGGTACAGGAGGTGGGCCACCTGTGCTGCCCACGGGAGGAAATGCCACATGGCCGAGAGGTCCATCTCTCTGAAAGGGCCATTGTTTCCTGTGCAGGTTCCCGGACTCCCTGGGTAGGGACACCCATTCTAGAAAACAGGCCGAAAGCTGGTGAATCAGAAGAGTGTACCAGTAGGAGTAGAAAGTGTGTTTCCCAAACCAAAGGTGTTGTGGAACCCTCCACAGGCACAGGCAGCCAAGCAGCTCTCAGATGCTTCCTGTGCTCGGCCCGCCTCAGTGAATTCACGTCTCAGTGACAGGAGACGGTTAGCGGGATTGATGCCCATCATGACAGCACCGGGCTAGCATTCCAGTGACTCCCTGTGACCCTGAGGGCTGGGAGAGGCCTCACAGCTGCCAGCGGCCGGGGCCCCAGTGTCCAGCGTGTCGCCAGCATGTTCCTTATCACTGGCAGCACAGCTCACGACTCCTCGAGTGCCCTGGTGCGGCATGCACAGCGCTATGCAAACTCTGCTGTGCTCCAACAAGTGTGCAGAGCACGTGTGAGCTGGGCCTGGCGCGGCTGCCCCAGTCCAGGCCCCTCTGGGAACCCCTCTCTCTTCCCCTCACACCCCTCCCCACACAGGCGCTGTGTCCAGCCTCTGGCTCCCCCTCCCCTGCTTGGTGCACTCATCTCATTTTCTGCCCCACTTGTTCTGACCTCCTTCCTCCAGGCCCACAGATGCCCTCCCTGCCCCCTGGATCCCAGAGCTCACAGCAGACACCCTGTCCCCGGCAGTCCCTCCCAGAGTCCCTCCTCCAAGTGGGACACAGGGTCTTCAGGCCAGCCCGTCTCACAGAGGGCAGGGAGGCTCCGAGGGCCACACGGATTCTACGCAGAAGCCCCGCTGCAGCCCTGAGCCACGCTGCCCAGGATGGCGTGGTCCAGCACAATGTCGGGCATCTGGGGCAGCGACTGGGAGGATAAATGTGCTGCAGACACTGCTCTGTGCTGGTCTCGGACGCTTCAGTGGAGAGTGATTAAGGTAGACTCGTCGGACCTCGGGCCCACGGCCCACCTGGAGGCAGGAGTGTGCAGTGGCAGGCGTGGCAGCCCTGCAGGCACTCCAAGGCCGAGCACTCGCCTTCACCCCTGCAGCCAGGGAACCATCGCTTCCCCTGCACCTTCAGGGCACGGCCTGGCCTCTCTCACCCTCCAGGCCCTGCCGGCCTCTGTCAGCATGTGGACACCTGGATCCACACCCAGCTGACCTGTCCCCTGTCCCCTGATGCCGGCCCCCTCGGCGCACCAGGCACCTCTGCATCCAGCTGTGCCCACCTGCAGCCCAAGTCCCAGGCAGGCTCTGAGGGCTTGTCCGGCACATGCTGGAGGCCCCTGAGACTCCAATGCCAGGATGGTGAAGGCGTTTCCTAGGAAACCACAGCCAGCTGCCAGCAGCCTGTCTGTGGGGGGTGGGGTGGGGCTGAAGCTGGCGTAGGCAGGAGACACCCGGGGGAAGGTGTGTGTTGCTCCGTGCCTGTGTGGCAGTGGGGGATGTGCCAGTGGTGTGTCTGTGAGGGG
>NW_006284618.1:2745408-2745675 GCF_000327345.1 Myotis davidii | reverse complement strand
CAGGCCTGGGCCAGAGGGTGAGGCCGCAGTGGGCTCCCAGCGGGAAGTGAGGCTGCCTCCACTTGGGGTGTCCTTGAAGCCCACTGCCCTCAACTTCCTGTGAGCCTCCCTGTCCCTGCCCTGCCTACCCCTGTGAAGCAGGAGTGAGCCGTCTTGGTGACGCCGCCAGGGCCCACGCCCCAGCCCCCTGGCCGAGGAGGAGCTGGCTCCCATCCAAACATTCCCTGGCTTTCCTCCTGCAGATCTGGGAGATGAAGTGCTCTGGGT
>NW_006284618.1:2743965-2745358 GCF_000327345.1 Myotis davidii | reverse complement strand
GGGTGGGGGTGCAGGTCACACTGGAGGCCCCCTCGGCCCCTCCTCCACCTCCCCTCCATCTGTGTATAAATTATTGGGTAGCATAAGGTGCCCCTCACTTCCCGGAAGCTTGAGACCCAGCGAGGAGGCAAGACCAGAGCGACCTGCCCCGTGGGCCTGCTCAGATCCTGGACCAACCTGCTCTGGGGTCTGTGGGTGTGCAGGGCTCGGCTGGGAGACCCAGGAGCTCTGGGGGCCCCTCTCCGGGCCCCTGCCAAGGCTCAGGTGGGGTTGGGACCCAGCAGGGTCGTGGGGGTGCCTGGCTTCCATGAGGCATCAAGGACAGAATCATCCTTAGTGCATGCCCTTTCCAGACCTGGGACCATCCACAGAGGCTCAGTGACCCCCAGCCTCTTGGGGCCCCAGCAGAGGGGCCGGCATTGCTTGTGGGGAGCCCGTTGTCTCTCCTGGGGGGCTATGCAGCCCAAGGCAGGGCACAGTCTCAACATTATCTGGGAACCTGGGAGGCAATGAGCACCCCCCAAGCCTACCCTTCCCTTCCGCCCTCCCTCCCTCCCATGTGGACCCAGGAGCAGCCTGTGGACGCACAGTCCTGGAGAGAGATGCATGTGGGGTCCCGGGTATAGGCTTTTGTCTTTGCTGATTGGGCTATGTCTGCCCTAGAGGCAGATAAAAGAATTCCAGCATGCAGAACTCACAGCTAACATTTTAAATAAGCGTGTTTTCTCCTTTAAGTTAACATTGGGTAAAGACAAACAAGATGGCAACCCCATGCTGACAGAGAATGAATAAGGAAGGTGGAGTCTTCACTAGCAGAGCCTCCACCTGGGGAGCGAGAGGGAGGCAGCTGGGCCTGGTGGCCAAGCAATGGGGGAGGGGTCCTCACGTCTGCAGGCCTGGGGGCAGGGAGGCTGTGCCCTGGGCTGGAGCTGACTGCAGCCGCCCCCCCCACCCCCACCCGGGGTGGGGTGTGGCTGCCCTGAGGATGGACCCTGGGAGGTGTGGCCAGGGGGTCTAGCAGCTTCCCCGGAAAGGCCCCAGGTGGAGATGCTAGATAAGCCGCTGGGACTGGTCCGGCCAGCCAGGCCTCCAGGGGACAGACAGCCTACAGCTCCAGGCGGCCATGCGTTCCCTCTGGGGCTCACAGCAGGGCCCACCTCCTCCTCTCACTGCCACCCTTCCTGCCACCCAGCCCCCACTGGAATGGGCTCACAGGTGGGGGTGGCCCTGGCCCTGGTCAGCCTGGGAGCCCAGGCAGTCGAGTGAAGGTGGGCATCAGGGCAAGGCAGGCATGGGGAGGGGGGACCCCCAGGGTCAGCTCTCTGGCTACTCGGTCCTGACCCCCTCCCCAGGAAGGAGGCTGGCTGGGGTAGGGGGTTAGGGGTCAGGGGGT
>NW_006284618.1:2733881-2743943 GCF_000327345.1 Myotis davidii | reverse complement strand
GGGCAGGGCCCCACACTTGGCCAAATGCTGAGAAAGCCTGGGACGCAGAGCCTTCTGGAAACAAGGAGGCCTGGGGAGGGCCCCGACTGGCAGGCTGGGGTGGCCTCAGCTCCCTGCTGACTCACAGGCGAGAGAGACAGGCAGACTGGAGGGGTGCAGAGGAAGTGCAGGGGAGGAGCTGGGGGGCAGGGGAGGGAAGGAACTTTTCGCTCCTGCCTTTCCTTTTTCTCTCCACCTTATAGTTTTTGGTTATAATGGCTGTCATTATTACCCCATCATAATCATCGTCACCATCATTATTAGAATCATCATTAATCATCACCTGTATCACCTCTGTGACAGGCAGGAATTGTTAGCAACAGCCAGACCCTGAAGGGAAGGCCAGCAGGAGAGGCTGCAGGGGCATCAGGAAAAGCTATTTTGAAGATTTTCAGGGAAAGGGGGGCCCGGGGAGGAGCTGGGGGGCAGGGGAGGGAAGGAAGGGGAGGAGGGAGTGCCAAGGCAGGGGGAGGGGAGAAGGAGAGGAGGGGCCTGAGGCCAGGGGAGGACCGAGCTGGCGTCAAGAGCCTCCCTGAGCCAGGCCTCTGCGGCTCTCCCAGGTCCTGGGCGCTGGCCAGTCGTGGTCACAGGAGCCAGCAGGCAGGGAGGCCCCTGTGGGAGGACAGGGCCTGAAGAGCATCTGGGAGGGGACAAGTGGGTGGGGTGGGGTCCCGGGGAGAGTCAGAGAGAGCCCCCACCACCCAGCGCCCAGTCCTGCTTAGGGAAGCTGAGGAGAGGGCTTCCTCCGTGGGATTTGGGATTTGGAGCAGCGCGTTAGCCAGGTCCTGGGCTTGCCAGCTGGCCCGGGGCCTGAGGCACTGGGCAGTGAGGGTCCCCATCTGCAGAGTGCTGTCTGGCAGTGCTGTGGGTGAGGGGCCCTCGGATAGCAGGTGGGGGCCCAGAGGGCGCTGAGGAAACTGAGCTGGCCCCCTACCTCCTGGGGTGGGAGGGAGGAGGCTGGCAGGGCCTGGGTGGGTGG
Organism: Myotis davidii; assembly: GCF_000327345.1. Lineage (NCBI taxonomy): Eukaryota > Metazoa > Chordata > Mammalia > Chiroptera > Vespertilionidae > Myotis > Myotis davidii. The sequence goes on along the minus strand of NW_006284618.1, from coordinate 2,742,925 downwards.
AGGGCAGGGGTAGGGAAGGGGGAGGGGTGTGTGTGGTCATGTAGTGAGTGAGTGTGAGTGGCTAGTGTGAGCTGGGGAGCCCAGGGCGGGAGCACAGCAGAGACAGAGCCTGTGGTCTCGGTGTCCGGCTCTCCTCCCCACCCCTCCTCCCGGGCCACCCTGGGACCCAGGGCACCAGGTAACTGGCACCTATTCTGAGGCTCCGGCCCTTAGACAGACTCAGGCAAGAGCCTCGACCAGGAGAAACCTTCTCTTCTCCGTGGGGGCCCCACCTTCTTCCCCCTCCACCCCCACCCCGCACCCCTGGGCGAGGCCGGTGATGTGGGGCGGCTGGAAAAGCCGGTTCTGTGGGGCCCTGTCCCCGGCTGGCCTGTGCTAACAGGTGGATCTTAGGGTTCAGGAATGCGGAGATGAGAGTCTCCCCTGCCCCTGCCCCTGGGGAAGGCCCAGGGTGTTCTGGGCTCGGTGAGGGGCAGCTAGGAGCTGGGGGAGGCTTGTGCCGGGACCAAGGGAGGCGTTCCCCAGCAACTCGCAGGGGCCTCCTGTGAGGACTCCAGCCCCTGGGTAAGCCAGGAGCCAAAGGGCTGCCCCCCGCCACCCCCACCCCGTATCTGGAAGGCTAATGGCCACCCGCAGCCCAGGCAGGAAACACATTGCCTGTCCAATGCCTTAGTTAAATACAATGCAGTGACAGCCCTCTGCTCAGACACAGGGGGACCTGCTAGCACCAGCCCACGGCCCGCCCAGCCGAGGGGCAGGGCAGTCACTGGACACAGGGACGTGCACAGAGCCCAGCTCGGTGCTGGGCAGTGGGAACTGTCTGACCACAGGAGGAAGGAGAACTGCTCATCAGCAGAATGAGGCCGGTGTCCCAGGATCAGCTCCTGCAGGGGCGCCCTCTGCCGGCCCCGCCTGGCCGTCCGCCGGCCCTGCCCCAAAAGGCACACCCCCCCTCACTCCCCCGCAGCCCTGAGCTCTTCTGGGAGACTGTGGCTTTGTCTTGTGCTGCCAGTTTTACAAAATAAATTATATATTCTGCCCGCCGATGTGCGACCGTGGTTGAACATTGACCTGTAAACCAGGAGACCACAGTTAAATTCCCGGTCAGGGCACAGTCCTGGGCTGTGGGCTCAGTCCCTGGTACGGGTGTGCAGGGGGCAGCAGATCCATGAGTCTCTCTCATCACTGATGTTTCTATCTCTTTCTCCCTCTCCTTTCCTCTCTGAAATCAATAAAAAAATATATTTAAAAAAATAAATGAAATAAAATAAATTGTACATTTTAATGAAACAGAGTATTATAAAAGCTGCTCACCACAGAAGAATGAAAATACAAAGCGAAGCCTCCACCTGGGGAGAAGTGGAGACGAGCGCAGGGATGGAGGGTCGGGATGGGCGGCAGGGAGCCTTCCTGCAATTCCCTTCTCCCGCCCGGCACACGGGAGGCCCCCAGGGGCAGTGCGGTGGGTGCCTGTGAGGTGGGTGCCTGCCCAGTGTCGCCTGGAGGACCTGCCTCCACACAGGACGGGTCAGCACCAAAAGGCCCCAGATCCCGTGAAGACCCAGATGTGGGGCGAGATGGGTGCAGGTGAGGACAGGTGGGCTCAGCCAGGGCAGAGGTGGGGGTGCTGGGACTGCAGCTGGAGCACAGACTCTGCCATGGGACAAACCCCACACCTGTGTGTCACCCGTGGACCAGGAGGGCTGTCAGCCCCACAGCACGAATCCTCTTTAAACTGGGCTGTGCCTCAGCCCCTAAAAGATCCAGTCTTTCTAAATGCATTATGTTTGGAGCTGCCCATGAAGCATTCATGTGTGAGTTCACTGACCCAGCCAGGTGAGTGGGCCACAGGCTGGCCTTGCCCAGGTGCCAGTAGGGTGCTGGGCAGGGGCAGGTGTGTTCAGGAGGTAAGGAGGGACCTTCCCCATAGGCTGTCTCTCAGCTGTCCCGTCCCAACCCATGTCCACCTTGGTGCCCGAGGTCTGCGATGTGGGTAAAAGATGCCCAGTCTCCCCACCATGACCTGGCTGGGGTCACTGGGGGGGTGGGGGCATGGCCCGTACCTTCCTCAGGTCCCTCCCTGCACCCAGAGGCACCCCCCCCCCACCAGGGGTGCTGGCCAGTCAAGCCTCTCCCTGTGGACCCTGGACAGAGGGAAGGCTCTGACCGTTAGAGGCCACGTGAAGGGAGGCCCCCGGTCTGCTGGGCAGGAAGGGGTGGCCCCACCAGAGCGGCACTTGGGCCTTCCTGCGGATGTCCAGGCAAGGCCTTTGGTGAAGGGACAGTGGGGCCCAGGGCCGGTCACCCTGGTGCCACTGAGATAGTTACCCCATGTCACCCTGGATCTGGAGTGCGGACCCACTCCTCTCCCGTCCCCTGCCCCCCTTTTCCCTGAACCTCCTCGGCCCCCTCCCCCGACAGTGGCTGTGAAGCCGAATGGCCGCCAGGGCCCAGGAGGCAGAGCCGAGCATGTCCAGCTGAGCCCAGCCTTGGGGCTCATTGGCCACTGGACCTGGACCTGGGCCTGGGCCTAGGCCCACCCCTACTTCTGAGCCCCTCACCTGCCCGCCAGCCCCTACAAGGCCAGGGAGAGGAGCTCACACTGCCTTTAGGGGGAACATTGTTCCCAAAGACGGCCCTGAGGGACCTCCAGTGCCCAGGGGAGGGCTGGACGCATGCTTCGCTCAGGGCCAGTGCAGGGACGGGGTGTGAGAAGGAGGGGAGGGGAGGCCTGGGAAAAATAGGGCTCCGGTCTTGCCCCAGGGTGTGCTGGGACCCCATGGAGTTGGTGTCACACATGGGAGGCATGGTGAGTTGCAGCCATTGGCAGAAAACCATGAGCTCAGAGGGTCAGCAGAGAGAGGACGGCCTGAAGGCCCAGCAGCGTTGTCCTGGGGCCCTCAGAGTGGTCACCAGACTGCCTGATCCCTGGAGAGGTTATGAGCCATCATCAGAGCCACTCCGGGGCCCTCTGCTGCCCGCCCAGCTCTCAGCACCTGGCCCCGCCGGCTCTGGGGGTTCACACAGCCAGGGAGGGTGTGGGCGCCCTCTGCTGGCTGCATTGCAGAAGACAGACAGCCAAGCTGCAGCGTCTCAGGCACAGGCCGCCCCCAGGCGCCCGCATTGCACCCATGCCCCTGCTGCACCCAGAGCACCCACGCTGTCCCCAGGTCCACACCTTTCACACCCCCCTGCAGGCACTGTACCAGCTCCCTGGCCCCATTAGGCTTGGTCCCCATGACCGAGGCCTGACCCTCCATCTTTGGGGAGTTGGCTTAGGCCTTGTCAGGGCCTCTGCTCTGAAGGCTGGGCTTGATCTAAGACCCTTACTGTTTCCAGCACCCCCAGGACTGGGGCCCCCAAGGCATGGCTGCCCAGAGCTCAAGTGCCACCTGTGGGTTGGTCCCCCTGGAGCTCAGGAGCCAGAAGGGTCCCAGGAAGGAGGGGGCCTGAAATGCCAGACTCCACGTGGCCACTTCCAAGCAGCTAGAACTCAGCCGAGTGATGATGTATGGCTCCATGCCTCAGTTTCCCCTTCTGAACCCAGGGAGCATAGGAGCCCCTCCTAGGGTGTGTGCATGAGTCCAGCTGTACCAGGTTCCGCTGACAGCAGAGCCCTGTGTGCATCTCAAGGGCCACCTGGGTCCCTGCTCTCACACTGTACCCCTTTAGGGACAAGTAAGTGAGAACCAGCCCTAAGCTCCTCGCACAGGGACTTCTGAGGGCAGGGCCTCTGGCTGGGATCTAGGCTCCCTCCAGCCACTGGCCAGGCTGCACCCCCAGAGTCCGGGAGGGTCTTTAGAATGCAGGTGGGCTGGGGGTTGGGGGAGCTCAAGTCCCTCCTTCCCTGCAGAGAGCTTACCCCATGGGGAGGGTGCTCCTTGGCTCAGTCTGAGGGGCCGGCCTCCCAGCCAGGTCTGATTCACCTTCAGACGGGGTGTCCTGTGCAGCCCAGGGCCGGGGAGGGACGAGGAACACCGTGGAAGGAGCCGAGATGCTAGGAGGATGGCAACGTGGCCTCTGTGCCTGGGTCCCACTCAGGCCTCTTCACTGTGGCCTCGCTGGGCAGGCTCAGCCTCCCTGGCCCTGGCAGACATGCGGGGTGATTCAGCCTTCTCAGCATGTCCTGGCCTCAGAGCTCTGATAATGTGGCCTGTCCTGTGGGGCCTGTCAGGGACCCCCCAACCTCTCCAGTTCTCAGAGCTCTCTCCCCACACTGATGCTAGAGGTGAGTTGAAAACGAAGGTGGGCTCCTCCCGAGGACAGAAGGGGAAACTGAGGCAGGGCAGCTCATCCAAGGTGGCACCTGGATTCCCCAGCCAGGCACATCTCCCAGTGGGACACACTTCCCCGCTGCAGCCTGAGCCACCCCACCCCCAGCACACAGGGCTCCCTGCCACGGTCTCCCCAAAGCTGGAAGTGGGAGGCACCTCCTCCCATGGCCAGGAGGTGCCACCCTTACCCGCCCCTGCCCCTCTGCCGGTTTCTTTCCATGTCCTCAGCTGGGCAGCAGAGGGACGCATGGGACCTCAGGGAGGAGAGGGCAAGGAGGCCTCCCAGGTGTGCCCTGTTTACAGACAACGCTGCAGGTGGTGTCTGGGGAGCTCAGAGGCAGCCCCTAACCTAGGCCACCTGTACACGTCCAGGCAGCTCAGTCAGGGCGCCTTCCTCTTGCCTGCCACTGGGGGAGCCATAGGGCCCAGGAGCCCATGGGCTTCCGGTTAGAGCCCCACCCCAGCCGCGTCCAGCAGGAAATGCCCGCGGGCCACAGGTAGGCACATTCCACCCTGACTGGGGCCTGGTGAGCTCACGACAAGGCCTACGGTTGAGCCACAGACGTCAAGTGCGCACTGAAAATACCACGCCTGCTCTGGCAGAGGGGAGTCACGGGAGGCCTCTCCGGCGGGAACTGTGGGCCCATCTATTATTAGAAGAGCTAAAAGCTCCTCACCTCGTGCAGCACAGACTGACTCCCTCCACCCTTAACCTTAACCCCGGGGACACCCCCACCCATCACCAACTCTGAAAAGGGCCATTGTGGTGGCCCCAGCGCCTGGTGGGTGGGCGGGAACGTGGCTCCAGTCCTGCTCACTTCCCAGGAACGGCACTGGAGGGGGGCCTGCCAGACAGCACCCCCCCGCCCCCCGCCCCCAACCCCAGTGGGTCACCTGGTGCAGGCGAGGAAGAGGGGTCTCTCCACCGAGTCTGCTGCAGTTCCTACCTCCGCCAGCAGAGGGCTCCCTCCACGCACACGAAGGCACCCAGCACAGCACCTCCCGTGACACCATGAACCCCACCTGACCCTGGCCTTCCTGACGCCGCCCACAAATGCCCCAGAACCCACAGCACCAGGGAACCCCAAAGCCCGCCTGGCCGCAGCCCCGAGGTGCTGCAGCAGAAGGCTGGGGTGTAAAGAGGAAAGCAAGGGTCCTACCCAGAGACAGGCCTCCGGGGGGCTTCCGGTGGCAAAGGGCAGTGGCTTGTTTTCCCCAATCACTCGCGTTCCTCACGTTGTACCTCCATTTCAGGGCCCAACTCTGCGTGCTGAGGCCACCAGCATGCTGTTCACAGGAAGGCTGCGATGCCGTGTCAGCACATGGCCCCGTCCAGGTGAGCTGCCATCGTCATGGTCACATCACCATCTTCATCATCATCATCATCATCACGGTCCCCACCATCAGCCCTTTCCACACTGAGTGGGGGGGCTTGTCCTCCTGACCTGGGCTCTCAGCTCTGAACTCAGAATGGGCCCCAGCGGAGGGGTGGGAAGGGTGTCGGTCACTCTGTTTCTCTGTCCCCAGCGGGGCTCCCCCTGTGACTGCAGACAGGCCCCCTTCTATAAGGTGAGGCCTGGTCACAGGGTGTCTGAGGCCTCGCAAGCTGATGGTTTGATGTTCGACAGGCCAGGAGGGTAGGGCTCTGGGACCAGGGGCTGTACTGGCCACACCTGTGACCACAGATGCCATGACCGTGGGCTCAGGGACTGGGGTCATGCTTCCGGGAGGGGGTGTACGGAGTTTCCTGTGGCCACTATAACAAACGACCACAGCTTAGTGGCTCCAAAAATATAGCTCAGCCCCTGGCAGTCCTGAAGGTCAGAGGTCCCACAGTTTCTGGGGCTAACCCAGGTGTGTGTGTGTGGACGGGGGCTGGCTTCTTCAGAGGCTCCTGGGGATGCCTGTTCAGCGTCTAGAGGCGCCGTATCCCTTCTCTTCCAGCCAGGGGGCGCCTCTCTCTCTCTGACCCTGCCTCTGAGGTCACCTTGCCCTCTGAACTCTCCCACATCCCTCCTCCCCTGTAAGGACCCTTGTGATGACCTTGGGCTCACCTAGACCATCTTAAAATGGCTGGTTTCAACCTCATCCCACCTAGAAGCTTAATTCACTTTAGTCATGTACAGTTATGTGCTCACAGGTCCTGGGGCTCGGAGTGGACCGCTTGGAGGCCTTATTCCCCTTCCATGAGGGGTCTCCGTCCTACTCACCAAAGGCATATCAGATGCCAGTCACAGAGCCTCAGAGTGGGTCCCCGCCTCCCCTGCAGCGCCTAGGTCCTCAGTGGGACCATCACACCGGCAGGGGGTGAGGTGGGTGGGCAGCAGGCCTGGGGAGGAAGATTTGGGTCAAACCTGCTTGCAGGTGAGAACATTCTCAGGGGGAGTTCAGTGAGCACCCAGTAGGGCTGCAGCCCCACTCAGCCCCTCAGCTGCCTGTCCGCCTCCTCCCCTCCAGGCCCCCTTCTCCTCAGCCCCTCCCCACCCCCAATGGCAGGGCCTTGCCTGAGAAGCGAGGCCGGCCCAGGGGGGACCAGGAACGGGGTGCCACGTCACAGAAGTCCCAGGCTCAGCGGTTTTGGCGCCAGGGGAGGTTTGGAGCCGGTTCAAAGGCTCCGGCAGCTGCGTGGCGAGGGACAGAGCAGAAGGATTGTTTGCTCTGTGGCTCAGGAAAACCATTACGCCGCAGGTTGTCCAACGTGGGCTGGTCCAGGGCGCTGTCTGCCTCTGCCTCCGGCCGTTGGCATGGGCCTGCGGCCGGGCCCGTGTGGGGAGCGATGGCCTGGCCTGGCCTTGACGGTGCGCCGAAGCGGACAGAGCAGACATGGTGACCCCGGGGACCCCCGCCGGATCTGAGAGGGCGGTCACACTGGCATATGTGTGGGCAGCACCCCTTTCTCTCCTGCATGCGCCTGACCAAGGTTTGTGGCTGGGCCTGGCTGGGACAGGTCCTGACCTGTCCACATGCTCGGAACGTGGGGGCCCACTGGGATGGACCCTGGTGGCAGGAGGGCCGCTGCCAGAGCCCTCACTGGCCAGCACCAGCCAGGCCCTGCCTGCCCCTTGCCACTCTCCTCTGAGACCCTGTGTGTCTCCACCAGCCCCGCCCCCGTGCTCTCCAGCTCAGGCCTCACCTCCTCCCTGCAGCCCTCCTGACCTCTCCCTCCCCTTCCCACGGGGCCCAGGCCTCTCTCTCTCCAGGCTGCCCTGAGGGCACTGCAACATGGGGTCTGGGAGGACCTCTCAGTGCCACTTGCTTGTCCAGGCAGAGAGTCTGTGTGTCACCTCCCATCCCTGGTGAACCGGGAAGGGAGAGGCACAGCTGGGGGCAGGGCCAGGCCCCTGTGGGCACCATGGGCCGCCCCTCACCTGCCTCAGGTGGTGGGTAAACCAGGTCACCTGGGCTTCTCCTCGAGGGACAGGAGGCAGCCTGAAACCGGGGCAGGTGGCAGAGCTTCTCTGGGGGAGCCGGCTCATTAGTCGTTTCTAAATTAGACAGAGGGATGGGGAATCACAGGGCCCGGGAGCCAGTCACATCCCAGCCCGAGCAGGTCTGCAGCTTCTCGGGCCTGGCCGTCGTGGGAAATGACGGTGGGGGTTTGTGGGACAGACTGATGGGGGAGGGAGGGTGCCTTCAGCCAGGGAAGGCAGGGCTGTGTGTGTGTGCTCGGGCGCGCGTGCGTGTGAGGTTGGGGAGGGAAGGCAGGGCAGGGATGTGGGTAAGGCTGCTGCCATCTAGGCCTGGTCCCCTGGTGACATGCTGCCCAGCAGCCTGCAGCCCTCCCCATGAGGCCGCCGGAGGAAGGCTGTTTATGGGAGTGACCTGACAGGAAGCAGCCGGCCTCTGCAGCCCCCGAGGCCCCTCCTGGAACGAGGTTCCGGGTGGCTGCTGATGGGCGGCCCTGGCCGCTGGGAACACCCAGGCAGGCCCACAGTCCCGGTCCCTGGAGCGAGCCAGACGCTGGTGTCCACATGGTGGTGGTGGGGGCATCACGCTGTCGTCTGCCCCCTTCCTCCCCCGCTTCCCTCCATTATCCTCCCCACAGACTTTAGCAGCTTCCAGAAATGTCTGGGGGAGGCAAGCCTGCCTGCAGGGGGTGGGAGGGTGGTGGCTGAGGGCTGGTGGTGGGGCATCGCACTGATCTGAGGCACCCCCAGAAGGCCTAGTGGAGCTGCGTGGGAACAGACCCCCAGATGGGGTGGGGGCCTCTCTTTCATGGCTTAGGGCTACTCTAAACCTCCTCATAGCGCAAAGGGAGGTGGGACACGCAGAGCTGCAGCTGGACCCGCCAGAGCGGGCAGAGCACTCAGGGGCTGATCTAGACGCTCGGACCTCAGGACCTGACCCGCTCGCAGGCGGGGGCCCCGAGAAGGACCCTGTGCACCACGAGGTCTGATGAGACAGTCAGCCAGCATGGCCAGGGCCCAGCACGAAGCCCAGGGACACCCTTCCCTGCACCCCCGAACAGACAGGCCCTCCTCACTCCCCTGATTTATATCCTCTCCTCCACTGGACTCTGCTTCCCGAGGGCAGGGGCCTCCTCAGCCCCAAGGCTTGGCCCAGACAGGAGCAGGTGGTCAGTGAGCCGTCGGGGCCAAGGGGGAGGTGGCCAGTGGTCAGGGTAGGAAATGCAAACCCAGCTGTCACCCCGAGAAGTAAGTGTTGCGGGGGGGTATGGGGCTGATCCAGATGGTTACCAGCACCTGTCCCCATCCCCAGGAAGCATGTGCAGGGCTGAGGCTGGAGTGCTGAGCTCCCGGCAGGCTGGCT
>NW_006284618.1:2729910-2733816 GCF_000327345.1 Myotis davidii | reverse complement strand
TCTGCCCTCCTCCACTGGACTCTGCTTCCCGAGGGCAGGGGCCTCCTCAGCCCCAAGGCTTGGCCCAGACAGGAGCAGGTGGTCAGTGAGCCGTCGGGGCCAAGGGGGAGGTGGCCAGTGGTCAGGGTAGGAAATGCAAACCCAGCTGTCACCCCGAGAAGTAAGTGTTGCGGGGGGGTATGGGGCTGATCCAGATGGTTACCCCTGTCCCCATCCCCAGGAAGCATGTGCAGGGCTGAGTCTGGATTGCTGAGCTCCCGGCAGGCTGGCTCATGCTGCATCTCAGAGACTCTTATTGTACCCATGTCACAGATGGGGAGAGTGAGGCCAAGAGAGCTGAGTTGCTCCCCAGGTCACCAGTTCTAAGCGACAGCGCTGGCTCAAATCTGCCATCGGGGCCTTGACTCTGAGCCACCTGCAGCTCCCAAGCCGGGTCCCTCAGGCTTCGTGGGTCAGACCCCTCGTTGGATGCCCTTCTGCACAGACAGCTCCCCCAGCACGTGTGGGCCCTGGCGGGGTGACGAGGAGCCTGCGGGAGGCCGCCCAGCCCGCCCACACGCCCTGGAAGGGCTGCCATGAGCTCGGCCAGCTCCTCATGTTTTCTGGCTGCAGAGAAAACCCTTTTCTGTCCAAGCCTGGCCCTGGCCCAGGTTCCGGGAGGGGCCCGAGGAGAGCCTGAGCCTCCGGCGTTGGCCCGGGAAGGCCCTCCCCCTCACCACTGCAGAGGTCCTCCCTGCCCCTGCTCTGCCCTCGGGGTGCAGACAGCTCTCAGAGAAGGCCCACCCCTGAGCAGGAGAAAGGGCCCCGAATCTGCCAGCTGCTGGCCTGTGGGCCTCGCTGCTTCAGACATGCCCATGCTGTGTCCCAGTCCCTGTCTGTGAGCCTGCGGTTTGTCCCCCAGAGGGCAGGAGAGGAGGGGAGGGGAGCAGCTCTCAGCGGGGTCCTGCCAGGGCGCCAGGACTCCGGAGGCGGGATGGGATGGTGGCTCTTCCTTCTCTGGGAGCAGTGCCCACGCTGCGGGAAAGGCGGCGTGGGCCTGGCTCTGAGCAAGCCCGTCTGGTTTTCTTCTCTGGCGAGTTTCCTGGGAGCCAGCTGCCCAACCCTGAAGCTTCCAGAATGCCCTGCAGGCCGAGCCAGGCCCTGCCCAGCAGCACGGCCGGAGGAGGGCTCTGACTCAGGCCTGGGACTCAGCCCTGGTTGGCCAGGAGCTGGGGGCTCGGGACTGACCTCTGGGCCTTGATTCTTTCCTGAGAGATGTGACAACATCCTGGCACCACCATGCCAGGTCAGGCACAGGGGCCGTGTAGGCATCAACCCAGCCAGGGCGGGCACCCCTGGACACGCTGCCCAAGGCTGAGCGGGGCTGGTGCCGCCACCAGGGTCAGAGGCCAGCTGGCTGGGCCGGAGGTCATGCTCTACGCTGAGCTTCCTGGCTGGCCACCCTGCCCGTCTGGGACTTGCCACACGTTCCGCTCTGGGTGCCTGATTCAACCCTCGCTGGTCCTTGCTGGGGCCTGGGTCTCCCAGTCCCTCTTGGGCTCCATGCAAAGATCTAACCAATACTCTGAGGTGCCCGGCACTGGAGGATTAGGGTTCCCCAAGACTGACTCGAAGTGGAAACTGCTTAACTGCAGCTACTCGAGCAGAGGCCAGAGTTCTGGTCTTTCCGCAGTGTCACTGGGATGCCTGTTTTAAAATAATAAATATCAAATCCTTTCTAAGAAGTCACCGGTGGCTGCCCTGATGGTGCACAAGGGTGTGCGGGCCCCCGATGGGCAACCTGAAAGCCCAGCCCTGCACCCTCCTCCAGGCCCCGGGCGGCCACCCCTGAACCGGTCAGGAAGGGAAGCACGTCGCCATGAGCTTAGGCAGCTCCGCTCTCGGGGAGCCCACGGGCTCGGCCCAGCTGTCAGGGGCTTGGCCTCCTCCCAGGACCTTCCCCTGGTGGCAGAGGCTCCCCCAAAGGTCCCACCCTGTTCTGGCTGGAAATCCAAGAGGTAGCGGTCTCCCCAAGTGCCCAGTGTGGCTGCATCCCACCCTGTGCTGGGAAAAGCCGGGGAGTCAGGTGCATCCTGGAGTGGGTCCCCCATGAAAGAGGGTCACTCTCCCTGGGGGGCCTGCAGGAGCAGCGACTGAGTCACTAAGGAAGCCATCAGCCTCGGGGGGTGCGGGGGGCGGGGGTAGACGGCCGGTCCCCCAACACTGGCTGGCCCCAGGGACGAACAGTAAGTTTCGCTGTGTGGCTGCCCACACGTGTGGCCAGTCCTTCCCACAACTTGGACAGCCCTGGGCAGCTCCTGGACCCCTCCGATCAGCCCCTGGCTGCAGCTGGGACATCACGGCTGGGAGGAGACACAGGCTGCTGAGACCCGGACCTGGGCAGAGGGAAACTCCCCCCCACTTAGCCACCACTGGCCCAGGCCGTGTCCTGTCGACCTCTGAGCTGGGGGCTCCTGCAGACAGAGACAGGGCATGCGGCAGGTGACAGCCCGACAGGGAGGCCTTCCACAGCAGGCCGTGGGCCCATGCAGACAAGACGGTCACCACAGCGCCCAGTAATTTGCCCAATGAGGGAACAATCCAGAAGGATGATGGCCGGCCAGGAGCGGAGGAGGGGCAGCTGCCTCCTGGGTTTGGGAGGTGACTCGGGGAGAGGCAAGCTCTTCACGTGTGGGGTCTGTGCACCTGCCCCTCCCATCAGCCCCGGAGTGTCCAGCCTGAGCTGAGCCCGCTCCCTCGCAGAACTGCAGCCCAGGTGCCAGGTTTGGAGAAGCAGGCTGGCAGTCGAGAGGCAGGGACCCTGGCCTGGCCCCCTCCCCACAGCCCAGCCCTCCCTACAGACCCAGTCATCACGGTGCCCCAGATTCTGCTTCTGGAAATACACTTGCAATTAAATCCGAAGGCCCAGAATGCTGCCCGGAGGGAAAGGCGGCGTTACACAACCTCATTAGCCTGGCTCCCAGCGGCAGCCACGCAGGCCGGCCCGTCCCAGCCCCCAGCCCCCAGCCCACACGGGCACAGCTCTGAGAGGTGGGGGCTCCATCCCAAGCAGCGCCCTGGTTGGAAGGCGGGAGGAAGGGCAGGGAGGGGGGGTGGCCCCTCAATTCTTCATGTGGGGTAACAGCTCCTCCTGGGCACAGGTGACCTGACATGCTGACACTGTCCCAGTGGCTTATCCAAAGGGAGGGAGGAGTTTTGCTGGGCGAAGCGTCCTTCCTGAGGGTCCAGCCAAGGGCAGCCAGGGGGCAGCCAGGCTGAGGTCTGGATCCCCAGGATTGGGAGAAGAGTGAGCCCCTGGGAGGGCCTCCAGGGGGGAGGAGCAGGGATGCCTGGACAGCGATGGAGGGCAGGGCCGAGGCCCAGACACAGGTGCAGCGGGCGACAGAGCCTCGCTGGGGGGAGGCTGAGAGTTGTCCAGCCTTGCGTGGGGGATCGCATCCACCTTCTGCCCCATCCAGGTTAGGTCACTGAAGCGTTTTGTGGCCGATGCTTAACCAGAAAGGAGGGAGGGAGGTGACAAGGGGAAGAGGGAGCAGGAGGGAGAGAGGGAGGGAAGTGGAGGAGGGAGGCGAGAAAGGCAGGCATCTAGAGAACTGTACCCTGGGCCTCTCTGGGCCTGGGGCAGGACTCTGTGGGTCGGCTGACCCTCACGCTGCCCCTGCTGGCACCTCCTCCTGCTCCCTGGGCAACAGCTGGGTGTGGCTGGGCAGGTGGGGCGGTCAGCAAACCGCGTCACAGCCTGGGACGTCCTGGCAGAGCTGAGCACTTGGCCCCCAGCCAAGGGCAACCGGACACTTCTGTGCAGAAGGTGTTTATGGCCCCTCGTCCAGGTGGAGCCACGCCAGGCCCTGTCCTGGGCAGTGCCAGCCCCTCCTCCCGCCCTGCACACAGTTCCCTTTGCTCAGT
>NW_006284618.1:2728191-2729310 GCF_000327345.1 Myotis davidii | reverse complement strand
GGCGGGGGCGGGGGGGAGCTTGGCAGTGGGTCTGAGATAAACAGCATCTAGTGTCTGTTCGCTTTCTCTGTTGACTAGAAAAGCTAAGCATTTCACTTCTCTTTTATTTAAATGGTTTTATCCGATCTTTGTCCTTTGTCCATTGGAATTTTTGTCTTTTTAAATAGTTTGGAGCTCTTCATCTGTTGCAAATATTTTTTCCTGTTTTTCACTTGGCTCTTCATTTATTGAAGGTATTGGTACGTATAAAATTGTGAAAATTGCCGGGGTCTGCTGGCCGGCGGTCTGACTTTCCGGAGGGAGGGCATCTCTGAGCTCCCACTGCGATCGATAAGTCATTTACAGCTGCCAGAGGGGCCCGTGTGGCATTTCGGTGGAGAGGTGTAATCAGCGGCAACCTTTGCGTCTGTCAGCCGCCTGGCTCGACCACGTGTCCGAAAGCCAGGCCCCCGCATGGCCCTTCAATCCTCGTCCACCCGGAGGGGCTTGGGGGCTGCTGTCTGAGTCCTCCCATCACCCACCAACGAGCCCCCCACCGGCCCTGCTCAGAGCCACAAGAGCAGAGCTGGGGTGGTCACTCACAGCCCCGAGGAGCTGGTGGTGCTGGGAGCCCCTTACCCCCATGCCTCAGACACCTGGGCCCGGAAAGAGAGTCCTCAATGCCCACCCTCATGCTGGCCACCGACCTGTTCCTTATCCCCTCTCTCCACCTGCCCAGGGTCTCAGCCCACACTGCCCTGAGCTCTAACAGGCCCCCCCTCAATCCAACCCCCTCCTCATAGCACAGGAATCCAACCTTCCTCCTCATAGCACAGGACTCTGACCATGTGGTCCCAGTGTCCCCAAGGCCTTCGGGAAAACCCAGGCTCCCGGCAGCAGGCTACTCCAGACCCCACCAGTCGGCCAGCTTCACCCCTGCCTGCTCTCCACGCTGCCCCGCCCCGCAGCTCCAGGTTCCCGGGGTCTCAGGCCTCACTCCTCCCCCAGTACTCCAGGCCTGGCATGCAGCAGTGGGCAGTCAGTGCAGCTCAGTAAACTGACAGGTGCCCTCGTGGGTCCAGTGTCCAGTGACCTGAGCTGAACTGGAAAACTGAGGCGTCATTTCCCACACCCCTGCTC
>NW_006284618.1:2725759-2727647 GCF_000327345.1 Myotis davidii | reverse complement strand
TTCCCCTGCGCACAGTGGGCTTCTTCAGGGACAGAGCCTGTTCATCAGCCCTGCAGAGCATCTGCGAACTGGGTGCTACGTCCCTCCTGCGTCCAGAGCCACAGGGACCATGGTGGCCGCTTAGCTGTGTCCCCAGGACTCCTCGTTGCTAGGTCTGTGCCTGCCCTGGGAGCAGACAGAGTCCCCGCCCCCTGATGCTCCTGCCCTGTGAACAGGTGAGATTGGCCATGACAGGGATGGAAGGAGTGTGGCCGCGAGTGCTGGGGACAGGTGTCCACCCACGCAGCTGCCTGCTGGCACTGGAGCAGGGCCCAGCGAAGAGGGGACATTTGAATAAGACCTGATTGTTCAAAGGAGGCGGCAGGAGGATGTGAGAGACTGTTCTGGGCAGAGCGCAAAGCACGTGCAAAGGCCTGAGGCAGGAGCAGAGGGGGGCAGCAAACATGGGATGTGGGGGTTGGGGGGGCCTGCAGACCACAGAGGCAAGGGCGGAAGGGAGTTTGGGGCCATCTGGTGGGGGAACAGGACCAGCAGGGGCTGTGGGTGGGGATGGGGGCATCTGAGTTTTGTGGTTTAACTCTCAGCCCTACCTGCACCAGCTGGGCTGCCAAGCTGGCCCCCAGGGGACACTGCAAATTGGTTCAGGAAAACATGTTAAGGGTCCTTTTGATTCTGAGAGGACAGTCCCAGGGCACAAGACTCAGAGGGGCCCTGGGTGAAGGAGGGGCTCCCAGGGCCAGAGTGCTGCAGGCCAAGCTGGCGGTGCCCACTGTGGCCTGTGGGGGGGGCGGGGGCGGGGGGGAGCTTGGCAGTGGGTCTGAGATAAACAGCATCTAGTGTCTGTTCGCTTTCTCTGTTGACTAGAAAAGCTAAGCATTTCACTTCTCTTTTATTTAAATGGTTTTATCCGATCTTTGTCCTTTGTCCATTGGAATTTTTGTCTTTTTAAATAGTTTGGAGCTCTTCATCTGTTGCAAATATTTTTTCCTGTTTTTCACTTGGCTCTTCATTTATTGAAGGTATTGGTACGTATAAAATTGTGAAAATTGCCGGGGTCTGCTGGCCGGCGGTCTGACTTTCCGGAGGGAGGGCATCTCTGAGCTCCCACTGCGATCGATAAGTCATTTACAGCTGCCAGAGGGGCCCGTGTGGCATTTCGGTGGAGAGGTGTAATCAGCGGCAACCTTTGCGTCTGTCAGCCGCCTGGCTCGACCACGTGTCCGAAAGCCAGGCCCCCGCATGGCCCTTCAATCCTCGTCCACCCGGAGGGGCTTGGGGGCTGCTGTCTGAGTCCTCCCATCACCCACCAACGAGCCCCCCACCGGCCCTGCTCAGAGCCACAAGAGCAGAGCTGGGGTGGTCACTCACAGCCCCGAGGAGCTGGTGGTGCTGGGAGCCCCTTACCCCCATGCCTCAGACACCTGGGCCCGGAAAGAGAGTCCTCAATGCCCACCCTCATGCTGGCCGCCGACCTGTTCCTTATCCCCTCTCTCCACCTGCCCAGGGTCTCAGCCCACACTGCCCTGAGCTCTAACAGGCCCCCCCTCAATCCAACCCCCTCCTCATAGCACAGGACTCCGACCATGTGGTCCATAGCACAGGACTCTGACCATGTGGTCCCAGTGTCCCCAAGGCCTTCGGGAAAACCCAGGCTCCCGGCAGCAGGCTACTCCAGACCCCACCAGTCGGCCAGCTTCACCCCTGCCTGCTCTCCACGCTGCCCCGCCCCGCAGCTCCAGGTTCCCGGGGTCTCAGGCCTCACTCCTCCCCCAGTACTCCAGGCCTGGCATGCAGCAGTGGGCAGTCAGTGCAGCTCAGTAAACTGACAGGTGCCCTCGTGGGTCCAGTGTCCAGTGACCTGAGCTGAACTGGAAAACTGAGGCGTCAT
>NW_006284618.1:2724735-2725611 GCF_000327345.1 Myotis davidii | reverse complement strand
TGGGCCAGGAGTCTGACCACGCACATCAGAGGCCGGGAAAAGAGGGCCGGCCACGCCAGTGTGGACTTGTCACCCTCAGGTCACCCCTCAAATGTGGCTTCTTCAAAACGGCCACTGGACCCCCAACCGGGTCACATCACCCTCCTGAGTGTCCAGCACCCCCACGGCCTGGGCATTTATCACTGAGGCTCCTCTCTACCACGTGTCCTGCCTCTGCTCCTTGGGACCCCAAGCCCCCAGGGTGGGCATGTGTCTGTCGGCTCCCCATTCTGTGGAGGCCCAATGATGCTCTGTGCATGTGGGAAGTGGGGCGGGAAGGCATGTTCTTTGTCATGTCTTGGTTGCAACTGGGGCGTCCTGCCCAGTGGTGGTGGGGAGCCCAGAGTCTTGCCCCCATAGGGTGAGTGAGGGCTCAGACGGCACCTAGACACCTTGGGGGAGCGAGCTGACGCCGTGTGGCCATTCAGGGAGCAAAACCCTGGAAATTTTCCTGGAACCAAACCTGTAAATCCGGCAGCTGTGTGGCCAGGCTGGAGGCAGGCAGTGAGGAGCCAGGAGCCCACGCGAGGAAGTGCTAGGAAGTGCGGCGGCTCTGGAGGCTGCAGGCCCCGGAGGGAAGCTCAGGAACCCTGGGGGGCAGACGGGTGGGGCTGGTGCGAGGCCAGGGACCCAAAGGGCCGCCTGCTCCCTCTCTGGCAGGAACTGGGTCGTGGCTCGCGGTGACTCTCAGAAAGCCGGTTTTAAATCCTTCCTCATAGAAGTTCTGAGAAATGCTTCACAGGAAAGAACAGGGACATTGAAAGTAGCTTTAGACCTGCAATGAACAACTCCAGCTGGGCCAAAGGTTGTTTCATCCAAGCGACATCCTCTGCTTTG
>NW_006284618.1:2708652-2724198 GCF_000327345.1 Myotis davidii | reverse complement strand
GGGGCGGGGGGCGGGGGGGCATGCCCTGAAGCAGGGCCAGCAGGTTGGTTTGGCTCCTTCAATGGACTTGGAAGGGTTTAAAGCCCACAGCCCTGGAAGATGGGCGTGTCCGAGACAGAGGGGTGGAGGCAAGCTGTCAGTCAAGCAGCAGGAACCAGAGGCTGCACCCTGTCCAGGTCTCTCCTCCATGACTGATGGCCCACAGGCTGGTGGCTCAGGGGTCAGGACACTGAGTGGAGCAACCCGGGCGGGTACTGAGCCATGTATCCACCCGGGGCTGCATTCGCTCCGTCTTCTACCCGGTCACTGTCAGTGCGCTGGGCAGGCCGCCCTGGTCACTGAAGAGCTGGCTCAGCCACAGGCTTTGTGGGTCACACGAGAGAGAGCCACCAGCTTGGTCCCTCTGCAGGAGCGGGGACCCTGCCCAGGAGCCCCCAGCAGACCACACCATGTGCATCCTTGGGAACATGAGCCTCCTCCACCCCTGGCTACATCTTCCTCCCCCCGGCCCCCCTTTCCCCAACACACACACCAGGGCCAGGCCAGGCCAGGGCCTGGCGGGACAGGAACAGACTAAGTAGGGTGAGCCACCTCGCCTGTGCCCGCTATCTGGCAGAAACATCAGAAGCCTCGAATTATTCTCGATGCCTTTTTAATTTTTAATCAGTGAAGAAATAACCTCACCTGCCCACACCCCTTACAGCCGGGGTCCTGACACCATGTGGCATCAAAGACAGACTCTGAGTGGAAGTCAGCCGAGTGGACAGGGGCCAGCCATGTCCAGAGAGAAAGTCAAAGAGCGTGTCCACCTGCACGTTGTGTGACTGTTTCCGATCCTGTGACATGCCCAGCAGGGTGGCACAGAAAGACAGAGTGGATTCGTGGCCACGGGCTGGGGGAGGGCATAGCGGGTGAGGGCAGGGCTAGGGGTTCCTTTCTCAAGTGACGAAAACCTCACCAAGTTGACTGTGGAGGGGGTTGCACGTATTTGCGAATACACCCAAACCACTGAGTTGGCGGATTGTAGGATATGTGAACTATATCTCAGGAAAGCTGCTTTTAAAGACAAGAGAGCGTTTCTCTCCTGGCCATCAAGGTTCAGTGGTTGAGCGTCGACCTATGAACCAGGAGATCACCGTTCAATTCCAGGTCAGGGCACTTGCCTGGGTTTGTGTGCAGGAGGCAGCTGATCAATGATGCTCTCTCATCATTGATGTTTCTATCTCTCTCTCCCTCTCCCTTCCTCTCTGCAATCAATAATAAAAATATCTATAATTTTTTAAAAAGCGTTTTCCCAGAAGACATTTCTCAAGGCTGCCATGGACGCAGGTGGGATCCCACGTCAGGACCACGTGTTCACGGGGAGCCTGTTCCCCACCCCTCGCCTCCTCGCCGGCTACCCCGGCCTGACCGTGTCCTTGAGAAAGGCCGTGGATATGCGTGGACACAGGTGAGCTCTGGTCCCACTGGGGCGCGGCCTCGGCTGGTCTCCCTTCTCCCCGTGTCCTCGTCTCCGTGTCAGCGCGAGTCACGGACACGCAGCGTGTCAGATGTGAGGAGTCATGGAAACTTCCCACGATATTTAGGCCAAGATGAGTCAACGACAAAGGGAATCTTTTTTTAGCTTTCTCCCTGGTAATTGACTTAAAAGGTCACGTATTAAGGGTAATGATTCTACAAGCCTTTCGATCAGAATAAGCTGCTCTGGGTATCAGGACCCCGGCTTGAACGGGGTGGGGTTGTGGCCGGGTTATTCCTTCACTGTTTAAAGGGTAAAAAGGCATCGAGGAGAATTCCGAGGCTACTGATTTTCCTGGCAGGAATGTCACTGGTCCCGCACCCCTCAGTCACAGGGAAGTTTCTGGAAAGCAGCCGCAGCAGCGCTTTCCGGTACTCAGGGCTGTCTGTCTGTCAGCCGGACTCCAGGGTGGAGGGCACAGGGGCTCTAAGTCCCGGGCACCCCACTGCTGGGCTCCTGCAGCATTTCTGCCAGCACCCGTAAGGCTCCCCTAGCAGGTGCCCAGCGTGGGTCAGTCTTGGCCAGGTGGGATGACTCCTGGAGGAGATTTAAAAGTCCTGACGTCCAGGCCACACCCCAGGCCACACCCCAGGCCCTGGGGGCTGGACCCAGGCATTAAGGTTCCAATGAAGAGACTGATCCAGGGACCACCGCAGACCCACTGCACCCGGAGCACCTGCCCAGGCCACACCAGAAGCCCCCCGG
Source organism: Myotis davidii (assembly GCF_000327345.1). Lineage (NCBI taxonomy): Eukaryota > Metazoa > Chordata > Mammalia > Chiroptera > Vespertilionidae > Myotis > Myotis davidii. The sequence continues at coordinate 2,721,974 of NW_006284618.1, read as the reverse complement.
GGCCTCTAAGAGCCAGAGGCAGCCTTGCAGGTGCAAGGCCGAGCAGGGCCAGAAGGGACAGGGAAGCACATCATGAAGCCCAGCCCCAGCCCAGGCCTCCCCAACGCTGGATTCTCCATGGCCAAGTTCCTGGCCCCAGGCAGGTCGGGATGTTGCCTTGAGGGGGGCCCTCGAAAACAGCACCGCTGCCTCGGAAAGCAGCCCCCGCGGCCAAGAGGGCCACTCGAATTTACGATGGGCATCGACGCCCAGGAAGCAGAGAGAGGGCTGGCAGGCGGCCCCCTCCTTCCTGGGCTGCAGGTCCCTCGGCTGTGGAGGGACAGCAGAGGGGCTGCCATCGAATTCCCATCCACTGCTGCCAGGCTGGCAGCTGGCGGACATTCCGGCCGGGTCCTCACGGAGGAGTGTGCGCCCAGCTTCCCAGGCGTGGTGGGTCTTTGAGTTTCTCTGTCCTGAAGGGTATTTATTTTTTTTATTTTTATTTTTAAATATATTTTATTGATTTTTTTTACAGAGAGGAAGGGAGAGAGATAGAGAGTTAGAAACATCCATTAGAGAGAAACATCAATCAGCTGCCTCCTGCATACCCCCGACTGGGGATGTGCCCACAACCGAGGTACATGCCCTTGACCGGAATCGAACCTGGGACCCTTCAGTCCACAGGTCGACGCTCTATTCACTGAGCCAAACTGGTGAGGGCTGTCCTGAAGGGTATTTAGTGGGAGGTTTAAGAAAAGGTGTGCGGCAGGCCGCAGCTAGCCAGATATTTTAAATGGAAACCTTTTTCTAAGTGATTTTGAAGTTAATGGAAAACAGCATAATGCTTTCCGTTCTAGAAAATGGCTTTTATAAATCACTTTATTTTCCCTACTTCATAACATTCAGTTTTGAGGATGAAAAAACGATGCAGGATCAACAAGGTATAATTTACTGTTATTATCCATCTTTAGGAAGCAATTTCTTCCCTAAATAGAACAGCATCCTAGCACTTGAAGCTGACAAAACAAGCAAGGGACACCCCAGAGGCCGTGGATCCAAGGTTAGCACCCGCTGAGCTGTTTCTCTGAGTGACTCACACTTGGTGGGGTGCTTGGGAGGAGGAAGGGCAGCGGCAGACTGGGGTGCAAGGTGTGGGAGGCAGGGCACTCCAGGCAGCTTCTCTCTTCTGCGTCTGCTTCTCGTGTTTGCCCGGTAACGGCTGCCCACAGCCCCTGGGACCTGCCAGGAGAGGGGGCCAGGGCTTGTAAGAACTGCCCTTCTAGCAGCATCCTGGGGTCTGGGCTCTGCTCCCCAAATTCATCTATACCCCCAGCTCCAGGTACTCAATTCAGTCTCTACTCACTGCAGGGTCTCCTAGATTCAGGAGGCCTCCTACCCACTGCAGATATCACTGTCCCCACAGAGCCACCGTGCCTGCTGGGGGCCAGCCTGGCTGGCTGTCTTCCTCCTGCCCTCTCAGCTCCAACCACACGGAGAGCTGGGGGCATTCAGGATCCGGGGCTGGAGGCCCATCCAACCTCCCACTGGGCAGGAAGGTGCCTGGTAGGGAGAGGGGACATGGCTCAGGGTGCTTCCACTTGAGAAAATGCTAAAGACACAGCAGTTCACTCCCAAGGGGTCAAAGCTCCCACAAATTCATGTGTGTGCATACACACACGATCCAGGATATCACATAACATGTGTGCATGCCCATACACGCACACAGGCAAACAAAACCTCATTCAAACGCACATGCACACACAGCAACACATGAGCACACATGCCTGTACGCAGCTCTCTTGCTGATCCCACTGTCCGCCCCGCCCCTTCCTGGAAGCGGAGGGGATCTGGGCCCTCCTCACTGCCCAGGCGGCCAGGGACAGGGATGTGGGACAGAGCTCCACCTCCCTGCTCCGCCCACCCTGACACCCTGACGACCTGCTCCAGAAACCCTGCCAGGAACTAATGGCCCGGAGGCTGCACACACCGAACGGGTTGCTGGGGGCAGGACTGGCCCGGGACTCGCTGGGTGGCATCTTCAGGCACATTGTGCCAGGCAGGGACTGCCAGAACCAGTGGGGCCAGGGCTGCATTGGGGGCTGGGGAAGGGAGAAGGGAGATGGCCCCCTGGGGGCCTGGAAGCTTGCAGGGAGGGGAAGACCTGAGCCAGCCCCCTTGGACCTCCATGCAGCTCAGGGAGGTGAAGGTCAGGCCACATTCTTTGTGGACGCTGGAATTCTGACATCAGATTTTCCATGCTCGGCTTGGGGGCGGGGCCCTGAGCAGCGAGCTGGGCGGGCAGAGAGCCCAGGCTGCCCTGTCCCAGGATGCCGGCAGCCAGAGGCCCAAGGTGGGAGGGCTCCACTGGCCTGGCCTGTCCATGCCCCTGGGCCCAGGCTGCCGGTGCTTGGATGTCAGCCATCTGTCCTACAACTTTCTCATCCCAGCTCTGGGCCCTGCTGAGTCACGTGGGTGCTGGGTTAGGGACTCTAAAAATAGCCAGCGGCTGGGGCTGGAGTTATTATTAGGCTGGGACAGAGCCCCTCCTCCGGGACACCCCCTCACCCCCCCACACCAAGCCCCAGGAAGAACAAGGAACTTGGCCGGGGCAGAGGGGCTGTCGGCACCCAACCTGATCAGTTAAGCAGATCCCTCCCTCCTGGGGCCCAGGGCTGGAGCCCTCTGCCTGACTTCCACCATGCCCGCTTCTTCCTCTGCTTCCCACGGTGCCCACAGGTGCTCCTGGCCCTGCATGTCAGTGTCCCCTGGAGAACCTACCATGTGGCTGCAAAATGGAAACATAGCCCCTCATTCAAAAATGATTAAGACATTTCAAGATAAGCACGGGGCGCCTCTGAGCAGGGTGTCCGGTGCGACGGCCCAGGCCACACCCAGGAAGCCGGCCCTGCACCCTGTCCCCACAGGTCATTTTTGTTACTCAAAGAGAGAAAGCCCAGCCAGGGCCTGCAGGAGCTGGGCTACATCAGGGTGCAGGGGTCCCCAAGCACCCACGCAGGTCAGCACTTCTCTGGATCATCCGGAGCCATTCCAGCCAATCCCATGACGTCACGGATCTCAGATGGTCCTCAGTGAAGGAGCAAGTGGTTCCCAGATGCAGCTCTTCCAGAACCAGACCCCAATAAAGGTGTGCGCTCTGAGCCCGCAGGAAGGGTGAGCCCCAAACACCTGGGGACACAGACATGATGTGGCAGATCAGAGGGGCTGGGACACCGGTCGGTTATGGCCAAGAACAAGTCCATCCAGGGTTCTGAGCTGCCATGACGTGGCATGCTGCTGATGCCATGTGCTGCTGACGCCACGTGCTGGTGGCAACCACATGCTCACGTCCCACTTGCCCCTACTTGCCAGGAGGCGATGGGCCAGGAAGCCGTCCACCCAGGAGTGACCACTGTGTCCCTGGAGCAGATGACATTTAGGCCTCTGTGGGTGCTCTGGTTGGGGGAGGTTGGGGCTCTGACAAAGGGTCTGCTCCCCATGGGAGGCCACAGCCAATAGTCAGGCCCAAACTGGAGGAAACCAGTGCCTAAGGTGGGAAGATCCCCGGCCTGGGAGCAAGTGACCAGCTGATGCAGGAACCATCGAGGATCCTGCCTGCTCAGTGAGCCCAGTCCAGTGCGACTGTTTGGTCCTGCACCTGCAGTAGCCCTTCGGAAACCAGGGAGGGACCCTCAGCATTGCCAACACCCTGTAAGAAGCCTCAGTCTTATTGAAGGGCTGTCATCAGGGTGGCATTCTGGGGGACCCAGCTCTGGACACAGGGTCAGGAGAGGCCCAGGATGCAGACTGTGAGGTGGGTGCCGAGTTCATGACCCCTCTGCTGGCCCCTTTCCAGCCTGGGGCCGAGGGGATAAGAATGGGCCCAACCCAGCGGCAACAGCAGGACCCGAGCTGTTGGCCAGGCGGGAGGGCAGGCCGGTGTGGGGCCCTTCATGGCCGCCTGGCACTGGGTAGTCCCCTCCTCTCATGCTGGAGCTTGGGACGGGGAGACGGAGGCAGTGTTCAGGGTGCTCATAAGAGGGCCCACACCCTACCTTGCTTGTCAGCAGGAGCTGAAAGAAGCCTGTCTAATTGAAGGGCTGTCATCAGGGGTGGCCTTCTGAGGGACCCAGCTCGTCTTCAGACATAAACCCCTCGGGGTGACCCTGTGACTCTGGGCCCTTTGGGTCAGCAGCCTGGGTGGGGGCAATTGAGAGCCGGGGCAGGTTCCACCTGTGGTGGGGTAGTTTCACTTGGTCCTCGCCACTGCCAGACACCTCCAGGCAGGCAGTTCGGTGGCAGAGGAATGGGAGGGTGTCCGGGCCCCCACGAGGCCTGGGCCCTAGAGGCGGTCGTGGGGGAGGATAGGACCACGTGGGCAGGCAGACAAGGATAGCCAGGACAGGGCTGTCCTCACCTCTCCGAGCCCCAGGCCCGTGGTGGGGCCCTGCTGGACCCCCTACTCAGCATGTACATGCCCGGCCAGACGGGCTAGCTGCCTGGGGCCTGGGTGCGGGCTCTGCCAGCGGAGGATTCCGGCTGCTTGGCCCGATGGCCAGCTTCTCCATTCCATCACTCCAAGAAATGGCATGTTCCTCAGACTTTTCACTTTACAGCTGTTTTTACTTTTTAAGTCCGGGCCTAAAATAGCCTGGAGCGGGGCCTTCTGGTTTGCTTCTCCGAGGTCAGCAGCGGCTGGCTCTGTACCATCAGCCCGGGCGCTGGGAGGAGGGCAGCTCCGCCAGAAAGCACGGCTTTTATGTAATGCGTCACGATGCTTATATTTTGAAAGTCAAGTCAATGCTGGGCTGGTTCCACCAAGTTACTTTCTTTTCCGTGTGCCTGGGAGAAGGCAGCATGAAGACGCTGAGGTCTCTCTGTGCATTGACCGTTTCTCTCTCAACCTTTTTACCACAACAGTGCAACTCAGCCTGGGGTTGCACCCGGCACGCACCAGGGGCCCCATTAGGAACCGGCTGTCCTCAGAACAGTCCTGGGGACTTAATCCACTATGGTGGCCCACTTCACAGATGGGGAAACTGAGGCTGAGAGGTACAGTGCTGTGGGAAAGGCCTGGAAGCCACCCAGTTTCCGGAGGGGGGGGGTGAGGTACCATGCCTCCAGAACCCCAAAGGGGAGGGCAGCGGGTCTTCCCATCAGTCCACAGAGTCAGACTGCCCCTGGGTGCCTCCCGTGTGCCCCTCCACCCCTAGGGCTCACTTTCCTGAGGGCAGTGTCCTGGGCCAGAGGATTCAGAAGGGAGCCCAGCAGAGTCTGGGGTGCCCCTTAAGACACACCCCAACCTGACCAGCCCTGGAAGAGGGCCCCTGGGCTCTGTAGGTGCAGGTGACAGGTGAGGTGGTCCCTCAGGATAATGGAGAGCCCCAGCCCCTAACTGAGCTGGTCACAAGTTAGCACCTAGATGCCAAGGAACCTGACTCCCCAGGCTGCCTGGGAGCAAGTGACAGCCAAGGTCCAGTTTAAAGCAGGAGGAACAGGTCAGACCCAAGGCCAGCTGTGGGGCTGGGGGCACCTGGGGTCTGTGCAGGCCTGACCAGATGCCCTCATGCCATCAACCACTAGGGGCTGGGAGTCTTGCCAGGATGGCCGAGCGTCTGCAGGTCTCATGGCTCACAGGGTCCCGGGTCTAGGGCCTGGCCTCCCTCTCCTCCTCACCCACCACAGCTGGGGCAGGAGGCTGAGGCCCTCTGTCTGCCAGGGGGATTCTAGGACCCTCCCTTCTTTATCCAGCTCCGGTCCTTCCCAACCCATTCAGTGGTGATGGGGCCGACCACACCGAGCCCCTTCCAGGGACCTCATTTCCCTGAGCGCCAGTGCTCCCTCCCTGCTCTCTCTGTGCAATGACCATTTCTCTCTCAACCTTTCACCAGAGCAGGACTCAGCCTGGGACTGCACCCAGCACACACCAGGGGCCTCACCAGGACCGGGCTGTCCTCAGGACAGTCCTGCGGACCCAAGCCACTACTGTGCCCCCCGCACAGATGGGAAACCGTCCTCCACATCCAACTGTTTGCTCCCCACATCTGGCTAGCGTCATGGCGCTGAGGCCTCCTCGCCTGCGTCCTGGACAAGCAAGGCGGTGAGTTGAGAAAGTGCTAGATGGGGGTCAGGGGCGCTGGTTCTGTATCTCCCTTGAAATGTCAGGGACTCCTGTCTGGTTCCTTTCCTGGGTTTTGGCTGGAAAAGGCGGAATCTGCAGTTTCTAAGCAGGCTTTGAGTTTTACGTGAATCTTTTTATTAACACAGCTGTTCCACTAAATGGATCCTAGACTCGTTTTAAGGTTGAAAGGTGAGGGTACCAGCTGCTGAGTGAGTAATTGTGCCATCTGCAATTCTGCTGCTAAATTTTGGGCAACTTAACGCCTGCCAGCCTACGTCAGCGTCGGCAGAAGGACACTGGGTGATTGAAGCAAAGCAAAAACTAGGGGAAATGGTGCAAGTGAGGTGCCGGCTCCTTCAGCCTTCCTCACACGGCTGCAGGACTGCCAGGGGGGCGAATTGCTTGAGCCCGGCTGGCATGGCTCAGCGGTTGAGCATCGACCTATGAACCAGGAGGTCAAGGTTCGGTTCCTAGTCAGGGCACGTGCCCGGGTTGTGGCCTTGGTCCCCAGGGTGGGGCGTGCAGAAGGCAGCCAATCAATGATTCTCATTCATTGATGTTTCTATCTCTCCCCCCCTCTCCCTCTCTCAAATCAATAAAAAAATTGCTTGAAATGGTTTATTCCTGAAAATGTGTCACTTAAAAAATTATGATAGGTCGTGTTGTGAAGTAAATATTTTACTTGATTCATACTTCAGATAGCAGTTAATTAAATCTATTTATGGTTTGGAAAAAACAACTGTCATTATTTTTCATTCTCTGGCACATCTTAATTTAGCTTTAAATAGCATTAAAATTGCCATTTCAAACCTGTTCATGTGATCACCTGCCTGAAAAATCCAAAAGAATGTTTAATAAGTCATTAGATGGAGAAAACTAGAAGCAGTAGCTTTCAAATGTTAAATATACATTGAGATTAGTAGCATTTCTATGTATAAACCACACTAGTTTGAATATGTGATCATAGATGATCCTAATGACAGTACAAAAGATTAAAATACCCAAGAATAATTTAAGAAGTGTGAATGAGGTTTTTTTTTTTTTAAAGGCAATTGCACTGAATACACAGAAGAATTCTTGCATTCATATAAAGGCCTATCTTTGATATTAACATGTTTTAACTTCATAATTGAAGGGATAATAAAAACTTCCTACCAAATAAAAGAATGCTTCATATAATATCAGAATACTCTTCATAGGACTGACAATATATTTCTGGTTCATTGAAGAGACAACCCCCCCCCCCCACACACACACACACACTAACATAAATACCTATAAGAGGAAAGTGAAATAATTGGTTTTTTTATTGATATTTCTTATTAGACTTGACTTTTCCTTAGTCGGGAACCACTGCATTAAGGTGGTGCTCCTGCCTGTCTAAATTAGAATTAAGCTCAAGACATTCCTATTTTTAGGAATTAACCTGTTTTAATAAGGTAGTACCAACTAGAAATAAGTAAATATTTTATTTTTTAAAAATATATTATATTGATTTTTCACAGAGAGGAAGGGAGAGGGATAGAGAGTTAGAAACATCGATGAGAGAGAAACATCGATCAGCTGCCTCCTGCACACTCCCCACTGGGGATGTGCCCGCAACCAAGGTACATGCCCCTGACCGGAATCGAACCAGGGACCCTTCAGTCTGCAGGCCGACGCTCTGTCCACTGAGCCAAACCGGTTAGGGCATAAGTAAATATTTGAAATAGAAAGATATTTCAAAACACGTTGCCTTTGTAATAGAGGTAAGACGCAGTGTCTCCATTTACTCTAAAAGGATGACCCACATCTGGGATGAAGCCGGCATGACATTTGGCCACAAGTATATAGAGCTCAAGTAGTAATTTCATAATTGCCCTCAAATGTATGAAATACCATCTCAGAGGTCATAGCAATCACCAGTTCGTCTTCCCTTTCTCTCTCTCTCTCTCTCTCTCTCTCTCTCTCTCTCTCTCTCTCCTTTCTTTTCTTTCTCCCACTGTCTCCTTTTCTTTTCTTTCTCTCTCTTTCTACATTTCTCTCATTCTCTTTCTCTTTTTTCTTTTTCTCAGAAAAGCTAGCTTCAAAATATAGCCAGAGTTACCCTAGCCTGTACCCAGGACACATCTTCGGACTGGGACCATCCACCGTGAACATGATGAGGTAAATACAGAGGAAGGAGCCAGGTGTCCTGCGTGAGTGTGAACTTCCCAGGATCTGTGAGGGGCCGGCAGGGCGTGGCTGACTCGTGTGCTGCCAAGTCCTCCCCCAGGCCAAATGCTTCTTCTAGTGGCCGTGAGTGACTCTTGCTCCCTGGCACCAGACTGAGTGCTGCCGCCACTTGTGACTGGCCGGGCCACCAGCTCCCTGCGGCTCTCGTGCCCTCCCTGCTCCCTGGTGCTCACTTTCAGCGAATGGAAGTGATGTTCCTAGTGTCTTTCTGTTCCTCTCTGGTGGCTTTCCGTCACCCTCCCTGCAGTTCCCAAGTGGAAAGTCTCAGGGAAGAATCCTGCCCCCAGTGCCTGCCTCCCCTTCCCCGAGCGGTGGCTGAAACTGCTCTCAGCCGACAGAGAAACTGACCCTCAACTGCCAAAGCCAAGTCTGAAGCCCAGCCCAGGGCCACGGGCTTCTCTCCAGCCCTCCGAGTACTGGCCACCAGCATCCAGTGACCGCAACGCGCCAGCGTTTCTACCACTTTCCTTAAAACAAAGGAAACCGCGCGCTGACGGTACGTTATTAGCGTGGGCCCCCCAGAGCCAACCGTAGCTAGTTGCTCCAAACAAATCGCTGAAAAACGAATTCTAATAGAGAGAAAGATGTAATGTATACAAGTAGTGAGATTTCATTTTGAACAGGCCACTGCTCAAAAGACCGTAAAAATTTAACAGAAGGATATCTTCTCATTGAACCATTGCAACTTAGTGAGAGCCTTTATCCGAGTTCACTGTTTATTCATCCGTCCTCTCACTGCCACCGCATCTCCGCGGGTGCCACACGCACTTCCCGTTTGGTTCCCACCAATGAGCAAACCCGCTCCACAGCGGCCTCGGAGCGAAGACCCGCGTGTCACAAACTGCTGTTGATCAAGGGCCTAGAGATACTTGTGGGATTTTTTTTTTTTTTGGTTTCTTTAAAAATAGTGCCAAGATATGTTTGAAGTCTCAAAGATCTGAACAATGGACAATGGAGATGACTCTTTATAAGAGCTGATTTCATTAATACAAAGTTGCAAAATAGAAATTACAGCTGAGTTGAGAAGCTTGGAAAACGTAGGCTGTTGATTGCCAACACGAGCGGCGCTGATTGTCGGAGCAAGAGCTGGCGCTTCTAACGTGGGCATCGGGAGAACATCGCGGCGTTGCTTGCCCTACGCGGGAGCCCACGACACTGGGAGCTTTGGCAGCTGGAAAGGGCGTTGCCAACTCAGACACAGGTTTCCCGCATGGGACTTTCCTGACCTGGTCTTCGTTATTGTTTGGGACTCAGTGATTCTGGAACCTACTTGCCCTTTGGACATGAAGGGTTTGCCCCTGGCTGGGATGTGTCCCTGAGCAGGGGGCGTCACCCCAGCAGGCGGCCCGTGAACAGCCCCTGCTCGCCCGACTCCCGGAGTGCGCACCAGTTCCTGCCTGCATCATTTCATGTAAATGCATTTGGCCCTGCCAACGTCTGTTTCTGCCAGAGAGGAGTTCAAGGCTTCACCCCAAAGACAGGCCCCACGTGTTCCACGCGCACCTGATTGCAGAGGCGACCAAGAGAATCCAAAAATCACTCTAATTTCCTGCACAGTCAGTGGATGGCAGCACTGGGGACGCTGACAGTGCAAGTGGCAGAGGAGGCCAGGGTTCGAGGCTCCAGCCTGACGGGGACCTCAAACCTGTTGGGAACAATTATGGGCTACGTGGCCTACATGGGTCTGATTAACTTATGGAGCTGATTAACTATAGGAGCTGAGTGAGGACCAACCGAAAGGAGGAGCTCGGGGGGCCCGAGAGAGCAGAGTGGGAGTCTTGCGGACTGAGCACCAACATGGCGTCCCTCTCCGTTTCTTTAGCTCTTTTAAATTTCAACCCACCTTGTTTCGTAGTCTTTATTGCAGAAGTCTTGTACCTATTTGTTACATGTATTCCTACACATTTTAATTTCTATGCTGTAATAAATGGAAATGATTTAATTTTTTCTGCCCAAGGTTCATTTTTGATGCATAGCAATACAATTAATTTTTGAACATTGATTTGTATTCCCTGACCTTGTTAAATTCACTTATTTAGTAGCATTTTCTGTGGATTACTTAGGATTTTCTTTTTTTAAAAAAAATATTTTTTTATTGATTTCAGAGAGGAAGGGAGAAAGAGAGAGGAGAGAGAGAAATAGAAACATCAAGGATGAGAGAGAATCATCCATCAGCTGCCTCCTGCACACCCCACACTGGGGATCGAACCCGCAACCTGGGCATGTGCCCTGACCAGGAATCCAACTGTGACCTCCTGGTTTATAGGACGACGCTCAACCACTGAGCCACACCGGCCCGGCAGATGCCTTAGGATTTCCCATGCAGATGAGCATGTTGCTTGAAACTAAAGGCTGTTTTGGTTCTTTCCAAGACGAATGCCTTTCATTTCTTCTTCTCACTTGATTGTGCAGACTGACTTCAGTTCAGTGCTGACTAGACTCGTGAGTGAGCGCTTTGTCTATCAGCACCCAACGCGCTGTGAGCTGGGAAGCGGTCACAGTTCCCGTTATCAGATTCAGGAAGTTCCCTTTATTTTCAGTTTTCGGAGAGGTTTGTGTTGTCTTTTTTAATCACAAAAAGGATGTTAAATTTTTGTCAAATGCCTTTTCTGAATCAATCAACCTGATCATGCAAAGTTGGAAACATCCTAAGTTACAGCACCAGGGTGTCACCCTCGAGGTGAACGCGAATGTAGCTGTCGGGTGACTGCTACCCGGGCATTCGACCACTTCGGAAGAGGTTCAGTTGTACCAGAACTCGCTTGCATAATGACGCCGGGTTTACAAAAAGGCGACAGCGCGTGATCAGTGTGGACTGAGTGTAAACAACACTCGACAGATGTACCATCAGAATAGTCGCAGCGTATTTTATGTGGGGTGACATGATGAGTGACCGCTCCTCCTTGTCCTGCTGTGTGTGCTGCTCTCTAGTTTTCAAACGTTCTCTGGTGAGCATGTGACTTTTATAAGGAAATGCCCAGGAAATGGGCACAACGCCACCTAATCAGAGTGACCCTCACGCGTTTCTTGCCTGTTCTCTTGCTGGAATCTCAGCTTCCTGAGGACATGTACCATCCACCCTGGTGCTTGGAATAGTGCACAGCTCAGAGAGGGGGCTCAAGAATGGATGAATGAGTGACTGGGTGGATGGAAGTTTACGCTGTACGGTGCTGTTGATGACCAGTGGGCTTGGAGCCTGGCTGGGTTCTGTTCTTGGCTGCGTACCTACGGGCTGTGGAAAGTCGGCCAGCTGTTAAATCCTGAAGCCTCGGTTTTCTTCTCTGTAAAACATACATACTCCCTATGACCGCTGTGAGGACTAGGAGTGACTATTGTAAAGCACCTCGCACATGGGTGGGTCCTGCAAAGTGATACCTATTCCTACGCAGGGCCAGGGAAGGAACCTGCAACCCAGATATGTGCCCTTGACTGGGAATCAAACCTGAGACCCTTCGGTGTGTGGGCCGACTCTCCAACCGCTGAGAAACACTGGCCGGAGCAATTGGTTACTATCTTAAACCAAGCAATGATGTGCTGTTCCTTTAAAAAAAATTATAGCATATTGTTGTTTAACAAAAGACTTGGGCCAATCTCCCTCCTGGGAGCCCAGAGAGTACTGGCTGAGCAGGCTGGGTTGGAGCCGGCTGGCTCCTTCTGAGGAATCCGTGTCCCAGCTTTGGCTGCCTCCACCTCCCCTCCTCTGCCCTCCCACACTGAGGGGCTGGGTCCAGATGCCAGTGGGGGCAGGCCTCGCCTGCCGCCAGGTAAGCAGGGCTTTGCAAAACCCATTACTGTTATTATTTTGGCAAAGGTAATACGCCAACACGGGACAACATCCCAAAGGTAAAGAAGGGCATGTAGGACAAGGAGGCCACCTCACCCAGGACTGTGTGAACGTGGCTGTTAACATGGGCGATGTCGGCGCTCCATATCGCTCTGAAAGTCAGGTAGCCCCGGCCCGGGCCTGGTGATGGTCACAGGTGTCATTGGTTCATGTGATGCATATCGAATGTTTCTTCGTGGTGGGCTCCGTCAGACTGCAGAGGCCCAGCTCGCAGGCTGACGGGTTTCCATAGTGAGATGGGGATGTGAGGGGAGCTCTTGGGGGGCAGTGGTGGGCACGGAGGTCTGATGGAGGAAGGGCATTTGAGAGGCCCATGGCCCTGAGCTGGCCACAGCTCCCACCGACAGCTAGCAGGTATATGGGAGGGAGGGGGCGGATCTGGAACCTACTCCTGCCTGCTGGGTTTGACATGCCCTTCCCAGGGGAGCTGCCAGGCAGGCGCAGAGAGAAAGTCTCAGGGGTGGGCCTGACGAAGTCGGCCAGTGAGAAGTGCACATAAGGAAGGAGGAGCCAGGATCACCTAGGGCAGTGGTCGGCAAACTCATTAGTCAACAGAGCCAAATATCAACAGTACGAATGAAATTTCTTTTGAGAGCCAAATTTTTTAAACTTAAACTATATAGGTAGGTACATTGTTATTAACTTAATTAGGGTACTCCTAAGGCTGAGGAAGAGCCACACTCAAGGGGCCAAAGAGCCACATATGGCTCGCGAGCCGCAGTTTGCCGACCACGGACCTAGGGACCCAGGACTTGGGGTGAGGCACCAGCAGGAGCCAGAAAAAGAGACTGAGTGGGGTGGGCAGGGAGGGGGGAGACCAAGGGTGCATGTGTCATGCTCTCCAGGGCAGACCCCATTTCCTGCAGGGAGTGGGGTGTGTCAGCCATATTGAAAGTGAGGGGAGACTGGGTGGGGGGTGGGGAGCTGAATCAAGGGCCAGTGGTAACTGTGAGGATGGCCAAGTGGGGGGTGGGTTTGAGAGCCTGGAGGTGGCCTGCTGGGCAAAGACAGGTTGACTTTTAGGAGGAAATTTACAGCAAGGGGAGTAAAGAGAGGGGTGTAGGGCAGAGGAGGATTTTATAGGATCTGAGACACTGTGCATGTGTGTGAGCTGACAGGACCCAGGAGGCGATGGCAGGACAGAGAAGGTGCAGAGTAGCCGTCAGA
>NW_006284618.1:2707187-2708584 GCF_000327345.1 Myotis davidii | reverse complement strand
TATTTAGGCGCAGTCTCAGCGTAATCGAGTCAGTGCGTGTGTGGGCACGCGTGTGCAGGTGTGCATGTTTCTGGCCAAGGAATGCTAGGGTGTGAGGGAGAAACAGCCGGAGGGGAGGGGAGGTAGCAATGCTACTACTTAGGAAACAGGTTCCCTGAGTTCTCGATGCCCCTACATTTGGTTTCTACTCAGGGTGTCCTTGGCATGTGCTGACTTTGTAAGAAAGTAAAACAAGAGGTGCTCTATTAGCTCCAGAAGCTGTAATACCAGGGGCAGCCTAAACAACCGAAATGGATCTCTCCGTGTTCTGGAGGCCAGAGGTCAAAGGTCAAGTTCCCACAAAGTTTGGTTTCAGGTGAGGGCTCTCTCTTCCTGGCTTGCAGACCATGCCTTCTCACTGTGTGTTCACATGACCTCTTCTTTGTCTTTTGTTCAGGGGTAGGGAGGAGCGGGTGGCCAGTGAGTGCTCTGGGGTCTCTCATAACGACACTAATGCTGTTGGAAAAGGGCCTCATCCTTATGACCCCATTTAACCTTAATTGCCTCCTTATAGGCCCCATCGTCATGTATAGCCACACTGGGAGTTGGGGCTTCAATCTAACCTATGAATTTGGGGGTGGGGGGAGGCACTATTCAGTCTGAAGCAAACATTCACTGTAATTAATTAGACATTGGTTTCTAAGTCAAATAAGTTTTGGTATTTAGGGTGAGTGACCCTGTAAGCAGGGTCCTCAGATGCATTGACAAGGAGAGGTGGTGCCTTCCCTAGTGAGGGAAGGTGGCCCCACAGAGCCTGCTCAGCGGGGTCCCAGCCTTGGCAGGTGAAGTCTGTCTGTCTGCTGTAATAGGACAGCACTCACATCTCCTGATGTCATTGGGCACGGCCATTTACCTGGAAGTGGAAGGCTGGCCTTGCTGGAGCCCAGTGCCAGGGGCTCTACTTCTTCTCCGTGACATGCTCCATCCCTAAACTGTGCCCACGTAACCCTGGAGACCACCCTGTCCAGCTGGGCGGCCGGCACACATGGCTCACATGGCTGTGAGTTCTGGAACCAGCCCTGGGGGACTGGAGACGAATGTTAGTGTCTCCTAAGGATTCAGCAACTCAATTTGGAAAGCCGGCTGGTGATGTTTAAGTATTGATTGCAAATGAATTGATATCGAATAAAGTGTATCATTAACGTTACCTTTGGCAGCAGTTACTTGTTACATTTTGTAAGTGTAGCTGACAGGACATTTAGCTTTACAGATGGGGGGCCCACTCCTTTCCAGGGGCCGAGCCCCAGCACTGGGACTGGCCCACCTCACCACCAGGGCACATAGTGCCTCACCCAGCCACTGCTGGCCTCCTGGCACACCTGGGTCCCAGCTGCACCTTCTGCTGAGCCCCACCCAGG
>NW_006284618.1:2706759-2707063 GCF_000327345.1 Myotis davidii | reverse complement strand
CCCCTCGCCCCACCCCACCCCTCGCCCCCGCATGGCCTCTTGTTCTTCCATTTCTGAGGGTCCTGACAGGCAGATGCGAAGCCACTTGCTCCGGCTCCCGGGGCACCGCAGAGCTGGACAGGCACTGCATACGGGTAACCTGGGGGACACAGGGTCTGAGGCCCAGCGAGCTGGGGAACCGCGCGCGGTCCCTTTAAGGAGCACCCTCTAAGCCGGGTCGTGACGTCAGAGCAGTGAGGAGGGCGGAGTCAGCGCGCGGCCAAGGCGCGGGCTAGGGGCCTGGGTGGATTGGGCGGCCGCTGAC
>NW_006284618.1:2682157-2706547 GCF_000327345.1 Myotis davidii | reverse complement strand
CCACGATGGCGGGGAAGGCGGCCGCCCCGGGCCCCGCGGTGCTGCTGGTCACGGCCAACGTGGGCTCGCTCTTCGACGACGTAAGTGCTTTGGCGGCGCCGGCCCCGGCCCTGAGCCCAGGACTCCGGGACCCGGATCTGAGTCCTGGGATCTAGACCAGAACCCTGGCCCTCGGACCCTGGGACCCGGACCCGGACACTGAGCCCTGGGACTCGAGCCCTGAACCCTGTCGGTACCACCCTGCGACCCGGAACCCCAGACCCTAGTGCCCTGAGCTCTGCCTGGAACCCTGGAATCCTAGTCCCCCAGACCCAGCGTCCAAACTCCATAGGCTGAGCCCCAACCCCTGAACCCAGGTCCCCGAACCCCAGTCTTCATCCTTGTCCCAGGTCCCCAAACCCTGACCCTAGAATCCTCCTCCAGGAACCTCAAACCCCTAACCTGGCGCCAACCCTGGTCCCAGAATCTTGACCCCAAAACCTTAACTCTGAGCTCTGGTCCCCAAACCGCAGCCCCTGACTTGTGGCCTCTGATTGACGGCTGACCCTCCATGGCCCTGGCTCCTGGCCAGCCTGCCTGCCTGTCTGTCTCCCTATCTGTCTGTCTCGGACAGCCCCCGGGGTGTCGGCACCTCGCCTTTTCCTGCAACTTAGTGCCTCTCTACTTCCCAGAAGAGGGGCTGCTTGTGGAAAGCCCTGGCCGGCTTTGCTGCCGCTTGGAGGAGAGAGATGCTGAGAAGCTCTTCGTGCCTAGAAAGGGATGCTGACTGCACAGGCCCATCACCTTCCAGGGCCTCCCTCCCAGGCCCCAGGCCGTCCCTGGGATGAGGGAGCCAGGCGGGGGCCGCAGCTCGGAGGCCGGCCAGGGCTGACCTAGTTCGGCGTTTCAGCTGTTGGTACTTAAACTGCCAACCCAAATAAAGCAGCGTGCTGCTCCGAAGGGGCGTGCTGGTGTAGGAGAAAAGGGGATGGCCCCGGTGGGCCCCGGGCGTCCTCCCCGCCCCTCCCTAGGTGAGCAGTGGGTGCCAGGCCGTAGGTGGTGTGGACCCCCGACTCCAGTGTGACTTCGACTCGGGGGGTGGCGGAGGGGATGGCTCTTGCCCTTTCCCCGGCAGTAGCTGTGGGCGAGGTGTTTCGGTGAGCTAAGCCGTGTTCTGGGGTGGTTTGATTTTATTAATAAAAGGTAGGCGCTATTTTTGTGTATTTCTCATTTTAACTTCCAGGAGCCCAAGCATTATACTTCCCTGCTGGAGATGAACTGCTTTCCCTCTGACTTTGTCACAGACAACTTTATCTAGTTTCGTGTTTGATAAATTTCTTCAAAAGTGCCCGGTATGGGTGTGTGTCTGTATATTTAGCATTCTATTCTCGGCTTTCCAGTAACATGCCACTGTACCATGGCTTTGCTCAGATGATTCAGATCCGTTAGCTGTGGCTTCAAAGCCTCAGAAATGTCAGGAAAATTAAGCATGGTGGGGCATTTCGGTCTCCGAGAGAAAAGAATTTTGCTGCGCAAACATTCTTCCCTGTAATCTTTGATTCTGACTTCTAGCATTTTTGTTGTGTTTCAAGTGTATACACACACTTCTCTCTGTTGACATCAAAATAGGTAACTTCATTTACTCATGTTTAGCAGCATGTTGTCTTTTCATTTTCTTAAATGCTATAGGAGTTTTGCATTATGTTTACATCTAGAAGGAACATTTGTTTTTGAAAACAGTGCATAGGTTAATTCTGCAAGATGTCTTTGAATTGAAGGGCTAGGGAAGAGGTATCTGTAAGACAGGTTTCTTTTTAAATTTAAATATACTTTTATTGATTCAGAGAGGAGAGGAGAGGGAGAGAGAGATAGAAACATCAGTGATGAGAGAGAATCACTGATCAGCTGCCTCCCACACGCCCCACACCGGGTACCAAGTCGGCAACCCAGGCATGCGCCCTCGACTGGGAACCGAACTGTGACCTTCCAGTTACAGGTTCACAGGTCGACCACTGAGCCACGCCAGCCAGGCTGTAGCACAGGTTTCTTACTGCGTGGAGCAGCCCGAGGGAGGGAGGGGAGCGTCCCCAGTCAGTGGCAGCAGGGTGGGCATTACATAGTCTCACCCATGTGCCATGTGGTGGTTGTGGAAGCGACGCCTGGACATGAAAGAGGCCAATTCTTGAAGGAGATTGTGATTCCTTGGTTTATATAGTAGGTTTCAGGAGATCTGCTTGGTGACACTGTCTTCGCATGACATGTGCCCATATTGACCAACACAGTCTAGATCGGCGTTTCTCAACCTGTGGGTCGTGACCCCTTTGGCGGTCGAAAGACCCTTTCACAGGGGTCGCCTAAGACCATCCTGCATATCAGATATTTACATTATGATTCATAACAGTAGCAACATTACAGTTATGAAGTAGCAATGAAAATAATTTTATGGTTGGGTCACAACATGAGGAACTGTATTTAAAGGGCCAGAAGGTTGAGAACCACTGCTCTTGATGGTGTTGAGTCCTGGGAGGGATTCTTTCTTGACAGCTTCAGCATCTGGGAAACCTAGCTCCAGGTTGTGGCCAGAGCATTGCCTCTTCCTGGAGGGCAATGGATGGAGGAGGAAGGTGTCTGAGTTAGAAACACACGTGCCCTGCTGTGAAGGACAGTTTTCCTTTTGTGCACAAGTGCTAGGTGATGTATTTTTGCTTTTGTGGTTTTATCGTCTTCCCTTGTTACCCCCACCGTCACCCCCAGGAGGTGACCACTGTTAAGGTCTGGGTGTAGACTTTAACCATGTCCTGCCCCTAACATCCTACTCTCATCTCGTCAACACTCGTGGCTCTGTTATGTCTCCACGGAGGGCCCTCAGGTTGCTCCTCGCCCTGTGATGACAGACGAAGGTGTGATAAATACCTACAATACCTTGGTTCTCAAATGTTTGCCTCTTACTTTCTTAAAAATTATGGAGGACCCCAAAGAGTTATTAGTTATGTAGGTTACAATTACCAATATTTATCATATATCAATAGGTAGAAACAGAAAAAAAAGCTGAACCTGAGAAAGTTGCATTAGCTGTGAGGACATCATTGCACCTCAGACACCCCCTGGAAAGCCACCGTTCACTCAGGAGACAGTGGGATGGGAACGGGAAGTCATTGGATTGTATTATTACAAACATGGCCGTGACCGGTTAACCACTCACCAAGTCTCCTGGGACTCCCTTCCGGTGACCTCTGCCCTAGCTGTGGCTCTTCCCAAACCTGCATGGCCATCTCCCTGCTTGGGGTTCTAGACATGGCTGGGGGTGCCTGGGGCTTTTCCAGGTTCACAGCCCTGTGGCTGTTCTGTAACCTCTGTGGGACTCCCACTTGCCTGGAAGGTGGTGGCAGGGCTGCGTACCTAATTGTTTTCCTTGGGGTGGCTGGATTTTGACAAGTGAGGTTTCTTGCTTTAGGCTCTTTATATATTGGTTTGGAGTGAAATGAGAGGGGAAGTTTCACAGCCGAGGTTTCAGAGCTGGTCCCACCCTTACATGGTAAGACTGTTTCTTGGGAAGGAGACCTAGCCAGGCAGTAGAATTTTGAGAGCACAGCTTGCTTTCGGATATCTGCCTGTAAGGACTTTGTCCTGCTACTTACTTGGGGCTAAATGTCAGCTTTGAGCTGATTTCCCTTTTTGCTTGGTCAACCCCTGCGCAGCCCTCTACCCTGGGTTTGCAGACTGGTTGTGCAACTGGGCTCTGCTG
Organism: Myotis davidii; assembly: GCF_000327345.1. Classification (NCBI taxonomy): domain Eukaryota; kingdom Metazoa; phylum Chordata; class Mammalia; order Chiroptera; family Vespertilionidae; genus Myotis; species Myotis davidii. Next base: position 2,702,823 of record NW_006284618.1, on the reverse strand, counting down.
AGGATCGCTAACGAGGCTGCAGGCCTCTCAGGGCCTTGCAGACAACAGGTGTCTGTGAGCTGCTGCCCTGGGCTGAGCAGGGTGGGCAGCACCTGGGGCACAGTCCCTCTCTTCCCTGCATCATCAGTTTTGTCCTCCTTGCCCTAGTTGTAGCTCCACCCCGAAAACTCCCTGAACGCCACGGCCTCTCCTGCTGCTGTGGGGCTTCCTCACTTCCACCGCTAGCTGCCTGCAGCGTGGGCTCTGCTTGCTGCCCTCAGCCTTCTCCCAGCTCTGCCCAGCACAGCAGGCTTGGTGGGGTGGCCGGCACCTGTGTCAGAGGATCCCTGCTTCTTCAACGACTTCTGTTTGGTGATGCCTTCACTGAGATGGCCGTCACATGCCATACACTTCCGTGTGTCCGTGTCGACCAGTGGTTGACTGTATCCACAGAGTTGTGCATCTCTCACCAGCCAATTTTAGGACATTTCTTGTACCTGAAAAAGAAACTCGGTAACCTTAGCTGTCCCCTTCCTCATTCTCTCCATCTCCCTGAACCCCAGCCTCTGGCAACCATCGTCTCCTGTCCATCTCTAGGACATTTCCCACATGGAGTCACTCATGTGGCCTTTTGCATCTGATTTCTTTCCCCAGCGTGTTCTCAGTGCTGGCGTATGTCAGAGCCACGTTCCTGTTCAGGATGAGCGCTCATCTCCTCTTGGACACGCCAGTCTGTTATCTCCCATCCATGATGGGCATCTGGCCTGCTCCACTTTGACCATTAGCAATAGTGCTGCCATGAGCATCTGTGCCCAGGTTTTTGCATGGACGTTCATTTTCTTTCTCCTGGGCATGTGCCCGGAGGGGGCTGCGGCTGCTTGCTGACTCCTTGTGGAGCCTGTCGAGAGCTGCTCGCTGTTTCCAGGGCGTCGCCCCGCAGTGCAGCTCACCTGCCCAGTCCCAGAGCTGCAGTTGCTCCACATCCTGCCAGCACTCCTAATTATGTCCTTTTTCAAAGACTCCTTCCTTAGCTGCTTGGACACCCATCATTTGGCTGTTGTTCTCACCCCCACCTCCCAGCATTGCCACTTTTTTCCAGCCTTACTCACCTTCTGGGAGCTCAGCTAGACTCAGGCCTCTCTATGTGGACACCCAGGAGGTAGGGAGAGGACCCAGATCCTGAGCCCAGCATACAGTGCTGTCGCCTGGGGCAGCCCAGTGCACAGGCCAGTGCCTAGTCTTCCAAGAGATGGGGGAAGCAGCAGTCCTGTCCACGCAGCCCGAAGCAGGCTCTGGTGTGCCGGGCAGGCGGGGGCTGACCGGCGGCTTCCTCACAGTCTCCCTCCCTGCTCTCCCGGGCCCCTGGTCCCATGGGGGTGGCCTGTGGCATTACTGCTTGTGACCTAAGATCTGAGTGTACTTTCTGTTTGCCCAAGTTTGGGACTCTGTTTGTAGATGGGGTCCCGCCCATCCCCACGGTGGTAGGATCAGATATACGGTGATCCCAAGTTCGGTACAGTTATGGGCTGCTTTCTCTGCTGCACACCTCACCCTCTACAGCACCGTGCCATGCCTGCCTTAGATGTGGTTCTCATTGGAAGTCAACATGGCGAAGGTCTATGTGCAGCCACACTCGCCTCCTGGTCCTCCTGCCCGACGTCCTGGATCTCACAGGCGGAGCTCTGAGCTGTCGGCCAGCCTCTGAGAGCTCATACTGTCATCTGTGGGGTTTCCTGTTTTTATCGGCTCTCCAGTTGCTGAGGGAGGGCTTAGATCACTGGGTGGGGGAGGCACTTCTTCGATGTAAAGTATTAAATATTTTTCTTGTTTGAATCCAGTGAAGTGAGCACTGCAGGTCAGCCTGCTGGACAGCCCTGGAGGACAGGGACATGTCTACTGCCTCTCAGCTTGGGATCTGGCAGGGCGCCCTGGGAAAGGTCTCTCCACTTGAGTTTGGGGCTTGCATGCCCACATGGCACACACCATCAGCATGGGGCCTGCGTGTCCTTCCTGGAGCTGGGGAGGAGGGGCCATGCAGCCCTGGGGTCTGACTCTGGTGGGCGATGGACGGGTTTCGGGGAGAGAGGCCTGTTCTAGGGTGACTCAGAAGTACAGGAATCAGACCAGGCCTGCCTCCAGCGGATTGCCCCTTTAGAGCCCACTGACGAGAAGGGGAGATGATGGGAGGTCAGTGCTGCCTGGGAGGAGGTGTCAGGGCCCCACAAGGGACTACAGGGTGATGGCTTAAAAAAAACTTTATCGTTGAAAGTATTGCATATCCCCTTTGCCCCCATTGATCCGTTAGAGCCTGCCCTCGCCCCCTGCCCCAGGCTTTCACCACTCTACTGTCTGTGTCCATGGTTATGCATATATGCATACAAGTTCTTTGGTGGCTCTCTTCCCATGGTGGTAGCTTTTTAAATGTGGACTACCTCAGTGTCTGCCTGGGCGGGCTGATGGCAAGGTCTCCTGTTGGGAGGTGGGCTTGGTCCAGGATGGGGTCTAGTAGTGGGGGTCAGCGCAGGGCCTGGTGGCTAATCAGAAAGGCAGCAGAGGGTCTGAGCAGCATCTCGGTCACCCACCTGCACTGCTTTATAAAATTTAAAATTTGGTTTGGGAGATGAAAATGGCACCGAAGCAGAGTGTCCACTGGGAGGGGATGCACGGGAGGGGCCCACAGCTCCATCCATCACAGGGAGGAGGCGAGCAGACCGTGCAGGGTGGAGTGGCACTGTCCCATCCTGACCTCACTTTGTGTGGGGTGTGCATGTGACCAGGGATGATGTGGGAAGTGGCTCAGGTCCCCAGATGTCAGTCAGGATTGGGAGGATCTGGAGTAGGCTGGGGAGTGAGTGACAGGTCCTACACCAAAGCTGGTCTGGGTGCTGCACAGACTGGAGTTTCCTAGGCTGACGAGGTGCCCTAGCTGTCAGGGAAGCACACTGGTGCCTCCCACGCTGGAGGGAAATGCTGCCTCCGGTTCTGGTTTTCCCTTCAGTGAATAAGAATAAGTTCCCCTCCTCTCTAGGAGCAGGGCCTTGGGGTCAGACTCTCACTGGTGGGCCATTGTGATCCTGGGCTTGTCTTTTTGGTCCATCAAGTTCCTGATGAGGGGTTGGGGATGCCACCCAAGCTATAAAGTGCAGTTCCCTCCCCGTCTGAGCAGAATGCCCTGTGGTTGGGGTGGCTCGCCCTGCTCTGCTGTGGCACCAAGCAGCCTATGCCGAACCCGCCCTTTCTTCCATCTGCACCCTGGCCCTGGTTACTTCCTGCCCACCGGGCCTTCCTGGCTCCTCTTGCTATGGCCTGGGAGCATGGGAACTGGTGTCTGGGGCTGTGTCTTGGAGGTCTAACCCTGGCTTTGGTTTCCAGGTTCACTGATGTGGGCTTGGACAAGCCTCCTTCCTGCCCTACCTCTCAGGGCCTCTGAATGGCCAGCAGTTATTCTGGGAACCGAAGGGGATTTAAAAGCAGAAGGCATGGCTTGGGCCCAAGTGTTGGTGGAGGGGAAATCCGCTCGAATGCCCTGTGGGAGCCACACTCCAGTGTCTGTGTCTGTGGCACAGGGAAGTGTGGAGGTCTCTGCCTTTCATCACATGTGACTGTGGGTATGTGACTTAACCTCTTTCTGCCCATCTGTGTGTCAGGAAGGTAGGAATGAAACCCAGCATGGTGGCTGCGGCAGGTACAGGAGGGAATGGAGGCCCTGACAGGTGTTTGGCATTGGTGTTGTCACATGTCCCTGGGTGCCTCCTTGGCAGGTCTCTGTCCTCTCCTTCCTGGCAAGGGCCTCCTGTGTCCAGGGCTGAGCAGTGCTCAGGCTGCCTGGTTGGTCCACCAGCTGTCACTGATTGTGCCAAATGGATGGCCTTGTCGTGCCCCACCCGGCACCTGTAGCGATGCTGGATGGTCCTCTGTTGCCTGGACAGGACATGTTCCTTCTTTCCCGAGGAGCCCCTTTGCCCTCCTGCCACCAGCTCTGTGCAGCACTTCCCTGCCCCACCCTGAATTGGGTCCAGGTTTGTGTTTCGGTCCATTCAGTCTTCCCTGTTGATATCGATCTCATCACATGACATTTCACTCAGGTGTGCTGGCCTCTGACCTGCAGTGGCAGGAGCGGGATTCTCAGGATTCTATGTAGATGATTGTGGGGGCAGAGTGGACACAGCTCTGGGGGATCAAAAGAGCTGCGAGGCCGCTGGGTTCCTGGACCCTGCTGTGTTCAGGCCCACCAATACCCCTGTCAGAGTGTGGGTGGGGCTGGGCAGCCAGTCCTCCAGGCAGTTGGGAAAGGCTGGATCCCTCTGGTGGTATTAGTCCTTAGGAGCAGGCAGTGGCAGGCAGGGCTCCCTGGAAGGGACATGGCTGTCCATAGCCTCCCCTCCCACTGCCCATGGACTGGGTGAACACCGGCCCAGATTGGGGCAGAGAGCTCCTCGTGCAGGTGAATTCTCTGCTCCCAGACTCTGGGTGTGATGGACCATTCAGAGGGCTGTCCCCACCCTCTCACTGCCTCCCAAGCATCTCTGATAGTCCTGCTTCCTGGAAGGTTTTGTTCCATGGTGCACCCACCTGGTCATCAAATGCCCTCTCGGGTGGACAATTTCTGTGAATTGGCAGCCGTGTTCCTGAAATTGCATGGACGAGAGGTACAGCAGAGGGTCTGCCCCTTCCTAATAGGCACGTGGCTCTCCTGGTCTGGGCTCATCACCTAGTGAGCACAGTGCCATCACAGGACAATGGGGGCAGGTGTCAGATCCGATGTTTCCAGCTACTTCCTATTAGAAGAACAAGAGGAAACACTACTTGGGTCCTCTTTCTCCATTTAGGGAAAACCTTTTCCCTCTTGTGACTGGAGGTGATGGGCACTCAGGCTCTGAGGCATGCTCGCTAGCCTGCATCAGTGGGCACTGGCTTTATCCAGGTCAGCAAATGTTTACCCAGCACCTGAGTGCAGGGCATCCTCTGCATTTGCTGTGTTGTAATTCGGGATGATTTGGAACTTCCTTTCAGACAGATTCATTTTGTTAAGAATGACATCTGTCCAAGTCACAAATTTGTGGGGACATATGTTTTGCTTTTCTTTTCTCCTTCACTGTTACGGTTTTCAGATCTGTTGCAACTTCCTGTTTTCGCTGTACCGCTGTCACTACCCTCGCCCTGCATCCAGGCAGCACATACTGTGCAGAATCCAGGTGAGAGGGGGGCGGCTGGGCTGAATGCGGGGACTGGAGGGTCGTGGTTATTAATGCTGCAAACAGAATCTGGGTGAGCCGTGGAGACTGACCAACCAGGAAACAAAAGTAACACCCCGGGGGCCAGTTTGATGACTCCAAGACTGTCACCAGGGCCAGGTAGAGTCTCATCTAATTCTCTGAACCCTCAGGGCTCTGTCCTTATATACATGGCCCAGGGGCACTTGATGTTTTTAGAGGGGGAGTTCTTAGGGCAGGAGGTCTGGGCTCCATGTAGGTCAGCCTGGGGTCCCCCCATTTTCAGCCTCCAGGTTTCGGGTGGTTTTGTTGTGCTGCCCAGGTTCAAGTTTGAGTTTGCAGGTGTGTGAGTGACGGGGTCTAGGAGAGCTAATTTTTAGGGATTATTAATGGCTGGTCCCAGTCCTGGCCGGTGGATCAGTGGTTAGTGTGTCCAGTCTGTACACCAAAGGGTCTCAGGTTGGATTCCACGTCAATGGCAAAATGGCACGTACCTGGGTTGTGGGTTCATTCCCTGCCCCCAATAGAGGCATGTGCGGGAGGCAACCAGTCGATGTATCTCTCTCACATCAATGTTTTTATTTCTCTCTCTCCCCCTCTCTCCTGCCCTTCCACTCTCTGAAAAGCAATGGAAAAAGTATCCTCATGTGAAGATTAAAAAATAAATAAAAATAAATTAAAAAAAATAGCTGGTCCCAGTGGCCTTTCATTCACTCATATTTAGTGAGCTCCTCCTTGGAGTTGGGCCCCTTCCAGGGGCTGGAAGTGCAGCAGGGGCCACCCCTGAGGCCCCCCGGTAGTGGTGATCCCACCAGCACACTGCCTGTGTGGGCATCCTCTGCATTGGCTGGGCAGAGCGGCCTAGTGCTGGGACCAGCCCACGGGCCCCTTGGGGGAGGCCCCCAAAGTCCCTGTGTGCTGCCTTTGCTGCTTCACTGCCCCCCCCCCCCATTTTCTACACTTACCCCATCAGTCCTAATCTAAGACAGAAGCGTTCTATGGGGTAAAGTCTGGAGAGCAGGTGATGTCACAGAGCACGAGGCGAACAGAGAAGGTCAGGAGAGGTGAGGACTGGAGGCGGCCTGAGAGGGCGCCCTGGGAGTCTGGGAGGGGTGCTTGAAGAAGGGCTTGCTGTGCGTGAGAGGAGTGGGGCCCCAGGCGTATCCAGGAGCCAGCAGGCTGAGCCATGGTTTGACTGCAGTGTTGAGATGCCTGGCATGTTGTCAGGACTGTCGCCCTCTGAGGCAGGGGTTCCGCTCTTCTCCTTCTCGTCTTATCGGGATGAGGCACAGCCCACCGTTAGGACAGAGGGGCCTTGCACGGGGCAGCCTGGCTCTGGGCTTGCGCTCTGGTTCCTGGGTTGTCCCAGTTGCCAAGCACAGCAGGAGATGGACTTTAGGGTGACTTGGGATGCAAGAAATGCCCTGGGTGTGGAGACCACAGGTGGCCTCCTGGGGGACGTGGCCAGGGTTGGGGCGAAGGCTTCGGAGCATGGGAGCTACCCCGGGGAAGTAAGGAAGGGGTGCCCATTGGGGCCACTTCGGGGCTGAAGCAGGGACTTGAAACAGGGAGCAGGCCTGCGTGGGAAGCACGAGGCTGGCGGGTTGATGAGTGAAGGAAGCTGCAGGCTGAGAGGCAGCGTGCGTCTGATTGGTTCGAGCCCCAGTTTCTTTTGTGCACTGGGGACTGCAGCTGATGACCCCACTTCTGGGAAGACATGGTTAGAGCCAGTGCCTCTGCCTTGGCCCCGCTGTTGTCCTCCCCAGGGCGGGGCCTTCAGTGTGGACGTCAGCTCCTCCTGCATGCACTCGGGCCAGCCGAGCTGCCTGTGCTCTATCGGTATTTTGAAAGCTCCTGATAAGTGAGTCAGTCCGGAAAGGGAAGAAGGGGGGCTCAGGCTAGGCCAGAGGGTGAGGAGCTCAGAGCAACTCAGGGCAGTGCAGCCCGGGAGCATCAGTGTCCTTGGAGGGAGGGGTCCGCCCAAGGCGAGGCACACAGGAGTGGCCCTCAAGGATGGGGTCCGCTGTGGACTGCCTCCTGAGGAACCACGGACGACAAACATGAACGCACCAACACATGTACTTTCCATTTCTATCATTTAATGTAATAAATTCCACATGGGGAGAAAGTTAAAAATGTATCCCAGTTTCTAGGAGAAAATTGATGTCTGTGACCCTAACCTTGCTAATTTTAGTTTTCTATAATGAGAAAGGCCTGTGGAGTCACTCAAAAAGCCCGAAACTCCTGTCTGTATTCCGTATGGCATTCAAACTGTTTTCAGCAGAGCCAGTGGGCAACCTTGACTATCTTCAGTGCTTGTGGCAACTGCTGCATCAGGAACCTGTACTGTGGGTGAAGGACAAAGTTTTATCTTGTAAGAGACTAAACAGGCACTTCCCTACTGGAATTTAACTTGACTCTAGCCGGGTGTTGCTTTTTACAGAGAAAGTCCAGATCCCAAGCTGAGTGGTGTTGACTTAGGGTCTGCGCGTGCCCCTGGTGTCCCCTGGGGCTGCCAGGCCCGGACGCATGTGCTGGGTCTGCTCCCTTCCATATGGGGAGCAGCGCCCTGAGCCCAGACATCTGCCCAGTGTCCTGGAGTGCAGAGCATGGAGCAGAGGGACCCCAAGGCCAGCCCTTCCTTGTCACAGATGGGCCTCAAGTCCCTGTACTGAGGTTACTAAATACGCGGCTCCCCTCCCCCTCAGCACCATGCTCATGGGACAGACACCCTGCTCCTGTCCTGTGCCTGGCATATCCTGGCACTCTGAGGGTTAGCTGGTACTCTGGCTGCTCTGGAGTTCACCCACTGAGTGAACATGCCAAAGGCCTTCGCAGACACCGATGGGCAGTGAGAGGGCATCCCCTTTCTTACTGTCACAGTGCTGAGCACCGAGCCTTCCACTCGCCTTCTCGTGGCCAATCCCTGGGTGCCTGCCCAGTGTGCCCAGACAGGGTTACGTATGTGTGGGTGTATGTGTGCACACCTCATACGATGTCCATCACACATGTATACACTCACACCTGCTAGTCCATATCTCGACAACTTTTGGTGTCACCAGTCCTTTGGACCACTCAGGAGGCTGTAACATGCATCTTTTATCCTGGGGTTTGCATTTCCCCGGTTACTTGTAGAATCATTTTGAAACTTTTTCTTTGGGTTTTCAAGGATCTTTATTTTAGATTGTGCAGCTTTTACAGATCTTGTTTCTAATTAGTGATAGAGTTATTTTGTTAAGGAATGCCCAGATTATGGGCTCGATCTCCAGTGTGGGGCATGCAGGAGGCAGCCGATCAATGATTCTCTCTCACCCTTGATGTTTCTCTCTTTCTCCTTTCCTCTCAGAAATCAATACACACACACACACACACAGTGGGGCCTTGACTTACGAGTTTCTCGCTACTCAAAGCAAAAAATTGGCCGAGAGACGGCTCGTATCTCGAAAAACTCATTAGTCGGGACACTCATAAGTCAAGGCCCCACTGTGTGTGTGTGTGTGTGTGTGTGTGTGTATTCCAGTTGGCCACCATTGTTCATGGTATTCCCTTGTAATCCTTTTAATTTCTATAAGGTTGATAGTAATGCTCTCTCTCTTTTAGTCCCAATTTCAGTAAGTTGAGTCTTCTGTTTTTAGTCAGTCTAGCTAAAGGTTTGCCAATTTTGTTCATCTTTTCCAAGGACTAACTTTTGTTTCATTGATTTTTCTCTGTTGTTTTTCAAGTCTTTGTGGTGGCTGCATTTAAGTGAAATCAGACAGGAGGCGTTATTGACAGTCCCATTGCTGCTGTAACTGCTGGTGAGAGAACTTCGTTCTCTGCCTTTCGCCTTGCTTTTCCTTGTTTTGGTCGATACTGAGCCTTTCTCCCACTTGTTTCTCAGTGGAGCTGCATTTCTGGGGCAGGCCGATGTGGCTGCTCTTCTCCTCGGTCCCTGAGGTATAAACAGTGGCCTGTGGCCCTGATTTTGGGTCCCCTTTCCAGCACAATTAAGCTTTGGGCACCACTGAGGTCCCCTCACTGCAGATCTGTCAATTTTGTTGCTTGAATAAATGCTAAGCCAGCAGTAGCCAGCTTCCAGCCAAATGCTTCTCTGAGTGTTCTGCTGTTTCTGAGCACCGGCCGGCAGCTCCAAGAATCTACAGGGACCTGGCCAGCAGCGCCCTAGAGCCTGTGGTGCCCGCCACAGACTCCACTCGCTGAGCGGCTGTCTCCTCCCTGACCTCCTGTGACTGACAGTAGGAGGAGCAGCAAGTACCTGGATTAGTCTCAGGAGTGGAGCAGGGAAGGAATGCCCTGTAACAACTTCTACTGAGCCACCTTCTGAAGGCTGCCAGGTCGTCTGCTTTGCAGGTCGGCCCTGGATTTTCCCACACAGCGTGAGCTCAGTTCACCTGTCTGATTCCAGAGACCACCCGTCAGTCGGTTCTGTACCTCGAGGTGTGGACACTTCCTGACTTCGGGGTAGTTTGCCTAAAGCCCCATAGACTGAGCTCTGTCCTGTGCATATGGGGTGTGCACTGTGGTGCTGCTCCCCTCAAGGGTGTGGCACACGCTTCCAGGGAGTGACAAGCTCCTTACTTAACCAGGGAGAGCCGGGGTTGAGCCCTGCCCCCAAGAGTTTGTGGTTGGGCCGGGAGGATAATGGCAGGGTTATTTTATAGCCGTATCCTAGCTCTTGGTCTGCTGCAGGCCTCTAGTTACAGTAGACAGAACAACTCTTGCTAGTTTAAGCAGAAAAGGAAGTTTTGAAAACAGGTGGCTCCTAGGAAGGGCTAACAGTCAGGCTTGGAGGGCCCAGGAAGGGGTGGCTGAGTCCGTCTCGCCTCTGGGGCCCTGCTGCTGTTGTTGGGGAGAGGACCCGCCTGGTGGCTGCTGACAACTATACCCCTTTGCCCACCCCTGCCCTTGCTTAGATGGGTGCCCAATGGCTTCCAGGTCAGGACTGGAGCCCAGGGAACTTGCAGTGACAGAATGATGGTGACACGGGTCCTGCTCTCAGAAGAGCATGCTGGGAGGACCTGAGCCGCCTTCCACCAGACCACCACCAGGGCCTGTCATTGGGGTGTCGGTGCCTCCACCTCGCTGAGTTGTAGGTCCTTGAAGCCCCCAATTGTAAATTCTGGTTACTGTACACGGCGATAATACTTTTGCTTAAAATAAATTTTGCCAACAGCTTATATTGGCAGTGAAAACAGAAACTGAGGCCAAAATGTAAGAAAATTAGAGCATGAAAACTCATTTTTGTGACTTCTGTCTGATTAGGTGTTCTCTGCCCTAGGTGAGCCTAGGAGCCCATCATCTGTGCAGTGTCGGCGCAATCCATGACTGCAGCTCACCTGCCTCCTCGACCCCAGGTGTTTGGCATTGGTTTGTGAAGGAGTACAGTGTGTTTGTACATCCTTGAGATTTTTCAAAGTGGCATTTGCTGGAATTTTTATAGCTTCAAGAAGGAGACCAAATGAGCTGTGTGTATGTTTGTGCATTGGTTTGTAGATTTAACATATATTTATTGTTTTAATTCAAAAACCCACCTTCCATTTATCGCTCTTTAGTATACATTGGTCTTTAAAATACATAAAGTCATAGTCTGTGAGTTGCATTTCAGAGTAATAAAGGACCCAGAGCAAAATGTTGATTTAGAACAGCGGTCTCAACCTGTGGGTCGCGACCCCTTTGGTGGTCGAACGACCCTCTCACAGGGGTCGCCTAAGACCATCCTGCATATCAGATATTTACATTATGATTCATAACAGTAGCAACATGACAGTTATGAAGTAGCAACGGTAATAATTTTATGGTTGGGTCACAACATGAGGAACTGTATTTAAAGGGCCAGAAGGTTGAGAACCACTGCTTTAGAAGCAGGTGCGCTGAGGACCTGTATCTTCTCTGCGTCTGCACCACAGGAAGGAGTGGGTAGCTGCCGGCCTCGCAGGGACCATTGCTTCTGGCTCAGGCCCAGTGTGGGGACTATCGCCAAGGGGCAAGCTCTGGACTTTCTGCCCCGACTGTTGCCCCGAGGAAGGAAGCACGCAGGCCACCAGCTCCTGGGCCTCAGCGTGGAGTTCCAACAGGGTCTTCCTGGAGCCCTCCAGCAAGAGCAGAGGCCACCCCTTAGGACCCCACTCTTTTCTTGTTTCTGGGCTCCTCCCAGAGGCTGCCACAGTGCATGGCACCCATACCCACCTCCCCTGCTGCCCCACACTGTCTTCTGTGCCCTCCTGTTTGCACAACTGGAGACCTTTCCTAGATGGTCCCACCTGATTCTTCCCAACCACCCACAAGCGAGGGGCCCAGGATGACCATACTGGCTTAGATATATGGAAGCCCCCCGCTTTGCCTGTGGGGATCCTATCTTCATCCTAGAACCAGATGCGGGCCCAGAGGACAGGCCACTCCTCATCCTTGAAGAAAAGGGCTGCCGGCGACACCCACTGACAAGGGGGGTATGAGGGCCATTCCCCCATGTGCTGGTCCCCACCCAGACTGCTCCCCAAGCTCCTGCCTCTATTTCTCCCGGTCACACCTGAGCTCTTGTCCAAACAGCATCCTTCTGCTCTGTTTTCTGCTACCCACTCCTCGGCTTATGAGCCCCTCAGTGTCCTGGCTGGTGGTATGTCTGAAGGGGAGGGTCCTTTCTGGGGTTCCCACCCAGTGGCCCCCAAGAGGGAACCCTAGGGATTCTCATTTCTGTCTGGCACTCCCAAGCCCACTGTCCTGCCCTGCTGCTCAGTCTGGGCTAACCTCGTCTTCACACACATGCTGCCCTCTGCCCATTGAGAGCAAAGTAAAACCTTCTGGAAAGCTTTTAAAGAAGCAGTTGTCAGACCTGAGCAACACGCTGTGTTGAGGTTGTTTGTGTATTGTAAGTATGTAGGGTCGGCTGCACTGAGCTGGGGCCCTTTCAAGTGGGGATCCCGGCATCCCAGTCTCCTGAGCTGACGCTGGGGGACACAGCAAACACAGGACTGGTTCCAGAGTCACAGCCCTGTGGGGTTGGAGGGCTGCTGGGAGGCCGTGCCAGGTGAGGACCTGGGAAACCTCCCCACCAGGCGGAGGGGCTGAGAAAAGGGAGGGCAGGAGGCGTGCAGAGGAGGCTGGTGGGGGACAGACAGAGTCAGGATGGAGGGTGTGGGCCCTGCACGCCTGCAGGACAGGGCCAGCTTTGGGTTAAGCCTGAGTTGTGTAGGCAGCTCATTCAGGCGGTCACGAGAGGAAGCACCTGCCCCTGCACAGCCTGGGGTAGGGAAGGGGATTCTGGAAGGTGGGGTCTCTGTGGCCCTACTGGGACTGAGGGGTTCTTGTCCTTGGGGTTGGGGCTCTGGCTGGGTTTGTGGAGCATGGTGCTTCTAGGACACCAGACCAAGAGGAGGGAGTGCAAAGGGCCACCTGATGTTTGTCCTCATTTGTATATACTTTTTCTACCTAAAGCATTAGCCAGACCCCCACTTTGGGGTCAAAGTGTAGATGAGTAACGGATGGTAATAGTCTGAATTGAGGAGTAGGCAGGCCTGGAAAGCAACTTGATGTTTTGTTCAGAATCGGCTGTGAGGCCATAGGGCCCTGAACAGCCAGACCTGGCACCTGAGAGCCGGCCAAGCGACACACATGGCTCCTGGGTCTCCTCGCCACCCCACTGCACTCTGCACAGCCCATGCCCGGTGAGACGGCGGTGGGAGCTGGCCTGGAACAGCCAGTGGAGTGGCAGTCCTGCATGTGCCGGGGCGCCCTTCCACGGTAACCAGGGGTCTCAGAACTGAGCGTGGGCCCGTATTTACCTCAAGGACGCTGGACAGGAGCATATTCATGTTCACAAGTTTACCAAAATGCTGAGACTGGGTTTCAGTCAGTGAACGCAGAGCATACGCAGAGCAGGAAAAGCCATGGTAATACATGGGCGATACCAGTGTGTCTGAAAGACCTTAGTTACGGGCTCCCATGCTGAATAACTAAAAGCTGAAGGAGCTGTCTCTCAGGACTGCTATTGAAAAATGAAGAGTACGTGGGCGTCCCACAGAGAAGCTAAGCCCAAAAGGGAGAAGGAAGGAAGGACAGGGACCCAGAATGTCCCTGCCATGGCTGTGCTGGTTTTCACTGGGCTGGCTGGCTGGGCTAAGTGGGAGGGCTTCTGTAACTGGTACCCGATGACTCAGTTGTCAAGGAGGTGTGTCCAGTGGATGGTGGCCACATCCCACTCTGCCAAGCAAAATTCAGTTTGGAAACGCTTATTTGTTCAACTATGTTCAAATAATTTTGAAAAAATTATTTTGGATACTTTTCTAGCAAAATGTACATGCTCATACTTACCCTAGAGGAGAGGAAAAAGTTGAATTGGCCCATTATTAGAGAAAAATGATTGATGGACCTAAAGCCACTGCCCCCCAAAGCTCCAGGCATAGCTTTCAACAGTGGGTCCTCCCAACTGTCGAGGACACCCACCTCCTTCTACTTACATGACCCCAGCGCAAGAGAGACTGTGGGCACGTAGACGCCAGGCCAGGCCCGTAAGGCAGCACCACAGTGACAGCTTCCAGGTGGTCTCACTCTGCCTGTGGGCGGAACCATCCCAGAGAGGCTCCAGGAGCAAATGGCGGGGATGGGGGGCGTTTGTGTTAGACCGGAAGCATGCCTTGTGTTGGAAAGATGGTAATGGAAGTCAGCATATTCACCAGTCAACAATTGAGCAACAGGAAAACCCCTATTGGCTCATCTCTATAGATGCTGAAAATATATTTGATAAAATTCAACATCTCTTGATTAAAAAATGACTACTCTTAATAAGATTGAAACAGGTATATTTTTCTTGGAATGATTTTAAAACATGGAGATCAAACATTTCTTTTAGAGTAGGGGTTAAGACAGATAGATACCTGGTATAACCATGATTATTTAGTATAGTTCTAGGAGCTCTAACTAGTGCACCTAATAATTAAACAAGAGAAAGAAGACTAAACTATTGGAATGTTAAAATGGAGAATCAAAGCTGTTTTAATATTTGCAAGTCATATTGCATATTTACACATTTACATAGTTGCAAATCATAATTACAAATATTGTTATGTACCTGGAGAGCATACATATTTACAAATCATATTTACACATATGATTATGCATCTGAACAACTTGGGAGAATGCCTAGAATTTAGTAATGAAGTTCATACATAGCAGTTAGTAGCATTGTTTCTTCTGAACAGAAGAAACCCTGTTGTGATCATCAGATACACAGGCATGAACTTGGGAAACACGATCTATATGAAGGCAGATGAGCCCAGTGAAAGGTTGAAGAGAGGACGGATGGATGAAGGCACAGGCAGCTTATGCAGAATTAGTAACTTTTGGGGATAGGTGCTCAATAAATGGCATTTATTTTTAATTCAGGCGATTACTTTCCAACTTATCCAGATTGTCACTCATATTCTGCTTGTCATTTTACTGAAATCTCTTAGTGTATGTGTATTGATTTGGGCTTTACGTTTTTTGAAGACAGAGTCTGTTATGGCATCTAAAGTTTTCATGATTAGAATAATTTTGTGTAATGTGTGGTATAATTCAGGTTGGCGAGAGTAGCCCTCTGAATTACAAAAAAATTTTAAAAACCTGATTACATCATTCAATAGTCATTCATTCACTCATTCATTTGTTTGGCAGATTACGTGTGAATGTTACTGATTTTTAAGATGAGACCTGAGACATGAGAAGAGCAGTTCAGTTTGGATGTTAATGTAACTATTCTCTGGGACCTTTTTCTCTCTTTAGTTTGAGAGCAGGCATCGTCCTGTTCACCTACAACCGCCAAAACAGGAAGTGTACACAGAGTGGCGAACAACGTTGTTTCTAGATATAAACACCTATTTTGATTGGGAACAATTGCTAAAAACTTCATGGTGTAAATGACTGACTGCAGCTTTATGGACTGGTGACCAAAACTTTTGTTCATCTTTAAATCTGGCAGGTCTCCCAGGAAACACAGTGTCAGGATGAAAGTAACAGAATCTCTATTCACATTGGCTTAAATAGCTACTTAATCCTATATGCAGTGGAAGGTTTGGAGGGGGAGGCTGCTGGTGGGCTGGTGGCTCGGAGTGTTACTGGGACTCCAGCTCTCTTATCCCCCCATCCTGCTATTCCCTGTGCCCATGGAAGTCCTTCTTGGATCAAGGTTGGATGCCCCCATCAGATCCTCACACTGCACTCTGCAAAAGCAGGAAGGAAATGCATGGAGCACCGTTCAAAAACCAAAATGAGAAATCCCACCTTTTTCACAAAAGAAGGAACTTTTATAAAACTTTATAGTTTGGGAAAATTTTAGATTTACAGCCAGATTGCAAATAGCGCATAGTCCCTGTACCTCCCTCCCATGAACATCAGACACAACAGTGGTACCTTTGTCAGAGCTGAGAAATTAACATCAACAGTATTGACTAAACCACAGACTATTTGGGCCATACCAGGTTTCCACTGATGCCCCTTTTCTGTCCCAGGGTCCCGTCCAGGGACCTGCATTGAGTCTCCATGTCTCCTCAGTCTCCTCTGGCAGTGGCATTCCTCTGTCTTGCCTCCACATGGACAGGACACTCACCATGAATGGAGCTTATAGGACAGGAGGTGTTCTGGGTTAGTCCGGGAGTGAGGGTGAGTGAGTGTCAAAGTCAGGACACAACTAGACATGACTGTAGACTTTATAACAATGTACACTTAGGCTACACTAAATTTATAGAACAACCTGCGATTAAATTAGGCACAAGAGAACATGATACATCAAGACACCCTGTAAACATGGGGCGTATGAGGCTACTGCCAGTGTAACATGCTACTGTTTTTCCCAAACTTTTTCTGTAAGTAAAAGAGTACGCTCTAAAATAACGATGGAAAGTGTAGTGAATGCATAAACCTGTAACATGGTTGTTTATCATCATCATCTACTCTCACTTTCTGTACCTAAGTGTAGGGGCTGCACTGTACACGACAGGCAGCATCACCACACGAATGAGGAGTGTTGTGCCGGGACCATGTGATCACAGCTATGATGGCACTGAGCAACAGGCGTTTTTCAGCTCCATTATAATCTAGGGGACCACCGTTGTCTGTGCTGCCCGTCGTTGACTGAACATCATTGTGTAGCTGTGACTGTATGTACATGTATCAAATTCTTACGTTGTACACCTTGAGCTCAGACAATGTTATATGTCAGTTCTGCAATATAAGTGGGGGAAGAGAGAAAGGTCAGTGAGACATGTTAGAACCTAGAAAGACACATGAGCACACACGAGCACTCGGCATGTGACGAGGGTGGCATTTCTGTCAGAGGAGATGGCTTATTTAGTGTGTTTTGACACAGTGTGGTAAAAACATCTGAGTCCACTTCTCAGCCCTTACACCAGTCACTTCTAAACGGGACAGAGATATACCGAATTTCATCAAATCTAAGAGTATCAAAGTAGAATGCGCCACTTTCTATACTTTTCAGGAAGGAAAAAGAAAACCAGTGCCAGAATATAAGAAAAAATCGAAAGAATTAAAAGCCCAGCCAACATGGCTCAGTGGTTGAGCGTGGACCTATGAACCAGGAGGTCATGGTTTGATTCCCAGTCAGGGCACATGCCCGGGTTGTGGGCTCAATCCAGGATCATGCAGGAGCTAGCCCATCAGTGATTCCCTCTCATCATTGATGTTTCTATTTCTCTCTCCCTTCCTCTCTGAAATCGGTAAAAATACTTTAAAAATAAAATTTATGATTTAATTTTCTTTAAATACAAAGTTTATTGAGAAAAGATATTGTGGCCCTAGCCAGTTTTGCTCAGTGAGTAGCGTGTCAGCCTGTGTACTGAAGGGTCCCAGTTCAGTTTCGGTCAAGGGCACATGCCTGGGTTGTGGGCTCAATACCCAGTAAGGGCCATGCAGGAGGCAGCCAAACAATGATTGATTGTCATCATTGATATTTTGTTCTCTCTCTCCCTCTCCCTTCCTCTCTGAAATAAAAAAAAGACATTGTGACCTATACTCCCACTTTTTTTTGAATCGTCATGTGATAACTTAGTGCTCAATTACAACATCTAGAACATTTTTTACGTGCTGGCCGAAACCTCAGCAGTCCTTCTGGTGTTCATCTGGTTCCGTCTCTGCAATAGCCAGCTACAGTTTTGTCTGTGTGTTTCTTACGGAAATCCTTTTACGAGTATTGGCAGTTAAGTTCTAATATTTCCAGAATGATTCCTAGCAGCTCCATGAGATCAACACAATTATTAAGCTATCTTTAATTAAAGCCTTGAATTTTCCATTTCAATCAAATTATTAAACACTTTTGTGAAAAAATAATGAGTATTGAAATTTTATTGCCCCAAACATGTAAATTTGCTGCATATATTTGCAAAAAGTGAGGCCATAAATCAAGATTGCAATGAAATGTTCTTATTCATAGTTTCTTTTTGAAATTCTTGTAAACATTGGACATCTGAGAACATCTGGTTAATTCTGGCCACAGTAGATTTGAAATTCAGATACTTTCTATATCTTTTCCTTTTGGATTGTCATCAATTCTCTCTGGTTAAAAACAACTGAAGTTTTATCTAAAATGTTTTATTCTATGAGGCTGACGGTGTCCTCAACGATGAGCACACATTGTGGTGAGCCCCCGAGGGCCTGGACCCCACTTGGACCCAGTGGTGGTTGGAGCCCCCTGGGCACGGGCATGTCATGTGAGCCAGTGAGGATGGCCATCTTTTGGTTTATGGATGGACTGAGGCTGATCCTGGCAAGTGAGCTGTGGCTTAGGGAGCCTGGGTTTCCCCTTTAATTTATAGTGGTCTGTGGAATGCCCCCTGAAACTCTGGGGGGAGGGAATCCCGGTGAATGGGTACAGGAGGCTGGTAAGCAGCCTCAGGTTGGGGAGCCTTACAACTGAGCAGACAGTACAGAGTACGGAGTGTGGCTGAAATGACAGTAAGCCTGCAGTTTGACAGATGAAGTTTCTCTTGAGCCCACGCCTGGAAGTGTGAAAGCCCATGAGGCTATTTGAATGTTAACTGAGGGCCCAGATGAGGGGTGAGCTCTGGCGCGCCGGGTCCTGGGCTCATTGCCGCTGGGGGCATTCTTCTGAGCATCGGGTCCATATCTGGGCTGGTATTGGCCCATCTCTGGGAGGACTGTCTGGCCCTGCCAATTGGGGGCGTTTGGATCACCCCTGCTTCCCGCCTGAGTGCTGGTCCTTTTCACCTGCCCGTGGGCCCCTGGAGAGGCCTGTGGAGGCCCGGCAGCTACCAGTGGACTGGCATCGTCCCAGGTGGGCTTTAGGAGGAGATGGGCACTCACCCTATGAGCTCACTTAGGCCAGAGTGGGTGGAGAGGGGTTCCACAAGCTGGGGCACCTGCAGAACCCACAGGAAGGACACCTGTCAGCTGTGGGCACTGAATGGACAATATCGACCTGGCTTGAAATCGTAAGGTTAGTAACTACCAAAGCAATCTAACCACATCCACAATCATTTGGAAACTAGTGAAAAGGGGAAAAGACTAGAATGATCCCACTTCCCCAAGCAGACCACAGCCATCTGAGTGTATTTACTTCTAGGCTTTTCCCCGCAGAAGTCGTTTATTTGAAATCCTGTGAGCAGTGTTTACGTTGATGAGGAGTCAAGTATGAACTCAGACAGCTGCTCCTTGGCGCTGCCCTCAGGGCTGCCTTTCCGGCCAGTCCTGCTCATGCCCAGGGGCCTTGATCTCCTGTGTGGTTGAGCCACCAGGGTCCTGCTGGTCAGGGGTGTGGGGGACCCTGAAGTGTTGCCTGCCTGGTTTCCTTCTCGTACAATAGCTCGCCTCTCACACTTGCTGCCGAAAGGCCTGACATAATTATGTGGCCCTATCTGCTCCTGTACCATCCATGGCACTTTCGGGAGAGGATCTCTCTGGGTGGCTCCAGGACAGATCTCCCTGCACCCCAGCTGCCGCCTCACCCACAGTTCAGAATGCGGTAATGTGTTAGTGCTGGGCATTGCCCTGGCTTCTAGGATCCAGTTCCTGGGGAGTTGGGGGTCCCAGCCCTGGATGGAGAGGGGCAAGAACCCTTGTCTTGGCTTCCGGCTGTGGGTGGCTGTCCAAAGCCGTGTAGCTGGAGAGGCTTCAGGCTGGGATGTCGTCCTCCCTGTTCCTCTCCTCTCCCTCCTGGCACTCTGCCCGCTCTGGGGCCTAAACTGCACACAACACAGGTGCCCTTCCACTTGGCTGGGTAGCGGTGCGCATCTTGGAATATTCTAGGTTATCTTGGAATACAAGCTTGTCTGCATTAAGTATTAGGCATTTACCTTCTATATTAAGCACAGGTCTCAGTGGACTCGTGTCTCGCCCGTGCTGACTGGAGCTCACACTTTCTGGGAGTTGGGGTTCTGTACCCAGAACACATGGGCCAGCTGTCCTCCCACAGCTGGACCCAAGTTCCAGAACAGACCTCTGTGTGCTGCTGGGGTGGGCGCTGCTGGTGTCTGCTCTCTTCTCCCTCTTTCCCCCAAATGCAGGTCATAGTCAACCAGATTGGTGTGAGGCCACTGAAGGGCCAAGAGCTGCAGCTGTAAGGGCCAGTTCTTGGGGGCTCGGGAAACTTTGAGGGGGACCTTGGAAGGGGGACTTTGAGGAGTGTTGGGGGACTCTGAGGGGCAGGAGCACTGGCAGGGAGGAGAGCACAGGGCATTCCCAGGCAGGACGCTGCGCCTGAAGAGAAGTTCAAAGGACAACACCAGCCCCCTACCCCCACCCCCTGGGCAACCACTGACTGTGGCTGGTGGAGAGCGGTGAGTGCCAGGCTCTGTTTCACATGGTGAAGTTATGTAGAGAGGTGAGGTCAGCAAGGCAGCGGAAGCCCACACCCACCAGTGTCATCTCTGGGTGTGTGACTTCTCGAGTGGCAGATTTATCTGGGCTGTGACACACCTGGCCTGAGTCAGTGACAAGTGTGACCAGGGGAAGCACTCGGGACCCAGCTTAGGCCCACGTCGGAGTGGGAAGAGAGTGCATTAGTCCAGGGCCCGCATAGGGGCCTAACCCGCTGGGTGCAGTTGGGGATAACTTCTCCAGGAGGGGACCCAAAGGAGGGGTCTCAGGGCCTTGGCAGAGATGCCCAGAGGACAAAAAAGGGTGTGGCCATTGCCTGAAGGGCTGATGGTGGGCGTGATGGCTGATCGGCACAGCCATTTCTGTCTTGGAGAGGCCTGGCATCTGCGGGCAGGGCGGTGTGCTTCCCTGAGCGCTTCTCTGGGACACAGGGCAGCACGCTCTGTCCCTCCGGGGCACCCTTCTCTCTGGTTCTAGCCCATTTGTTTTGGGGAACCTCGAGCCCCTAATTTGAGACTGGAGCCTTGAGAAGTTTAGCGGCTGCCCCTTGGCGGTGCAGAACAGCCCTGACATTGAGATTTCTGGATGTTTTGAGATCAGGCTCAGTACTGAATTTGTATTGAAAGAAAACCAGGAATTCTAAAATTAAAATAT
>NW_006284618.1:2671178-2682009 GCF_000327345.1 Myotis davidii | reverse complement strand
GAAAGAGTTATTTAACCCTTGGGAGGTTATGCCCGTATAAAAAACTTTGCCAAACACTGATTTAATGTCCATAAAAAAAGACAAGCGCCCTCATTTTGTTGTGTCTGTTTTAAATACTGTGGAACGTGACCCTGTTTGGACCATAGTTGAGAGGCTGGGCCTCCCTCCCGTCACATGGCCGTGTGCCTTATGTTTTTATGTGGTTTTAGTGCAAACAATAGCCGTATAGAGTCTGCAGTACGTACGTGGAGGACGTCAGCCGGCACTTGGTAACAACTTGCTGCTTGTCCCCTGCTGGTCTCTGCAAACTGGAGTGGTGTGAGCCTCTCCTCTCCCAGAGTGGAGTCAGACACCTCCTCCGCCCGGTCCCTCAGCAGTGTGTGCTGCTGTGTGGGCGTGGACTACACCTTGGGCTGTTTGTGTTTCCCAGGGCACTGAGGTGTGGGAGGGCCCAGCGGCTATGGGGCAGAAGTCTCAGGTGTGGTGTACCTGTCGGCAGGTGTGGCTCCTGCCCCCCCTTTTCCATCATCTCCCCAGGTCCTGACTGTGCACCAGATGTTAGGCATCAGGCCCTGGAGGCTCCAGTGCTCCTGGTGGGGTGTCCGGTCCATGTGGTGGAGCTGCCCTGGGCATGGGTGAGATGGAGTGACATCTTCTGTTCCCCAACAGGAATGCTGTGCAGATCGGAGTGTGGTAGCCTCAGGGACAGGGCACACAGAGGCTGCCGCATCCTCTCTGACCTCAGGGCAGGCCAGGTGCACAGTTGTCTGTGCATATTCCCACATGGGTGTGTCCAGGCCCAGGAGGAAGATTTGGGGACCAGGGACAGGGCCTGTGGTGCACTTAGCTCCAAATTTCCCAGGGTGAGCCTCAGCTAGTGACAGGGCTGGTCAGAGGTCATGCCTGCCCTGTCCCCTCCTCTTTTCCTCCACTTCCTCCCTGTCTATACCCCTTCCTCCCCCTCCACACTCCCTCTTCCCCATCCACATCCCTTCCCCCCCATCCACATCCCCTCCTCCCCATCACAGTACCCCTCCCCATCCACCTCCCCTCTTTCCTACAACCCCCGTCTTCCCTCTCCACACTCCCTTCTCCCCTTTGCCACCCCCTCCTCCCCTTTCACATCCCCTGCTTCCCATCCACACCCCCTCCTCATTCCCCACTTTGTTAGGATCCTGACTCGTCCTCCCTCTTCTTGGTGACCAGTGGGCAACTGTGTAGGGAGAGTTGGTGTCTTTCTTGGCTGTGGGCCCATCAAATTAGCTCTGTGTGCTGACTCCCTTGGCTCCGTCCCCCTGAGCTCATGCCAGCCTTGGGGCTTTCAGCTGACCGCTGACAGCAGGGCCCTGGCCACTGGGTGGTCCTTGGCTCCAGCTTTGGTGGATGTAGGCCAGAGGGACAGGTGATGTTAAGTGGGTACTTGGGAACACTGGCTCCCTTGTGGGAGGAGGTAGAACAGAGAGAGGAAGTGAAGGGGGCAGAGGGGACGGCGGCAGTCCTTGACCTTGAGAAGTTGGCTGGGGTTGGCGGCAACAGTATGAAGTTCTGTCTTCCCCAAGCCTGGCGAGAGCCCAGTGGAAGGTCCTCTGCTGCACTGGGGCCCCCACAGGAGAGGGGCTGGGGGTGCCCGGCCTCCCCTAGTTGAGGATAAGTTGGACCAGTGTTTGTGGTGTGCCCTCTTCTGCAGCCTGCGGACCTGCCCCGCTTGGGGTGGGATGTGACATTGCCCAGCTCAGGGCGTGGTGGCATCGTTATGACTGCCAGTGAATGGAAGGATCAGCTGGGAAGATTTCTCACATGGTGACTTGACAGGGGCCTACTATTAGACTAAAGTTATTCAGGACTTGAATTTTAAGATTTTTAAAAAATTTCCAGACTCAAATTGTAGAGAAGAGAAGTTTGGGCTTTACTGCTTCAAGACCTGGACCTTCTTTCTGTGGCTCCTGACTCTCTGTTTTCCTCATGGGCCCACAGCTGCCCAGAGGGATGGGCTGTGGACGGTCCCCTGCCCGAAAGGACCCGCACCATGCAGTGCTGCCCTGCTGCTGGGCCTCGCTGGACCAGCTGTCGTTGAATAACCTGCCTGAGGGTTCCAGGCTGGGCCTCTTGGTTGGAGAGGAGACAGCTGGCGTGGGTTCCGTTTGAGACGTGGAAGAGCACTCACCATGTCCCGGTGCAGATTCACAGACAGGACCGTCAGCTTCAGCCCTCATAGCTTTTAATTTTAAATGACCTCCCAGCATTTATTATAAAGATTGAAGTTGCCAAAAGGAATAGGATATTACATATCAACACTTGATACCCCCCACTTCGATTGTCACTAACATTTTACTATCCGTGTTTCATCACACATTTGCCCATATATCCATCCATCAAGTGTTCTGGTGTTTATGCATCTCAGAGTAAGTTGCAGACAGCATGCTTCCCGCCGAAGTAGCTAGAGTTCAATATTGGTTTAGTTTTTTTCTTTTGCTAGAAAATTTACCTACAGTGAAATGTGCACATTTAAGTAGACATTTACTGAGTTTGACAAATGCTTGTGTTGAACCCAAACCATCCTCAGAATGTAGAGTGCGACCATCACCCCAGAAGATAGCCTGTACCCTTTGCCCCTTGTCCCCATCCTGAGGGAGCCGGGCAGGTTCTGGTTACTCAGGTCCTGAGAGTCAGACTCAGCCTCTCCAAGATGGTTGTGAAGTTGGTCCGCTTTGTTGCCCGAGGTCCTTCCTTTCGTGGCCGAGCGGTTAGTTTCTGACCATACCTCAGCCTTTGGCTCTTCTCTGTGTGTGCACCCCTGGGCGCGTCTCACGTTTTGGCTGCTACGTGAACATTCCTGTACAGATCCGTTTGCGAACACATTTTCGTTTCTCTTAGGTAACTTCACCTGCAAGTGGAGTCAGTGAGTCGTGAGGTGGGTGTGTGTTTAGTTTCCTCAGAAACTGCCAGAACTTTTCCCAAAGTGGTCACACCGTTTTACATCACACATCAACGTGTTCCTCCTTCTTGCCAGTGTTTGCTGTTGGGTCTTCGTCATGTTCGCCATTCTGGTGGGTGCGCAGTGCTATCTCCTTGTGGTTTTAATCTGCGTCTCCCTGATGGCTAATGATGTTGAGCACCTTTTTAGGTGCTTACTGGCCATCTGTGTATTTTTTGTTTTTGGTCAAGTGTTTATTCCTGTGGCTTGCCCGGTGTCATTGTGTTACGTGTTTGCATGACTGAGCTGCAGGAGTTTATGTGCCCCACACACCAGCCCTTTCAGATACTCTCTCCCACGCTTCCTGCGTCTTCTCGGTGGCGGTTTCAATGACCACAAGTTTCAGGTAAGATTTCCTAATGACGACTGCTTTCTGTGCCCTGAGAAATCTCTGCCTACTGCCACATCGACGAGATATTCTCCCCTTGATTCCTTCATGGTCTCACCTTTTACATTTAGCCTCTTTTTTAGTCTCAGATGACTTTTGTGTCTGGTGTGAGGCCATGGTTGAGATTTAGTTTTTCCATGTGGACATCAGTTAATCCTTAACCATCTGTTAAGATTTGGTTTCCCCGGGGGGGGATTGCTTGGGCACCTTTGGTGAAAATCAAAGTATCGGTGTGTGTCTCTTCCTGGACTCCGTTCTGTTCTGTTCTGTTGATGTGTTATTGAGGTTTATTCCAGGACCATCTGTCTTGATTACTGTAGCTTTACAGGAAGCCTGGAGACCAGTGCAAGTCCTCTCACTCTGTTGTTCTTTTAAAGATTGCTTTGGTCTGCAAGGCCTGTCGCATGTCCAGGGGCACTGCTGAGATGAAGACCCTCGTCACACCCAATCCACAGATCACTGTGGGCAGACATTTTAACACTTCCGAGTCTCCTGCTAATGGAGACCACACATCACTTTGTTTATTTCGGTCTTTTAAGTTCTCTCAGTAGTATTTTGTGGTTTTCAGCACAGAGGTCTTGCATCTTCTGTTAAGTGAATTTCTACATAATTTATGTTTTTTGGATGCTATTGTAAATGGTATTTTAAAACATTTTATTTTCCAATCATTTGCTGTTGTTAGATAGAAATGCAAATGAGTTTCTGCGTGTTAACTTTGTACCCTATGACCTTGCTAAAATGTAGCTTTTCAGAGTCCTTAGGGCTATATATGTCAACAGTCGGCACCTGCAAACAGCCCGCTGTGCAACTGTCTCTGACGTGGTGCCTTCTTCTCTCTCTGCCTCCTGCTCTGGTCAGGACCTCGACTCCACGACTCCACGTGAAGCAGGATGTTGAGCCTGTAAGCATGGTGGTAGCTGGAGGTTGCTTTTTCTTGTTTTAGATGTTCTTTTATTAAACTGAGGATGTTTTCTTCTATTTCTTATGTTGCTGTGTGTGTTTTTTAACTATGAAAAAAGTTGAATGCTGACCAATGCATTTTCTGCATTTATTGAAATGATCCTATAGTTTTTCTCCTTTAGTCTGTAAGTGTGGTGAATTACATTGATTTTCAACCAAACTATCATTCCTGGGCTAAACCCTACTTGGTTGTATTATATTCTCTTTCTTACATATTTTTGCATTTGGTTTGTGTATGTGTTCATAAGAGATATTGGTCTGTAATTTTCTTTCTTTGCCATATCTTTGAATGTCTTTGTCAGGGTTTGGTATTAGGGTTATGGTGATTTCATAGAACAAACCAGAAATTATTCTCTCCTCTATTTTGAAAGAGCCATTAAGATTGCTGGTATTTCTTCCTTGAGTGATTAATGGAATTCCCTAGTGAAACCATCAGTGTAATATGGGAAGGTTTTTGATACAAATCCAATTTCTCTATCAGATAAAAGTTTTGTTTCATTATGTTATTTTATTTTTTAAGGAATTTTTCCATTTCTCCTGAGATGTCACATTTGTTGGTATTGCTCAGAGACTCTCCTATTGCACTTTTAAAAAGATATTTTAGAGAGAGCGAGAAAGGAAGGGAAAAGGATGGAGAGATAGAAACATCAATGAGAAAGAAACATCTGCAATCGGCTGCCTCCTGCACGCCACCTACTGGGGATTGAGCCTGCAACCCAGGCATGTGCCTGACTGGGAATCAAACCATCACCTCCTGGTTCATAGGTCAACACTCAACCAGTGAGCCACACTGGCCGGGCTCTCCTATTGCTCTTTTAATGCCTGCATTGATAACCTTTGGTTTCTGATATTGGTCATGTGAGTCCTTTTTTTTTAATGACCATCATACCTAGTGGTTTATCAGTTTTACTGATTTGTTTAAGAGCCAGTTTTTGGGTTGGCTAGCTTCTTTATATTGTTCGCTGCCTGCCCTTTTGTTGGAGTTTCTGCCTCTGACTGTTCCATTGTGTGACCAGGATGGTGCTCGCTGGCACACTTGGCTCTGACCTGCCCAGAGAGAGTTCTCTCCTTTGTCACTTCTTCAAGACCTTGGTTGGGCTGCATTCACATTCTTTAGAACCCACGCTGCTAAATTAAATTTATGTACTTTTTTCCTTCCTGGGAATTCTCTCCTCCTTCCATAGCTGGTCTTCATCCCCCAGGACCTAACTTGTGTTTAGCCCAGCCGTGGGCAAACTACGGCCCACGGGCCGGATCTGGCCCGTTTGAAATGAATGAAACTATTGAAAAAAAAGACCGTACCCTTTTATGTAATGATGTTTACTTTGAATTTATATTAGTTCACACGAACACTCCATCCATGCTTTTGTTCCAGCCCTCCGGTCCAGTTTAAGAACCCATTGTGGCCTTCGAGTCAAAAAGTTTACCCACCCCTGGTTTAGCCTTTTCTCCATGGACACCTTTTCCCACCTGTGAGCAGGAGGCCACATGTGGTGGCAGGAGGAGGTGGCACTGTGGAGTCCGGGGTGCCCTTTGTGTCATAGCGGAGCCAGCTCACCTCCCAAAGCTCCAGGTGACTACTTCATTCCACCAGAACCAGAGCTGGGAACTCGCCGTATGTTCCTGAAACCCTGCTCCTGCCTTTGTTTGTGGATGAGCGATGCTGTAGCAGCGTGGGAACGCCTGCCACTTAAGGAGTCCAGTGTGTCGTGTGAGAAAGGGGCAGAGGAAAGTGTGTTCTGAGGCTGGCCTTTCCGTGTCTGGGCTGGGCCTGTGTTCTCCCTGCAGAGGTGGACCTCCAACGGGAGACAAAGAATCTTCCTGTCTTTCTCCCAGGCCTCCACCGGCTCCCACTCTCAGTTGTACAGTCGGGATTCATCTCCCACAGAAGCGAGCACCCTCCGTGAAGGGAGAGGACACAGGCTCTCAAACCACTGACAGCTACTGGTGGCCACCTCCTCTGGGACACCTTTCCCCAGAACATAGTCAGTGGTGTACCCCAACCCTGTAACTTGTCACAAGGGGCTCTGGAAGCCACCTTGCTGACCAGTCGCAGTGGACAGCCTGCTGGAGTGCCAGGTGATGGGTGACTGTGTCGTCGTTGGTGGTGTTGCGATGGGGTCTCAGGGCACCAAGGTGATAGCAGTGTAGGCAGCTGTAGTTTTATTTTTTGCCGCCCCCCTCCCCCCGCTGCCCGCTGAATGTCCCAAAATGTCTGATATGAGTATGAGTCACTTTTGAAAAGAAATTTTGTTAAAAATTGGACAGAGAGATACATTGCACGTTAAAAGTAGCAGTGCCCTAACTCTGGTCCAGGAAGAGTTGCCCACTCCGCCCCCGACCAGTCTCATCTCCCGACAGCTCACCATTCCCCCTGGACTCCCCTGCTGGTGTTTATTGTGGGTGTGGAGTTTGATTTCCATAATCTGTGATCTTCTGTGGACCGCTGTGTGCTGGCCTCCCCGCTGCCTGCTCTGTCCTGGCGCGTTCGGGGGTCAGGACGCCTGGGCCGCGTCCTCTGGACCAGGTGCAAGCTGTTTGCAGAGGACCACATGGTGTGCTCCGATTTTATTCCTTCCCGGTCTTCTCCTATAAACCCACTTGGAAAAGAAAACAAAGAGAACCAGCGTGAGGACAACAGCACATAAACTGTTGGAAAAGTTTGGAGGACAGAAAGGATAGGGTTCGCTGGGAAGCGGAGAGGCCACATGAAGAGCCTCCCTACCCTCCGCCCCGCCGGGCCAGCTGTCCCCCCAGTGGGGGTCTTGGCACAGCTGGTTGGATATTTTGGCCGAAGTCACTATGGAGGGGAAAGCAGTGGTGTTGGGAGACTTCCTGGGAAGAGAGCGCCCAGGGGACGGAGGCTCTGTTGCGGGTGGGGGGATATGCTGAGATCACAGGGTGAGGCTGTTGCCATGTGATGTGTAAAACTGCCTCGGGTTTCAGGCTTCTATTCTGCTCTATTCCACATCTGGTGCTTGGAGTCCAGCCGGATACATGTCTGTTGGGAAATGGGCCCCAGTTTGGTCTTAGCCGGATGGTTGGCCTGCACAGAACGTGCCCGGCAAGTCGATCATATCGTTTTTCAGGGGCCATTATTTCCTGGCGGGGCCAGGATTTCCCAGGATTGCTTTGTTTCTTAGAATTTAATCCTGTGTGATGGTAAATTATTTTATTTAATTGTTTATTGTTTCAGGGTGTGGATTTATTTTTTTTATGTTTATTGATTTTTTTTTTTTTAGACAGAGGAAGGGAGAAGGATAGAGAGATAGAAACATGGATAAGATTTCTTATGTTCAGTTGGCTGCCTCCTGCACGCCCCTGACTATGGATAGAGCCCACAACCCGGGCATGTGCCCTGACCAGGAATCGAACCGTGACCTCCTAGTTCATGGTCCGACACTCAACCTCTGAGCCACACTGACTGGGCTGATAAATTATTTTAAATATATTATGATCTGGGACACCCTTAAAGGGAAAATAAATGTCTATTTTGTTATAAATTCATCAAGGCCTTCTTCCCAGGGTATTAAGGTTTTAAGAGGATGCATCTTTGTGAGAAGCTTTGGCATAATTTGGAGAGACTTAAGCAGCTTTTTCTTCGTGCTTAATGAAAGAGGAGGGTATTTCTAGCTGCCCTTCACAGGAAGACCTTGCTCTTTGAGTTTCCCTTTCTTTCTCATTCTCTCTCTTTTTTTCCTTCTCATTCTCTTGCTGTGTCTGCATAGCTGAAGGGATGGAGGCCGGAGTGGAGAGGTGGACATGGGAGCTCAGTGTGTGACCCTGGCCCCAGGCTGCTGCCTGCCTGCCCCCTCTCGCACTTGTCATTTGGTGGAGGGCTGGCCGTCACTTCCTTCTACAAGCCTATTTTTAGCCTCAGTATATTTCTGACTGCACAGACAAGATTTCCCTTCACATGAGAGGAAACGGTTTTCCGCAGGGATAAGCGAGTGGCGGGGCCAGGATTTCCTGCGGATCGCGCAGCGCGGCCCCTGCACCGGAGGCCCGGGTCTGCAGGGTGAAGGAGCCCAGGGTGCTTGTGTTAAATGGCTCAGGCTTGAAGGTGCTAAGGATCGATGTGAGGAACATGCGGTTGGTTGCTATGTGCAGGGTCCCGTGGTCACCTCTTGGAGTGCAGGTCTGCTGTCTCAGAACGGGTTAACCGCCAGGGTTGGGGTGCTGCCTCCAGGACTGGGGTGGCGCCTTTGAGTCCCCATCTGCCCTCAGCCCAGACTTCAGCGCAGCTTCTGGAGCCAAGAAGTCCTTTCTGCTTCCAAGAGTGATGCCTGTGCTGCCAATGACGCCTCAGCTTCGTGTGGCCAAGGAAGCAGCAGCCCCTCTCTCTCCTGCAGGACCCGGGGACCAAGGGGCTTCAGCGTAGGAGTCATAATGGGGGCTCCTGGTTCCTTAACCCTGACACCTGGGAGGAAGCGATGCCCATGGGCAGTCCTGGTGAGGTGGGCTTTCCAGTGCCTTTGACCATCGTGACCATCCTCAGACTCTGGGTGGGGCTCCCTTCTGCGCAGCCGCTCTCGGCGTTCAACATCTTCGTTCTGTGTGCACCCTCACAGCCCGGCTGTTGGCTTCCTCAGCAAACTCCTCCTTCCAGGCACCTTTACAGGTTCGAACTGCACATCTGTAGTCAGGCAGGATGTGCCTACAACAGTGACAGAGATGGGGGTCCCTTTCTTCAAAACTGTCCTCTCCTGGCGTGAGAGCCAGAGATGGACGTGTTTCCAGGCCTGCTCCTCCCCTCCCTGTGCAGACTGGGTGTGTGCTGTTTGGGGGTGGAGGGTGGCACTCACCCACACATCCCTATGTTGGGTGCCCTGCAGGCAGCATGGGGACATGTATGCTGTGGGTGGATGGGTGTTCTCACTGTGTCCCTCAGAGTCCTGACAGCACATCTCATGGTCCATTCGAACCAGGTTTCATGGATTCTGACATGTTCATTTGTACCATGTTTCACAGATTCTGACATGTAAATTTGTACAGTATTTCATGGATTCTGACATGTACATTTGTACAGTATTTCACGGGTTCTGACATGTACATTTATACCATATTTCAGGGATTCTGAGATGTACATTTTTACTGTACTTCATGGATTCTAAGAATTACATTTTCACATTTTAGAGAAGAGTCTTCATGTTCCAAAACTCCTGGGGTGCTGACATAGTGGCATTTGGATTCAGTGAAATGTGATAGTGGTAACTGGTAAAGGCATGCTGTGGGTGAGAGAACCTCCCTCCCAGTGCTGCTGTATCCTCATGGTCTGGATCTGTCCTGCGGGAAGAGGGTGCTGTCATCTCTGTCCCTGATGGGACCCTGGGCTGGAGGAGCCAGTGCCTCTCCCAGGGCCCTGCAGGGAGACTAGGGGTTAGCATCCCGGCCCTGTTGCCCTTGGAGCCTAGTTCCTTCTCTGTGAAACAGGCTGCAGAGCAGGGAGGTGATGGGTAAAGAGGGCGGCAGCAGGGGCTCCACTGAGGGAGGGGCTGCTGGAGCTGGCGTGCCCACACCGAGAAGCCCAGTGCCTAGTCAGTGTGTGGGGTTCGCTCCAAGGCTCGCGACGAGGGATGGTCGCTTGGAGTCCGGACTAGTGTGGTAGGGTGAGCCACCAGGACCAGTGCGATCCTCCAGGCTGGCCAGACTGTCATCTGTAGGCAACCACGGAGGAGTCGGGTGGGGGTGATTCCTGGAGCTTGGAGAGAGATGGCTGGAGGGGCTGTTCAGAGAGAGCTGAGTTCTCCACCGAGGATCACAGGCTGCACACCCTGGCCGCACCCTTTACCTGCTCAGTTCTGCCAGGACCTGCCCTGGTCCCAGGCAGCGGGGGGCTGGCCAATGTCCACTGCAGGCCCACCTCCCAGGGTACAGGGCCGTTGCAGAGGAGAGTGGGTGGGTGGGGGAACCCGTTAGAAAGTAAGTTGTAAACATTGTGATGCTCAGAGGGACATCAGAGGCACCCCCACAAGTGAGTGTTTTCCCATCTAAGCACATGGTCTTCACGCCGGCCATTTGTCCTGGGACAAAGGTATCTACGTACAGTTTGCAGTCATGTCACCCCAGTTGCCTCCAGCAGCCTTGATGGTGCTTATTACTCCTTTTTCCTGGCATGTGCTAAGGCTCACCTGCCAAGCTGGGGTCACAGCTCTGTAGCCTGTCATCCCAGCCTCCTCACCCACTTTTGGTGTTTCTAACCTTGACATTGTGAAGAGTCTGGACCACTCATCCTGTGTCCATCAAATTTTATTAAGATGCCCCACTGCTGGGGTCTCTGCTTGTTTCTCCATTTACATTTTGGGTTAGATGTCATTTTAGCAAAGCACCTAGGTGAGTGGGGGTGTACCCCGCCTCCGCCTCTGGCGGCCCACTGCCAGCTCTCACCTGGGAGAAAGGTGAATGTCTCTTCACATGGACGTTGTGTGGAGACCTTTCCTGTGACTCCTCTGTTTGGGTCTTTTGCCCATTTTTTTAAATCAGACTTTTTGTTGTTTTTCCTTGACTTT
>NW_006284618.1:2630076-2671090 GCF_000327345.1 Myotis davidii | reverse complement strand
ATCGAACCATGACCTCCTGGTTCATAGTTCAACTTTCAACAACTGAGCCACCCTAGCCGGGCTTGCTTGACTTTTAAGAGTTCATCAAACATGAGGAAGACTAACTCTGTATGTGTGATTTATGCTACAAACATTTTCAATCAGTCTTGACATTTGTCTTTCTACTTTGCTTTTGGTTTTTGACATTCAGAGTTATGTGTTTTTCTTTACTGCAGTTTTAAAAATGGTGTTTGGATTTTGAGTCATAGTATATTTTTCCATATGAACTTTAGCATCAGCCTATCGAGCTTGGATTGGGTGGGGCAGGTCACTTACTGGTGGTGGGACAGTGTCATTTATAGACTGACCTGGAGAGAACAGATGGCTTTATGGCGCTGAGTCACCTTCCTGAGAACCAGGGAGGTCGTCCTTTGATTCAGGGCTACTTTTGTCTCTGCCAGGAAGGGTTTAATGTGTTTCTCTTACAAAATTTTCACTTTTTGTTGTTGTTGTTAATCCTCAGCCGAGGATTTTTTCCCCATTGATTTTTAGAGAGAGTGGAAGGGAGAGGGAGAGAGACAGAGAGAGAGAAACATTGATCACACTGCTGGTTGCCTCTTGCAGGCCTCCCCAACCAGCGCTAGGGATTGAGCCTGCAGCCTAGGCATGCGCACTAGACCTGGAAGCAAACCCGAGACCCTTCAGTTGGTGGGCTGATGCCCTAACCACTGAGAAAACCGGCTAAGGCCAAAGTTTTCACATTTTAAAATTTATTCCTAACTTTTATCTTTCTTTATGTTGCTATTGGAAATGGGGGTTTTCTTCTCTGATATAGCTTCTGACCAGCTATTGCTTGTATTTATGACTGTTGATTTTTGTATCTTCATTTACATCATGCTATTTTCCTAAATTCTTTTATTGTTTTCTTCAGTTGTAGCATCGAGTCCCTGGTTTTCCAGATGTCCCGTGATGCCTTGTGCAGATGTGTGGAGGGTTCAGTTCTTCCTCTCTAGGCGTTATGCCTCTGACTGCCTTCTCTTTTTATCTGCTTCCCTACTGTCTGAGATAAAGTTTAAACAGTGGTGGGAATAAGTGTCTTTGCCTCGCTCCTGACCTCAGTGGGAGTGCCTCATGTTTCTCCATGAAAAAGGAACTTGCTGTGGGGGGAAGCACGAACATGTGTGTGGTGGTTAATATTTCCAATACACAGATTCTGTGATAGTCAAAGTTGTTGCTATTAAACAAGAAACAATAAAAATAAAGGAAACATTTCATTCAAAAAGCTAAATTACAGAACTATGTTATAAACTGAGGGAACATAGGAAGGATAAGTATAATTCAAATTTTATTAAAGTAAAACACACAGAAACAAAGCTTGTAAAAACAGTACATTAAAGAAAGGTAAAGAGTTGTTTGTTTGAATACATAAATGAAATCATTATCTGATAAGGCTATTGGAGGAGGGAGGGATGGGCGAACGGACGGATGGAAGGAGGGACTAGCATTTAGGAACCGGGATCTCCCAGTTAAGCCATCTGTTTTAGACAGTGGGCTAACTATTAGGAAAAAATGTTAAATTAGACCCTTACCATATACTTTATAGCAAAATAAAATCTGAATGGGGTAAGAATGTGTAAAGCAACCTTTATTTTACTTTATTATACACACCCACATGTATTTATAAGTATTAAGGACACATATATTAGTTTTCTCTGCTGTGTAACAAATTGCCACAAACTTAGTGGTCTACACCAGGTACCCGTTTTCTGTCTCATGTTCCTGTAGGTAGACATTGGGCACAGCCTAGTGGAGCCCTCTGCTCGGCGGTCTCTCGGGCAGTGTTCTCATTTGGAGACCGGCTGGGGAAGGACTTCCCTCCGTGCTCCCTCGGAGCTGTGGGCAGAGGACATTTCCTGGGGGCAGCTTGCTCCTTCAGGGCCAGCAGGAGCGTGTGCTCTGCTTCCAGAACCTGCCCTTTTGAGCCTCTTTTAAATGGCTCACCTGGTGCTGATAAGGTCAGACCTGCCCAGGATATGCCCTTTTGATTCGCTTGAGATGAACGAACTTTGGAAATGAATTACACTTGCAAAGTCCCTTCACTTTGCCATATAATGTGACCTAACCTTGGGAGGGACATCTTATTGTCTTCAGGGTCCTGCCCATACTGGGGGAAGAGGGCCACACAGATGAGACACCCTGGGGGTGGGGGGAGGGAAACTTGGAGGAAGTTAGAGTCCTCCCTCCTACAGGAAGTCCCTATCAATTCCTAGTCCATCAAAATGTTATCATAAATGGCGGTGACTTTTACTGAAGAATTTTTTACTTTTATTTATTTCTTCTCTAATGTTCTGCCTTCTTTATGTAAATTCAAAATTTTGATCTATATAATTTTCCTTCTCCCTGAAGAAAATTTTAAAACACCTCTAGGGCAAAGCCCAGCACAGCCTCCACTGTGGGCTAGAATGAAAGTATTTCTCTAAGATCTAGTTTGTGTGTTTATCTCTTATCCTTACTTCAGTGGCTTTAAAAATAACTCTGCATTAACCAAACATGGGCCGTAGCTCTGAGGAGCCTGGCACCCGTGTGGCCTCCAGGCCTTGCCCAGAGCTGCTCCTGGGTAGAGCCGCCACGTTGTCATGCCAACACGGAGCCCGTGCACTTGAAATGTGGCCACTGTGACAGTGCGGAATCGCAGCCCCACCGCCCGGCTGTGCAGGGCCCTCAATGAGAGGGTACTGTGATGGGAAGGTCTAATTTTATAGACACTGGGATATGTGCATATAAAAAGATCATTTTTGGGGTTTTGTCTTGGCTAGAGAGCATGCCTAAGTGTGTGTGTGCACGCGCGCGCACATGCGCTTGCACACAGGCTGTGCTCTATTGTTTAAGGGTCTGTTTTCTAGAAGTTTGGAGTCATAACTGACAGCTTTTCAGGGCTTCTAGATGTCTCTGCTGTGGTCTTCCCCCTTTGTCTCAGTGTCTTGGGAGATGGTCGGTGTGCTCCCGCACGGCTCTGTCGGTGGGGCTGGTCTGGAACAGGGACCGGAGGGCATGTGCCTTGATTTAACTCCCTGAGGACATGGTGGTTTGTTGCTGAACTCCTTACTTTTAGTGGGAGAAGACTTGAGGCAAATATTAATATATCAGGCTATAAATTCAATTGTGATTTTCAAGAAATTATGTTCTTCTTGCATCTTCAGGGAAGTGTTAGGGAAACTAAATGAGAGGTTTATGCGCCAGGCAGGAATAGTGTCATGTGCGGAGTATAAAGGATTATTGACATTTGTGGCTGCACTGGCCCTGCAGACCATGTGTTTTCACGGCCAGGTCTTGTCCCTTTGGCGTGTGTGTGGAGTCTGGTGTGTGCAGGGATGCTGGACTATGTGGCCCACATTTTCTGTGCCTCAGTTGGGATCAGCCCTTCTTATCACTGGGCTTGAAACTTTCACTTTCCATATTGTAAAAAAATAAGAGCACAGCACAGTAATGTACACAGAATGAGTCCACTCAGCCCAGCCACAGCTCAGCGCCATCCCTGTGGTTCTGGTGTCCTGGTTCGGGGCTGAGATGGCGGGGTTGGTGAGAGAGGGAGGGCACAGGGCAGCGGTTTCAGTGTCACCACCACCACAACCAGTCTAGAACATTCCATCGTCCCCGCACCAACCCTGTGCCCAGTAGCATTCATTCCCGTTGCCCCACCCAGCCCTGGCAGCAGCCTAACTTCTGTCCCTGTGGATTTGTCTTTCCGCACATTCCATGCACGGAGCCTCACCAGGTTTGCCCCTTTGTGGCGGCTCCTTTCACCCACATCGTGCCTTTGAGGCTCGTCCATCTCATGGCCCCTGTCAGCGCGTCCCTCCCTTCTGTGGCTGAGTAACATTTCGTTGTATATCAGACCACGCGGGCTCATTGTGACTAATGCTGTGAACGTGGCGTCCGTGTTCTGTGTGGACACAGGCTCTCACTTCTCCTGGGCATGGACCGTTTTTAAGTTGCAATTCTGTAGTGATGAGCATGTCACGTTGCTGTGTAGCAGGACCCTAGACCAGTGATGACGAACCTATGACACGCATGTTAGAGGTGACACGCAAACTCATTTTTTTGGTTGATTTTTCTTTGTTAAATGGCATTTACATATCTAAAATAAATATCAAAAATATAAGTCTTTGTTTTACTATGGTTGCAAATATCAAAAAATTTCTAATGTGACACGGCACCAGAGTTAAGTTAGGGTTTTTCAAAATGCTGACACGCCGAACTTAAAAGGTTCGCCATCACTGGCCTAGACAGTTCCCCTGCAGACCTGGAACTGCACCCCTGCACAGCCTCCCAGCCTTGTTGAAAGCCTAGCTCTGCCGAGTAGCCTCGTGTCGCATCCAGGGCTGCAGGACCCCTGCTAGCCATGTCCATCATCCAGGACCCCTAATCAGAGCACACAGGGCCAGGGGCTTGAGCCATTGGTGAGGAGACATTAGACTTAGACCCACTGGGCAGGCCAGAGTGAGCCCAGTGGTCAGGACCTCCCAGGGAGGGGCAGCATCTCAATCTCGTATACTCTAATATTTCAGGCCTCCTGGTCCCCAGAGTATCCAGAATATGGAAGCTGGTGCTCAGTGCTTTGGGTTCTCCCAGCTTCTACAAGCCCACCTGCTGTGGGCCACCCCTCCATGACCCCCTGGATGGGGCAGGACACTGGGCTCCATGGTGCCTGCCCTTTGCCAGGCGGGTTTGGCTCTGGGGAAACTAGTAGATTGGGTCCCTGCCTGTGGAAGGGGTCTCCTGTGTGGAGCCTGGTGTCCGGTGTGCGGAGTGGGTCCCCCTGTGCGGCATGGGTTCCCCTCCCCCCATGCAGAGACCCCAGCCACCACAGTGAGGTCAGCAAGTAGGTCTTCATCACAGAGGCTTCTGCGCAGGGCTGTTTGGGGCTGTGAGTGGTCTGACTGACTTTTCCTTTTTCTTCTGTGTTTACAGCCGGATAACCTGCAAAAGAACTGGCTCCGGGAGTTCTACCAGGTGAGAGCGCTGTGCCAGCCACTCCCCCAGATAAGCTGCTCACACGATAAGTATTGTGTTTTTGTGGAAGTCACACTCGCCCATGCAACGTGCAGGCTTGGCTGTCCTGGCGCCCACGGGACAGGCGTCGCATTTCTCCTCGGAGGCCCCTTTCCGATACCCTCCCTCTGGCCAGGATTCAGAGGACTGGGTGGGGTCTCTTCATTATTGGAGGGGAGGCTGCTGAAAGTGTGTGGGGACACTAGGGTGCCTCTTGGGGGTCCTGGGGTTTCAGCATGATGAGACCACACAAAGGAACTGCTGTGGGGTCTGGGCAGAGTGTGGGTGACTCTCAAGGGAGGTGCTGTAGGACGGGCCAGATTCCAGCACTGTCTGTTGAGCAGATGTTGACTGAGGCCCTGTCTGGGGGAGCTCTGCTGTGGGGGCTGGGGTGGAACTGGGACATGGCGGACAGGGGGCTCCACTTCTGGGGACACAGATGATTGGCACAACCAAGGACGGCTCGGGTATTTCCGGAACAGTAAGGACGAGCAAGGCAGCCACATGGGTCCTTGGTCTGTGCATAGGTGCGCATACTGGGCCCCAGGTAGGGTATATGAGAGGCCACTCTGAGGAGGCACCACGAGCTGAGAGCTAGTGCCCGGAGCAGGAGGTGAGTGTGGCTGCAGCCAGAGGGGCAGACTCTGGATTAGGGCGGCCTGAGCACAGCTGGCTCAGGATGGTCCAGTGCTGCTCTGGCTCCTGCAGTAAACACTGGGCCCAATGGCAGGGCCATGTGGGTCCCGCTCCTGTTTTGGCGATGACAGTGGGGACCCAGAGGAAGAGGCTCCGTGCAGGCCTTGTCATCCCTCGCCATCCAGCAAGGTGTGTCCCCCTGGGGTGTGTGGAGGTGGAGTTCCTTTCTCACCCATCCGACATGTATTGTCTGCCAGGCGTCGTGCTTGTTGTTGGGGGAACAGAAGGTGGATCCCTGGGGAACAGCCTAGGCCCAGGTGTAGGGGCATCAGCAAGGAACATCCTTGGGAATGAGGCAGCTGAGAGGCCTCAGAGGCAGGGTCTCTGGGAGTGAGGGGGAGCTGGTTTCCCATTACCTGGGTGTCCTGGGCCCCTCCTTTCCCATACTCTGCTCTGCCCAGGCGGACACCTGATGTCAAGGACCCCTGGCCGAAGCCAGGCGGGCAGGCTGCTGCCTGTGACAGTTCCATGAGGAAGTGTGCTGGGGAGAGCAGGCCCCGCTCTGGTCATTGCTCGCCTCGGGATTGCACAGGCTCCATGCCCCACCTCTGTCCCCGGCCACTGGGGGAGTCCCTGGTGTGGCTGGAGCCCTCCAGTCCAGCTCTCGGCTCCCTGGGTCTGTTAGTTTTGGTGAAAACATCTGTCGTGTTGAGCTACAGCTTTTGTTCCTTTGTCTGTCTGTCTGATTTTCAAAGGTGGGCCTTGGAAAGTTCATGTGCGGCAGAGTCCGAGACTGTTAGGGCACATCCAGGACGGGTGAGCGGGCAGCTGGCCTGGCTCCAGGCAGAGAGGCGTCCTGCCAGTGACAATCCCGAGGGAACGTGCTAGAAGCCTGTTTGGGTGTGGGGGGGCCGTCCTCAGGTAGGAGTCCTGGGGGGCAGTCCTGGGAGTCCTGGCCACCTCACACTGGGCCTGTGTCCCCTGGAGCCATCACAATCAGAACTTGCATCCTGTATCTGCTGGCCATTTATTTATTTATCTCTCCCAGTAGAGGTGTAAGTTCCACTCTGCCACAGATTGGATGTGTGTGTCCCCCACATTCTTCTGTTGTAGCCTGACTCCCCAATGGGATGGTATATGATGGGCCTTTGGAAGGTCATTAGGATGAGATGAGGTCATGAGGGTGAGGCCCCAGAATGGGATTTGTGCCCTTTTAAGAAGAGGAAGAGACCACAGCTTGGGAGGTGCCAGGTGCTGGGGGGAGGAGGGCGGTCAGCAGTGAATGGGGCCATCGATGGCCCTGTGGAGAGACATTGGAAACTTCCCACAGTGGCCCAGGGCAGCTTGGGAAGGAAATGAACCACCTGAGGGCTGGGGTGCAGGTTCATGGGGTGTCAGGAAGGTTCTTGAGGAGGCTGCTTGGAGACCTGCAGCTCTGGCAGGAGCAGCCTTCCGGCCTCTGTTGGTCAGGTCTAACCTCAGTTCTTCAAACTGCAGGCAAGGTCACTAGGTTTAATCTTTCCCCGTTTCCGACATGGTGAACTTACATGTGAACGCTTGGGGGCAGGCACCTGTCTTGCTCAGAGCTGTATCCTGAGCACCTAGGAGTGGGCTGACACAGTCTCTGTGCTTAGCAGTTCCTTGTTGAATAGCACTCAGGAAATTGCACAAGGCAGGAGAGTATAAATAAATCTCCCCACCCCGTCCTGCCTCTGCTTCGATGTCCACACCCTCCTGTCTAACTGTCTGTGTGGCTGGAGTTTGGCAACCTTCCTTCGCTGGTCATAGATAAATGTAATTTCAAAACCTACTCTTTTTTGGGGGTAAACTAGGAAATCTTTCTATGTAGATTAGTATACATTATTTTTGTGTCTTCAGAGTATTTTATATGAATAGGTCATCATTTAAGTTAAATTAAAATTGTGTTTCTACTGATGAACTTTGGGTTGTTCAAGTTTATAGTAATGCTATAGATAAATTTTAGAATTGATATAATTCTGGCTTGCGTACAAATATGAAATGAGCAAGTATTGAAGATTTTATTATTGAGATAATAAATATTTATTAATGG
Organism: Myotis davidii; assembly: GCF_000327345.1. Taxonomy (NCBI): domain Eukaryota; kingdom Metazoa; phylum Chordata; class Mammalia; order Chiroptera; family Vespertilionidae; genus Myotis; species Myotis davidii. The sequence continues at coordinate 2,663,352 of NW_006284618.1, read as the reverse complement.
GAAGACCAGTAATATGTTCTCATTGTTTAACTAGGTTCTCCCATTCCTGGTGCTAAAATGAATTTGCTGAATGATGCAAAACTGGCTCATAATTGCCAGGCTGGTGTGGCTCAATGGTTGAGCATCAATCCATGAACCAGGAGGTCACGGTTTGATTCCCAGTCAGGGCATATGCCCGGGTTGCAGGCTCGATCCCTAGTGCGGGGCATGCAGGAGGCAGCCAGTCGATGATTCTCTCTTATCATTGATGTTTCTATCACTCTCTCCCTCTCTCTTCCTCTCTCTGAAATCAATTAAAAACAAACAAAAACTGGCTCATAATTATTGACACTCTTCATTCCTGTGGTCCAGGGGCATTTATATTATCATCAGTTTCTAGAACTCACAGAATTATAAAACATCCCAGAGGTAAGTCAAGGTAGAGACACCCCAATAGGTGAGCTGAACAGGACCCTGACATTTTTTTGCCCATTTAAAGTCACAGTTTTTTCTGGAAATTTAAAAAATACTCTGATGAGCAAACCTGCTTCCATCAATGTGGAGGAACTGGTGACCTACTGCTGCCTTCAAGAAACGTAAACCAGAAAATGTCTGAGACAGTGGTTTTCAAACCTCAGACATCAGGCGGACAGGGCAGTACCTGAGAGAGGGGACAGGCTCAACAGCTTAGAGCCAGGAGAGGATTTCCAGGCGGCTATCTAGCCAGGTAAAGTCACAGTTTTATTATTTACATCCTGCCCACAACTTCCAGGCAGGCGAAGAAGCAGGAAGACAGGACCCCGAGTGGGAGCGTCCGCCCTGGATGTGGCTGAGGGCTGTGTCTGTGTGACCTGTGAGAACTGCTCCTGGCTTCACTGGGTCCTTGCTCTGGTGGTTTTCACCGATTGCTGCTCCTTGTTTTTTCCTTATTTTCCGATTGCTTTGGATTGAATTTGCTCTCCTATGTCTGATTTCTTAAGGTAAAATACAAAATTGGCCAATTTCAGAAACTTGACATGGGCATCATCACTAAAGACCCTACAGCATTAAAAAGGTAATAAGGAAATATCGTGAACAACATGTCAATAAATTTGAAAACTATTGTGAAAGGAACAGATTTTTGGAGAAACAAAGTACCAAAGCTTAGCCAAGAAGCAATAAATGCCCTATCGATTCGGTTGAGATGTTGCCCAACTTTCCTACAAAAAACTTTTAGGACCAGATGGTTTTCCTGGCAAATTCTGTTGAGCATTTAAGGGGGAAACAGCAATTACACAGAAACTCATAAAGAAGATCGAAGCACAGTGATGCTCCCTAAGCCACGCTGTGGCATGGCCACTATCTGATGGCAGAGGCAGACAGAGACGCCACATCATAAAACCAGTCCTCCATGAAACAAAGGCAAAAATCCATAAAACCAACAGACCAGATGTATAAAAGTATGTCTGTTATATATCAACAAATATGTGATACACACACAAGCGGATAAACAAGTGTATTAAACGTTATTACAGCATCACCAAGGAATGTCAGCCTGGATTGACATTCACAAATTAGTCAATGGAATTCGTATGCCAGCAATTGAAGAAGAAAACACATCATCTCAATAGATGCAGGGAACGCTTTTGACAGGATTCAGAACCATTTCTGATGAAAACTCCCAGCATTGAAGACACGAGGGGAATGCCTCGGCCTGCAAGGAGCGTCTGCAGAAACCCCACAGCTGTTGTGCTCCCAGAGGTGGAAGACGGTGTGGGAGCAGAGCCAGGGTGCAGGGCTCCCTCCCTCTCCACAGCGCTGGAGGTCCTCACCAGTCCACAGGGGGAGGGGAAGGAAGAGACAGGCAGATTGGAAAGGGAGAAAGAAAGCTTTCTCCATTGGCAGAGGACCGGACTGCCCTTTAGAAAGGCCTGAAGAGCCCACACAGACTTTACTCTGACAGATATCAGTGAGTTTAGTTAGTCTGCAAGATACAAGGTCAATTTGAAGTTCTTTGTTTTATATTAGCTAGCTAGGAACAATTGAAACTTCAGAAATAACACCTGGAATAGCACTGACGTATTTGGATATAAATCTAATAAATACATTAATATGTGTACACTGAAAACTATGAAACACCAATAAAGGAAATTAGCTCCACTGATTGACCTTTGATCTGCCGCACTTCCAGCCGGAATCTCTGCAGGGTGTCAGAGAGCCGACTACAGGATGCTTCTAACATTGATGGGGCAGCAAAGGAATGAGAATAAACAAGGCAGTTTTGGAAAAAAGCCAGTAAACTTGAAGGAGTCACACTTTCTGATTTCAAGACTTACTGTAAATCATTGTATTCAAGACAGTGAACTTTTGGCAGAAGGACAGAGATGTGGGTCATGGAGCAGAAATGAACCTACACATACAGCCCAGTACCTGATGGAGGAGATGGTGATTCATTAGAGAAAGGGCAGTCTTTTCAACCATCCATGCTGGGACAATTGGACATCCATATACCAAAAAAGTTTTTTCTGTATGTTGTACCATTCACAAACATTAAATTCTTAAAGAAGACTGTTAAACTTAAAATTATACAAGTTCTAGGAGAAAACTTACTGGTAAGACAGACATCATTGTGACTTTACATTCAGCAAGGATTTCTTCACTATGACACCAAAAGCACAATTTACAGAAGCAAGATATTGATGATAAGTTAGAACTTATAATTAGGAACTTCTGTTCTCTGTATGACACTGTTAAAGAATGAAAAGACATGTCACAGATGGGGGTGGAAATATGTGCAAATCACATGCGACGAAGGACTGGAAAACAGAACTCTCTGAAGCCTATGAGAAAGCAAAGCCCCAGTTTACAAATGAGTAAAAGATTTGATCAGGCATCTCACCAAAGAAAATGCACAATAATAAATAAGCACATGAAAAGATGCTCAACATCCCTCATCTTTAGGGAAATGTGAGTGAAAACCACAATGAGATATCAATACAAATTCATCATTGGAGTGGTTGAAATTAACAAAACGAAATAGGAAAATCCTGAGAATATGTGGGAGAGGAATCCTCACATCCTGCCCGCGGAAATGCAGAATGGTGCCTCACTCCTGAAGTTACAAGTACCCCCCAAGTGACCCTGAATCCCACCCCATGTGTTTACCCAATTGACATGCAAATGTCTCTTTACTCAGGGACCTGAAACAAATGTTTGCAGCTGCTTTGTGAGCCCCTGTGAGAGAAGCCAGACTTAGGCCTGCATGCACTCCGTGTCCATTTATCCAGCATGAGGGACAGCCAGACTGGGGACAGGAGGGACCTGGTGCTGCAGGAGCACAGGTCTTGGGAGGAGGGGAGAAGCAAGGTACCAGGTGTTTGTGGCATGATGTCACTGCTCTGTATTCTGGTGAGGCCCCCAGCCTTCCCTGTGGCTCTTTTGCCTTCTATCTGGGCTGTGGCTTGTGGGGCTCAGGGCCCTGCTCTCTCCCAGCTCCCCCACTGTGCAGCCACGGTGAGTCCCATCTCCAGGTGCTCCTGACTCCCCAGGTTTTGATTTCAGGCCGGAGCCTTTCTGTTCTTTCCAGACGTACCTGTCCAGCTCCCGGGCTCTTTAGATTGAGTGTCTCCACCCTCTGCCCCCACAGCACAGCTGGCTTCCTCCAGCCCATCCGGGTCCCACTGGACTCTCTCTCTGTCTCTCTCATCTCCCATCTCCCGTCCCATCTGTCAGTGCCTTGTACTCCCTGGCTGGCTGCACTGGCTTCCTCCAGCCTCTGCCTCCTTCCTGCCTCCTCTCCACCTGGCAGCCCCAACAGGGCCAGGTCCTCACAGGCCCTTTAAGGTCCTGTGTGAGCTCACAGCCCTGCTCCGATGGTCTGGCCTTAGAATGATTTGGGGAAATAGCTTATGCTGTAATGTTCATTGTCATGTTGAAGACAGCTATATTGAGTTCATGCGCATAGAAATGCCAGAATCACTGCCGGATTCTAGGTGATCTGTGGGCTCATGTTTCCCCTCCTGTTCCTCCCATGTGGTTCCCGCTGCTGTGCAGGGCACCGCTGCCAGCTGCACTGGCCGTCTTCCCCCATCGGAACAGCGGTGGTGTGGCCATGCTCAACACCCCATTTTACAGAGGAGAACAGTGAGGTTTGAAGAGGGCATGAGAGGCTCTCAGGCCCCACAGCGAAGTAGTCGCAGTCACAAGATGGAGCCTGTGATTCCAAAGGCCATACCAGTGGCTAAGCAGGGGACATGGATCCGGCGACAGGTCTCACTAGGGGTGCCTGTCAGGAGGTTCTGAAGAGACTGGACTGTGTGTCCACCGATGGAGGAGAGGGTAGTGGAGTCGGGTGAGCAGTGCTGGCAGGGGTGAGGTGTGCCTCCCCCACCTGGCAGGGTGGAGGAAGAAGGCAGCAGAGATGGGGAGGTGGCCCTTTCAGTGACAGAGAGCAGGCCACCTGCTGCAGGGGAGCAGAGAGGGCAGATCTGACCCTTGAGCAAAGAGGAGGATCTCAGTTGGACCAGTAGGCAGGGTGGGACCTCAGGACCTGAGGGAAGAGGAGTGACAGCTCCTCTGGGAGCTCTTCGGGGCTCACTTGGGATTCTCAATGGGGGTGACGAGGAGACAGAATGTCCGGCGGCATCTGGGAGGGTGCAACTGGGGCTATCCTGGGGGCCAGGGCAGGCCCTTTGGAAGATTAGGGCTGGCGGGAGGGGTCTTGATAAGGAAGAAACAGTCATTGATGGCTGGGAGGGCAGCTGAGGGTCAGGGCCTGTGGGATGCCACTGCGATGGAGCAGAGAGGGCAGGTTTATCTGGTCCCTGAGGGGTCACAGTCCCCTATGAACTTGATATGGTCCAGCAGCCATAGGGCTGAACGGAAGTCTGCTAGGCAGGCTGGCTTCAGGGAGAAGGTTCCCAGAGGTGGCATCTTGCCCTGTAACCTTGAGGCTGTGGTCACCACTGGCCCCTGCAGTCAGTACAAAGACAGGCGAGCGCCTGAGGCGTGGCAGGAGCCTATGTGCTTCTGCTTGCTCCCTCAGAGGGAAAGTGCTTTCTGGTTAAGACTTCAGTTCACGTAGAGCTTTGATGTCCCGGAGCTACCGGTTTGGTGAAGTGTCCCTACGTCCACATCTCTGTCTCTGACAATGCAGCCTCTTGTCCAGCTGTCCAGATCAGTGTAATAAATGGTGGCTCTTCTGCCCAGGGCCTGCTGCTCAGCCTTCACAGTCAGCCCTCCAGCCCACCCAGTGCCTACTGAGAAAACCCTAGTTCTGCTTTAGAGTGGACGATGGTTCGCACATCCTGAGCACGTGGGCAGGGAGACACCTTCACTGATGGGCGGCCATGAGGCCTGAGGGGGAGGTCACACAAATGTGTGGCTTCCCGTGTGCACGAAGCAAGGAGGCGTGCCTGCTGTCCACACTGCTGGCAGCCACTGCCCCCATCGGTGGACTCCAGGAGGGTGTCCGATCAGGGCCGCATGGAGCTGCACCCACACAGCACAGCCCTGGAGAGAGGAGTGGGCAGCCTGGGGATCCACCCCAGGCCGAGGGTGAGCAGAGGAACTCAGGGCAGGGTGTTTGCAGAGCGCAGCTGGTAAGTGGCAGCCCTCTTTTCCTCTCAAGAAATTCTTTGTCCTTTTTCTACTCCTTATCTTGGGTATCAGGATCCCACTGGGCTGTTTGGAGGATGTAATTCCTTTTTAGGTCACTCAGATACTCCTCTTTGGAGAAAGCCTAACAAGGCCTGGCCGTTTCTATTTTTAACGCTGACTCCTGGCCAGCGAGGGGCCGTGACGGACTGCTGTGCGCTGCCTGGGAACCCAGAGCTGCCCCTGCTCGCCACCTGCATAGCGTCAGGAACGGGGAGCTGCTTTCTGTTTGGCTGGTTGCTGTGTTGTTGTTTTTAATTCTCTCTGCTCTTTCCTGCCAAAATTTGTAATTTGCTCTTTTCCAAAATAGTTTTCTTTAGCTTTCCTATGAAAGAACCCACGTATTTTTATCAGTTGCCTAGTTCCCCCCTAAAGTTAGAAGCAGCTCATTTTTTTGTAGAATTTTGGTCAAGCAAATGTGCAGCTTTGGGCAGTGACTCGCGTGTGGTCCCAGGTGAAGGCAGGCCAACCTCACTGTCAGGCAGGATGAGAGCTGCAGCTGGGATGGGCGGAGGCCCGTGTTGAATTCTTGCTTTACTGAGATGCATTTCCCAGCCCAGACAAGATCCCTGCCCTGCACTGTCCTCAAGATGTCGGTGCCCTCGGCCTTGCAGGGATCTTGTCCAGGACCATCCAGGTTCCAGATCCCCTTCCCAGCCTGGGGAAGGCCAGCAGCTCTGTCCCACAGCCCATCTCCCAGCATTCAGGGTGGCGTGGACTCGTATCACCAGGCGGGGGCCCCCACTGTGTCCAGTCTGTGTGCAGTGACCATCCATGAGCATAGGCTCCTAGGAAGTGGATACTCAGAGAGCCCTGGGCACGGGCACGGGGTCCCTCCAGGAAGTGACAGAGCAGCATCCAAGCAGCATGCTTCTGGGACTGTCCTGCCCTGCAGAGTGACCTGGGCCAGCTTGAGGGAGCTGGCAGATGCCAGGAATGGGAGCCATGTGCTCACTAGAGCAGTATTAAACATCTAATTCTATAAGCCTCCAACTGAGTAAATCATATTAAAACCAAAGGTAGCGAGTGCCTGGTACTCATCACTTCCTAATGGCTTTCTATGTGTTACTGTTGGGATCCTGGTTGTTTATGTTGTGTCTGAGCAGGGAGCTATAGCAGTGTGTGCCCCGAACTCTGTGTTCTGTGACATCACATCAGGAGCTGGACATTGGCCTCATGGGGGTGTCTGCACAGTGAAACGGGTTTTGCCCCAGTGAGCTGGCTGTCTGACACTTACCAGCACGCCATGCCTGCACAGCAGGTTGAGCAGGTGCAGTCTCGCTGACCATTGAGGACACATCTGTCCCAAGGGCGTGATTCCTGGGATGTTCAGAAACCAGCCTTGGCTTTCTTTTTCAAGCTGCAACACAAGTCCCACCTGTTACTGCGGTTCTGTTGGTGAGTGCCCGATGGAGGGCAGGGTCCAGGCTGACAGCCCCAGGAGTCCAGCCCCTGCTCCCATCTTCCTTCCTTCCCGAGTCAGTGAGTTATGGTGCCATCACAGAGGCTTACATTTGCCCCATGGAGTACCCCACAGCATCACTCACTTGCAGAGGAAATATTTTTACTGTTAGCAAAAATTTCCCACAGCATGCCATGAAAATGATCATCTCCTGATGAGCGATTTTGAATTTCTCATCTTATGCAGTAATTAAATGTCTTTGAAATGAAGTCTCTAAGTTGTGTGTCTCAGGCTGCCCTTTGAGTGATGTGGTTACAGATGCCCAAGCGCTGGAGGTCTTACCATCTGATCAGGGCACCTGCCCTCCCGAGAGTTGGCTGGCAGAGTGGTTTTCCAGCTGCTTCCAGAGAGGGACGTAAGAAGAGGCCTTAGTATCTCTTTCCTGCTTGCCTTCCATTAAGGAGCCAGGGAAGATCAAAGATTGATAGGAAATCACATTTCCCATGCTCATAGGGCAGCGTCGAGCAGCATCCAGCCCAGATTGAGCTCCAGTGGGCCAGACGGTGAGAAATCCTTTGGGTTTCTGGTTTTGATCTCACTGAGTTCAATGAGTGTGGTCAGCAAACTTTTTATTATGGCGAATTTCAAACTTACAGAGAAAGGACAGTACAGTGAACTCCATTCAACAGTTTCCAACTCACGGCCAGTTTATTTCAATTGTGCCTCCACCTACGCCTCCCGCCCCATAACCACTTAAAGCAGCAACTGGTCTGTGTCATTTACTGATGAGTACTCCAGTATGTCTCTCAAAAAGATTTTTTTAAAACAACCCTCATAGCCCCACCACTGTGTCTCAGTAGTTGAGCGCCGACCTATGAACCAGGAGGTCATGGTTCGATTACCTGTCAGGGTTGCAGGCTCAATCCCCAGTGGGGGGCATGCAAGTGGCAGCCAATCAATGAGTATCTCTCATCATTGATGTTTCTATCTCTTTCTCCCTCTCCTTTCCTCTGTGAAATCAATAAAAATATATTTTTAAAAAACCAATCCTCACAGTGTCATTATTACATCTAAGGTTAACACTCACATCATATCATTAAATATCCAGTCAGCATTCAGACCTTCCCAGTTGTCTCATAATTATTTGTAGTTTGTATATTGAAATGAAACAGTATTTTGGTAGAAATTAACTTTTTCACAATGCTATGGAGATATAAACTGATGTACAGTAGACTTCACATATTTAAAGTGTGAAGTGATGGGTTTTGTGGTACTTCTACACCTGGGAAGCCATCGTGATCCAGAGAATGAGCGTGTCCATCGCCCTCACAGGTTCCTAGTACCCCGTCACTGCCTCCTTCCAGCCTCACGCTGGGTAGCCACCAGCTTGCTTTCTGTCACTCACTGTCCGTCAGTTTGCGTTGTCTAGAGTTCCATGTAAGTGGAATCAAACAGCACACTCTTCGTGGTCTGGTCGCCTTCCCTCAGCTTGATTTTGCTTCCGTGTGGTCAGAAAACAGAGTCCTTCTGGTTCCATCTTTCAAAGTCCATTGGGGCTTGTTTATGGACCAGTACAGGCCTTTCTCAGAGCGAGGCCTTGGAAGAGCTTGTGGTCTGTAGTTGTTGTCTGGGTTTTAGATCAAGGTGTTGACGGTGTCTTCTGTGTCTTGGCTGACTGTGTGTGTGTACGCATACCACTGTGTGCCTGTGCTGTGTGTGCGTGTTTCTGTTTGCAGCCACATGCATATGTATGGTTGTGCTGTCTTCTTGATGAACTGTCATGGTCACTACGAATGTTCTCTTGCAGTCCTTCGTCTCACTAATGTGGCCACACCAGCCTTCCTCGCCTCCCGTGCACGCTGCCTCTTTCCTACCTGTGACTGGTCTGTCCGTGTCTCTGCTGGAGGTCTGCCTCTGATAGGCAGCAGTGCCTCAGTGCTGTGCTCTGCGTGCTGTCACTCCCTGCCTGAGATTGCAGTGTCTAGCCAGCTTGTCTGGCCTAGCAGAGCTTTCTCTGATGGTGGGAACGTCCCGTTTCTGTGCTGTCCAGCACCGTAGCCACTGGCCACGTGTGGCTGTTTACCACTTGAAATGCGACTAGTGCTGAATATTAAACATCTTTAATTTTAATTAGTTTAAGCAGCCCCCTAGGACCCGAGGCTGCCTTTCTGCACAGTGCAGTCTAGACCACTGACATTGGAATCCGTGTCTGCCACGTCGTTGCTGCTTTCTGTTCATACCCTCTGCTTTTGTTCCTTTGTTTCTCCATTCCCCTTTCCTTGTGGATTATTCAGTTTCTTTGCATTCCATTTTAATTTTTTTATTGGCTTTTAAAGCATTTTAAGTGGTTGATCTAGATTTATGATCTATGGGTCTAAATGTTTGAGTTGACATTATACTGCTTCATGTAAATGTAGAAATCTTGAAATCAAATGGCACGTGTATGATGTTGGTGTACATTGAAAACCCCAGTAGATAGTATTATGGGTCAGCAAACTACCCCTCACCCGCAGCCAAACCACGCCTGCTGCTTGGTTTGGAATTAAGTTCTATTGGTGCGTGGCTATGCCCACTCCTGTAGCATCCTCTGGCTGCTCATGTCCACACTGGCAGAGTGGATCTGTTCCCATGAAGACATTGTGGCCACAAATCCTAAAACATTGATCTGACTCATGGAAAGTGTTTGCCCAGCCCTGCTCTCACAGATTCCTCATAAAGGGCTGACAGAGATGACATTTCCTAGGTTTTTGTATATTGAAAACTGTTTTTCTATGACTTTGGTATTTGAAGGATACTTGTCAGAATAGGTAATCCTTGGCTTATGCTTTATTTCATTGAGATTAAAAAAAAAGTTCTTCCATTGCCGCCTTGGTTTATATTGGTTTTGACAAGTCTGGTGCCAATCTGTTTTTTATTTTATTTTAATGTTAACTGGTCTTTGTCCCTGGAGAGCTTGAGGATTGTATCCTTATCTTTGAAATCTCGTGTTCTGACTGGGATTCAGCTTGGAGCTGATTGTTTTGGGTTAATTATCTCAGGTGCCCAGTGAGCCCTTTGTGTAAGTTCAGTTTTTTTCTATTTGGAAAGTTTTCTTGGATTATTATTTTAAATATTAGTTTGGTTCCCTTTTGGTCTCTCTCCGGGGACTTTGATGACGGGAATGTTCTTCTTTGCTCACCTTCGTTTTCATGTCTTTCTCTCCCATTTTCTCGTTGTCATCTTTACTCTCTTGGTTGGTCTTTCTGGTTTCAGTGCCATTGTGAATTTCCCTCTAGTCGATTCTCTCCTGAGCACTTTTTCTCTGTGATGATTTTGTCTTTTTCTTTTGTTTCTTCCCTTGGGTTAATCAGCACTCTTTCTCTCCCAACCAACACCCCCTTCCAATTTCTATTTTAGTTTTGAGTTTCTGATTTTGGTTTTCCATTTTCTGAAATGCTTGTTTGAAGGCATGTAATTCAGTTTGCAGTGTAGGCTTGTAATTCCACTCTGCTTCGTGATTCTTTTTCTGGGTGGAGCCCTTCTCTTGGTTTATGTGTGTAAATTTTTTCTTATTTTTGCAGCAGCTTTGTAGGGACGTGTTGAACTTCTCTCCCTTCAGCTTACTGCTACTAGGATATTTTTATGGGATTCCTGGTTTAACAGCACCCTCTTCTGTCCGTCCAGCTCGTCCAGGTATGCTAGGAGACCTCGGGTATGTCTGCCTTGCGGTGATGTGACGGTCCTCCCCTGGCTTGTGGCCCATTTCCCCCTTTCCGTCTCTTCTCCTCTGTGCCCAGTTGCCCACGGCTGCCTCTCCCCCTTTCGTCTCTTTCCTTCCCTAGATCCGCGTCTTGCACAGGGCCTACGCCCTGCATTCTCTTCCCTGTGGATGTGTGATGAGCCAAGGCTTTTCCGAGTTTTCAGACCCCAGGCTTTCTGGCCACCCCTCCGAGTCAGCCTCAGGGCCTCCCGCACGTCTAGGTGCCAATGTAGCAAGTCTGTGATGTCACATAAGGTGCTCTTACTACCATGGAAACACCTGCACGGTCTTTGTGATCTCTCCTGTTGGTTGGTAGCCGCGGTGTTGCTCTTCTCGGTCTAGCCAGGGGTGACCAGTCCCGTCCCGTCACAGAACCACTCGGCCTGCTGGCCCTGACTGTGCATCTGTTTCCGTCCCGCTGCTCTCCATCCTTCAGTGTTTCCTTCTTTTCTTTCTCTGGGTTTATTTGCTGCTGTCTGTCTGGCGGCAGCTCTGGGTGGGGGTGGCCGGCCAATGGGCTGTGGGCTCTGGAGAGAGTGGGACTTCCCTGCTGGGTGTGGCAGGTGGGTGTGATTTCTCTGAGTGTTGGTGGGCAAGCTGCCTCACCTCCCTCTGCCTCTTGGTGTCCCCCAGGGTGGTCCTTGCTGTGAAATCCCTGTGGCCCCTTTACCAGCCCCTCCTGGCTCCCAAGTAGCCCTCCCTCCCTGCACCCTGCGGGCTGGGCGAAGCCCTTTGGTGGCTGTTGTGGCAAAGCTACCTCATCACCGTAACAGTGGCCCCATTGGTGACACTCCACCCCTGGTGCTCCAGGGCAGGGCTGGCGAGTGCCTTGTCTCCTCTGTGAGCAGGTGCTGGTCAACATCTCCTCACATGACCTGTGAGTCACTCAGCTGCTGAGTGAGCCCTCAAGGGGGGTCACCCTGAGATGCCCAGCATGTCCGCACGGGTCACCCAATCTCCCAGTGTGGTTAGTTAGCTGCAGGGGGTCAGAGGCAGTTTTGTGTTATGACCCAGCGGTTGTCAGACCCCCATTGCAGATGTGGGGCCATTTGTCCCGCCAGCCCCCTTCCTCACAGACGTGACGGTGCCCGTGCAGCCCTGTGCAACCTCTGGTGGTGTATAGAAGAGGGGGTCTGTCCAGCCAGCGCTGGCAGAGCCAGATACAAACACCGAAGACTCTAGTGGAAAAATATTAGTGACTTTCTTATGAATGGTGCCACCCAGACGGGAAGCCAATGCTTGAAGCGCAAACTCTCTGATGGCATGTAGGTTACAATGGTATAGGGCAAAGTCGCAAGACTCGGGGGTTAGGGGTTGGAGTCGTGCTGGGAGCTGATTGGTTGGAGGAGGTGATGAATCATCTCTTCAGGTCTTGAGGGCAGCTTGAGGTCACTGCCCCAGTGCCCCAGTGACCCTCTGTCCCATCTCGTGGGAAAGTAGCCAGGGAATGTGTCACCTTAAGGCTCGGGAGCTGACACATATCTCAGGTCCAGATGTTACCATTAGCCTGCAGAGGTCCAGACTGTGTGACTAGTACTCAGGTCCAGGCTTCTGTCTTCTGCCTCGGGCATTGCTGATTATTCGGAGGAAACACTGGGTTTCTGAGGGGTGTGTATATAGAGAGAGATGATTTCTAGAGCCAGGATCTAAAACTAAATTTAAAGTCATAGGGATCCTTGGTTTCAACGGCCCTGTCCTATGCTTCCTCCCCAGGTCGTCCACGCGCACAAGCCGCACTTCATGGCCCTGCACTGCCAGGAGTTCGGGGGGAAGAACTACGAAGCCTCCATGTCACATGTGGACAAGTTCGTCAAGTAAGTCTGGGCGCATGCCATGGCCCTGCTTCCTCCCAGGGCAGGGTGTTGGGGTGCTTTCTATGGAAACGTGGGTGTAGCCTCACCATGGTGAAGCCCCGTGGGTGAGCCAGTTTTCCAAAGAGAAAAGGTGTGGCCCAAGTGTGTGATAGCATGCCTCCTGGGAGGGGGGAGCCACAGGGTGACAGGTTGTTTCCTGGGGAGCCACAGGGTGACAGGTTGTTTCCTGGGAGTGGGGAGCCACAGGGTGACAGGGTGCCTCCTGGGAGAGAGGAGCCACAGGGTGACAGCATGCCTCCTGGGAGGAGTTCAGAGGGTGACTGTGATGCCGTGGGCTCTGAGACTTTAGCCCTGGGCTCCAGGCAGGGGTCCCATCCATGTGTACCAGAGGTTACACCTTGTGTGGTCTGCTGCTGCTGAGGATGGATAGACAGATGGACAGACAGGACTGGTCTTCACCTAGCAGCTCACAGCTACAGTTGTCACAGTAAGATGGGGACAGAGCCCGTCGCCTGTGGGAGGACGGAGCCAGAGGCTGCTATGCGCGTGCATGTGCGCACGCACACACACACGCATCCTGTGTAGCTTTGTAAATTGTGCTGCTATGAACATAGGGGCCACATAGAAGAAGGTGCAAGAAGTATGGCCTACCAAAAAAAAAAAGTGATACTTTGCACCATGTTCAAATTTAACACTGTATCAAAAGGCACTCTAAAAACAAAGTTTTAGCCACTTTTGGGGAAAGATATCTGCAACACACTTTCCTGACAGAAATTAGTATTAAATATATAAGGAACCTCTGTGTGTCAATAAGAAAAACTACCCCTTGGGAAAGCGAGGCATTTCACAGAAAATGACATTTCACAGAGGTGAGAAAGTGCAGGTGAGCAGCGGGTGCATCATGTCCAGGAGCCCCAGTGACCGGTCACAACGGCACCTTTTGTCCCTGGCGGCCTGTGCTGTGGGGCAGAGAGGTTTTATACAGAGTCCACACTGGCATGATTTTGCTTTAAATAGTTAACATCGCTTATGTCTGCCTGCCATTGGCAGCACTCTGTGGAGATCAGGTTTCTACCTGGTACCATATTCCTTCAGCCTGGGGACTTCTCTGTCCCATCTAGCACAAATCCCCCATGAATTCTCTCAGCTTTTGTTTTCTGAGAAAGTCTTTGTCTTCATGTTTGAATGACATTTTTGTTATAAACAGAATCCCAGCCTCTCCGTGTTTCTTTTAGTCCTTTAAGGCTGTCGTCCCCTTGTCCCGGCCTTGCGCTGGCCTGAGAGACCTGAGCCTCATCCTCTTCAGCTTCTCTGTATGTGATGTGTCTTTTCCCTACTTCAGGGTCCTGTTTTTTAGCTGGTTCACAACAACTTATGTCACACTTTAGTCTGATTTTCTCTGCGCCTTTCTGGCTTGGAGTTCTTGTAGCTTTTTCAAGCTGTAGATTTATAATTTTTTTTAGTTTAATTAATTAATTTAAATTCTTTATTCTTTAAAATATTACGAGTCGCCTTTTTCCCCCATTGACCTCTCTCCAGCCGCTCACACCCCCAGCACATGCCCTCACCCGCCTCCTGTCTGTGTCCATAGGTTATGCCTATATGCACGCATACAAGTCCTTTGGTTGATCTCTTACCCCCTTACCCCCACTTCCCTCATAGGTTGGACAGTCTGTTCGATGCTTCTATGTCTCTGGTTCTATTTTTGTTCATCAGTTTATGTTGTTCATTATATTCCACAAATGAGTGAGATCATGTAATATTTATCTTTCTCTGACTCGCTTATTTTGCTTAGCATAATGCTCTCCAGGTCCATCCATACTGTTGCGAATGGTAAGAATTCTTTCTTTTTTACCACAGCATAGTATTCCATTGTATAGATGCAATCACCAGCACTTGTTGTTTGTTGATTTGTTGATGATAGCCATTCTGACAGGTGTGAGATGATACCTCATTGTCCTTTTGATTTGCATCTCTTGGATGATTAGTGACTTTAGGCATGTTTTCATATGTCTCTTGGCCTTTTGTATGTCCTCTTTCGAAAAGTGTTTATTTAGGTCCTTTGCTCATTTTTTATTGGATTGTTTGTCTTCCTTTGTTAAGTTGTATGAGTTCCCTATAAATTTTGGAGATTAAACCCTTATCGGAGATAACATTGGCTATAAATTTGTAATTGTAATCAAACTTGGGGAAAGTGTGTCCATTATTTCTTTAAACATTTTCTTTTAAAAAAATATATCATTTTTAGTTGATTTCAGAGAGGAAGGGAGAGGGAGAGAGAGATAGAAACATCAATGATGAGAAAAAAATCATTGATCGGCCTCCTGCACACCCTACATTGGGGATTGAGCCTGTACACTGGGCATGTGTCCCGACCGGGAATCGAACCATGACCTCCTGGTTCATAGGTGGAAGCGCAACCACTGAGCTACACCAGCTGGGCTAAATGTTGTTTTCTTGTCCTGCCCTTCCGACTTCCTGACATTCAACTGTTTGTGGGCACACAGATCCCTTCAGCTCTCTTGATCTTTGCCGGTCATTTTTCCTCTGGAAGTTTCTGGTGCTGTGTTGTTTATTCCAGGATGTTTTCTTCTTTAGGTTTTAATCTATACTTAGGTCCCTGCAGTAAAATTATTTCTGATATATTTTTCAGCTCTAGAAGTTTCTTTTGTGGTTTTCATATCTGTCTTTCCTTACGTTCATGTTTTCCTTTAAATCTTTGATCATATTTATAATAGCTATTTCAAGGTTTGTTCAGTGAATTCCATCATTTTTGTTCTTTCTAGGTCTTTTTTTTTTTTACTGCTTTTTTAAAGATTATGGGTCATATTTTGTTGCTTCTTCACATGCCAGTAATTTCTGAGGTGATGGTAGACATGAATGTTCTGTGCTGTTCCGTGTCTGAGGTTTATTTTCTCCGTATAGAGACTCTGGGGTTTGCTCTTGGTGGGAGTCAAGGTCTGAGGATCAGTTTGGTCCTTTCCAGGCTTATCCTCTCCCTACCCGGACCAATGCGCTGACTGTCACATGGTGCCTATGTCCTTCTCCACCTCCCCTCCCCTGCGGTCATGGGGGCAAGACCAATGGGGGTCAGACCAATGAGCAGAGCAGGCCCTCGCTTTCTGTCACCATTCTGGTGCATTCTCAAACCTCTAGTGCAGTGGCTCCTGTTCCAGCCCATTTACAGCGATGATAGAGAGGTCACCTACAATAGACTCTTCTAGGTTTTCCCCTCTCCTTTCCCACTCTGGTTGGTGGTGTCTCCAGGGTGATGTCATACATGGTGTCCAGGCCAGCATCCTGGGCCTCGGCAGCACACCTGTAAGTGATGAGGTGTCTGTGTGACTCTTGACTAAAGAGCTCTTTTCCTTCCAGAGAACTGCTGTCAAGCGATGCAATGAAGGAATATAACCGGGCTCGCGTCTACCTGGACGAGAACTACAGGTCCCAGGAGCACTTCACAGTAAGTGCCTCTGCCCCAGGAGAGCTCCTGCTCAAGCGGCCCTTCTCTTTCGGTGGCCTGCTCTCCATCACAGCATCCTGCCATCTGCCTGCATTGAAATGTTACAGCCATGCTGCAGCCTTTGGGGGGTGCCCTAACTCAGCAAATCTATGGCAGGGAGGGCAGCACAGTGCAGATGGCACCTCAGCTGCTTCCTCAAGGTGCCCTTGGTGGGCTGCTCATCAGTTGGCACAGACAAGGCCCATGTGGCAGCTGGAAGGTGGACAGCCAAGGATTGAGGCCAGGGCCCTGGTGTGTGGGAAATGAGGGGGGTTAGGGTTCCGGGGCTTACAGGTGAGGAGTTAGCCCCATGTCTGGTCTTCTGTGCCCACCTGCCTGTGCCACAGGCTTGCTCCAAGCTCTGCCAGTCACTTTGTGCACCTAAGAGAGAAATTTCTAGCATTAAGTGCTTACCTTGAAAAATCTCTAAGGAAAAGAAAATTAACCTGAAGCAACTAGAAGGAAGGAAATAATGAAATAGCAGTAGGAATTAGGGCAATAGAAACTAGAATAACTGCGAATTCAGTGAACTGGTTTCTTAGCAAGGTTATCATTCTGAGCCGCCTTCTCCAGTGGATCAGGTTGGCTTGTCTTGGAACACAGACCCAGGTGGTGGGGCCTTCAGGTGGAATCCAGGACCAGCTCCCAGCTGTGGCACATCTGTGCTAAGGGCCCAGCGTCACTTACTGCACAGATGCCCGCCTCCGTGCAGGCGATCAGAGGACGATGGCAAGGCTCCAGGTGCGCTCCGAAGCCTCAGAAAGAGTGACGGGAGTGTTACCAGCTCCTTGTGGAGGGAGCCTGACACGTGCCCAGAAACTGTCACCTCACGGGAGCTGCCACCCTCCTATGGAAGTTTTCCATATGTTTTCAGAATTTTCACCTTGCTAGTTCTCCGTGACCTGCTTTGTGTCTCATATCATTACAAGGTAACATAATCATTTCATTTCTCTTCCAGCCAGAATGTCTGGTTGGCTGAGAAGAGAAGTGGTGGGACGTTGGAGGCGCACCAGGGCTGAGAGCTCCATTTGGTCTTGTCTCGTTCCTGGAAACTTATCTCAAATGTCATTTCACCTTTTGCAATGGAAAACAAAAACTCGAAAAATGAGTGTGCCCAGAACTCAGCACTTTCACTGAAGAAATATTGTTCTTGCCAACAGTTGTGCTTCTCAAAAATTACTTGGTGGCAAAATTTGGATGTAATTTTCAACACCCAGAGTTCGAGATTTTCACACAGTGGGACAACTGTCTGATGGGACAGTCTGCCACAGGACAGCTTCTGTGACGTGGGGTTTTAGGGCTCTCGAGGAAGGAGGCAGGCTGCAGCCCGCTATGGCCCCTGCAGGATCTCGCCATCCGATTGGTACATTGAAGTACTTAGCAATGATAGTGTATCTCGCCTGTCCTTCAATGCAAGAATTTTTTTAAAGTAAAACAACAGAAACCAGGGTGCATCCAGAATCCATGGCATCTCACAGTTAGAATGGCAGTGTTTTCCTTGTAAATACAGCAATAGCACGTTAACTGGGGACATGGCAGTCTGTGTGGTTGGAGCCTGAGACGGTGCAGTATACAGGGCCTCACTGGGTGGAGGGACTCGACACAAGCGACAGAGGGAGCTGCCCAACCACCCAGGTCTGAGGCCCCCAAGGCTGTGGGTGTTGGTATCCACAGGACACGACAGCATCTAGTGTTGGGGAGGAAGGCTGGACCCACCTGCCAAGGGTGGGGGCATCACTCGCTCCCCTCTCGTCCAGCCATACCTGTGGCCTGAGGAAAGCCAATTCGCTGCAGGGTGACTGTCCAGTCTAGAGCTGGGATAGCTGTGTCTAGAGGTGAGAAGTGGCCAGCCTTGTTGCAGACTCTGGAGCTCGTCCCATAGTTGGCACAGGGAGAGGTTTGCATTTGTCATCCCATTTCATGACCAGGAGGGTAGTAGTTTGCGATGAATCTCTGCATAACCCTGGGCCCTGCCTGGATTGCTGTCCCCTTCGTGCCTGTTCATCACCCTCAGTGTGTCACCTGTGGAACCGTCTTTGCTGGGGGCCTCTGGATATCCTGCTGGAGGGACCCTGCACCCCCGGGTCCTGGGCAGGGCTGAGCAGCACTGCCAGCCGAGAAGCCACCCTCCTGCCACAGCCTGGTGGCCTCGGGCTGTCAGAGGGAAGAAAATTTAATTTTTCAAGATTAATGGTATTGGAGCAATATTTTTAGCTGAGTGTGGTTCAAATAATAGGCCATTAATTGAAAAAGGAAATTGAAATGAATTTATCTTGTACATAAATGCTGTCACAGGTATTAATAGGGATCAGAAAATAGTGGCCTGTTCCCAGAAAGATGTTGAACCTGACGCGGCACCTGGTGCATGAACATGACAGTGGGGGTTGCTGTGCGCACGGGAACATGGGCAGGGGTGGGGGTGGAGCTTCAGCCTGTGGGGGCTTCGGGCCCTGGAAGGTCTTCCACCTAGAGCAGCGGTTCTCAACCTGTGAGTTGCGACCCCTTTGGGGGTCAAATGACCCTTTCACAGGGGTCGCCTAAGACCATGGGAAAACACGTATATAATTACATATTGTTTTTGTGATTAATCACTATGCTTTAATTATGTTCAATTTGTAACAATAAAAATACATCCTGCATATCAGATATTTACATTACGACTCATAACAGTAGCAACATTACAGTTATGAAGTAGCAACAAAAATAATTTTATGGTCGGGCGTCACCACAACATGAGGAACTGTATTAAAGGGTCGCAGCATTAGGAAGGTTGAGAACCACTGACCTAGAGGGTCTTCTGACAGAGGCAGGAAGCGGCCGACATCCTTCTTCACCAGCAGATGGCGCCAAAGCAGCACCTCGTATCCTGAGATTTTAGTATAGGAGGTGCTCAGCAGCCAATTTTTAGACTTAAAAATTATTACGTTACATTTTGTTTGCTCCTTAAAAGCATCCTGAGTGGGCATTTACTGGAGCAGGAGGCTTGTCTGGTCTATTGACGGTTGAGAAGACAGACTGGCCTCCACTGACTGTCTCCCTCTCCCCGGGCCTGTATACTCGCCGGGTCATCGCCTGCCTGCACTTTCCACTGGAACCTTGAGAGTTGGAGGTTTGTTCCTCCAGAGGAACCGCCAGTCTGGAGTGTTGACATTGGCCCTGAAAGGCTGGGCCCTGTCCTGTTCTTGGGAACTTGTTTAAACGTCCATCACAGGGTGGACTGAGGACCCTGGCCCATGCGTCAACACAGCCACGAGTGAGCTGGACGGGATGGCCAGGAGCTTACACACTGTGCCCAGGGCCCCCAAGTGCCCCAGGCCCTTTCCTTCTGGCTGCGGCCCCAGATGTGCCAGTGTCGACGTCCTGATTTCTGTCTTCCTTCCTGAGCTCAGGCCCCTGGAGCAGCAGCTTTGCTTGTCCTACTCTGGCCTAGCGCCTGGAGTCACGTCAGCACATCTTGGGTGCTCAATAACCGCGTCTGAGCCAGTGAGTCAGTGTGGGTTAGACATGCACAACCCAGGCCCTCCCTGCAAGGGTCAGGGGCCGTGATGCCCCAGTTCAGCTCAGTGGAGAGTGCCTGCCTAAAGGCAGAATTTGAGGCCATCGGTGTGTAGATGTATCTAAGGCCATGAATTGGGCCACATCTCACAGGTGTGGGTTGCAGGGAGGTCTGAGTCTGGGGCCCCCACCTTTGGAAATTGGGAAGAAAAGGTGGGTTTATCAGGGGAGGTGAGAGAAGGTGGGGTGAGCTGGAAGCCATGAGGCAGTGAAGAAAGGTCGCAGGGGAAGGGGACTGCACCCCTATGGCCGTGGCACCACCTCCTAGGTCCCACCCCCTGCCTGGGGCTGCTGGGAGGACCCAGGGGTCTGGAAAAGAGGGACTGGCACCCAACTGAGGAGGGGCTGTCCCTGGGTGAGCATGCAGCAGGTACCTAGATGGCCTTTCCCGGGGGGATTGACTGCACCTCCTCTCCATGACCCAGAATCTAATGCTCCCGAGTCCTGGCAGATTTGCACATTTCAACACCACGCTAATGTTTTTGTATTTGCCCCCAAAACCTATGATGTCCCAGCTTTCAACACCAGCAAGTTTTAAGGCCCCGGGTATCTTCCATGGTAATAGACGTTAGGTGGTAGATGTGTATGGCACTGTATTCATAGCAGGGTCGGTGGATGAGGAGCCTCAGAGCCTCGAGAAGGTGATTGGACATCTGCTGCACCCTCCCTGCCCCTGGGGACCCCTAAGGCCCCTGTCCTTCCTGGGCACCATGTGGTGGGTGCCAGGTGACAGGATCTCATGTTCTGGGGACAAGACCGGTTGTTGGGGATGCTACCAAGTCTGGTGGAGAAGCAGCGGCATCGCTGTTGCTCATTCATCCTTCCTCCTGGAGCAAGCCTGTCCCCTGCCCCCAGATTCCTGAGGCTGCCCTCCCACCTGGCCCTCAGCTCTTTGGGCCCCTTTATCTGAAGGACTGTGCATATATTTGTGTATGTCCTGTCCCACCCAGTGAGGACAGTGTCACCGCCCCCCGGTAATTCTTTGGATTTAGCGATCAAGTCCATGTGCAAGTGTCGGGCATGTGACATGATTCTGGGACTGTCGGAGAAATGATTCATACAAAACACTTGAGAGAGACCTTCCCATTACAAGGACGGGCTCCAAGGCAGTGGGGGAAGAGGGGTGGCTTTCCTTAGGCAGTGCCAGCTCCCCAGGATGGACAGCTCACATCCCTCCGTCCCCTGTGGGTGCCAGCTCCAGAGCACAAGGAGGTGTTGTGGGACTCCACCCAAGGGCATTCAGGGACTGCCACATGGCCTGGTCAGGCAAGTTGAGTGGAGCTTAGGGAGGAGGCTCCAGGAGGAGACACCGAGCTCTGTGCCGGTACGGGGGACCCTGAGACTGCCTGAGTTACACTGGGCATCGCAGAGGCCCCGACACCCCCAAATGCTCTCTCAGACCCCCCTGCCTCCTGGCACCTGCCTGTCATCCAGACCCTTGGAAAATGTTTTCCACCCAAAGCCTTCCAGGTTCACCTCCTGGGAAATGAGCTCCCTGGGAGGCCTCAGGTGGCCGCTGCTGTCACAGGTGTTACTTGGTTAACTTCACGGCGCCCTGGGGCCCACGGGCCTTGACACTGAGGAAGTGTCCGAGTAGTTTTCCAAGGCTTCCAAGTGTCTATTGATCCGAGGCGGCGAGCCCAGGAGTCACGTGTCTAATTTCACAGGCACGCTGAGGAGCATGGAAAACGCATCACTTATTGCCCGCAAAGCCTGAACGTCGATAGGGGACGGCTTTCCTATACTCTGGCTTCAGAGGTGGCTAAATGAGGAAGAAATTGCAGATTTGTTTCCATATAATTTCCTTGTTGTCTGTTTCCTGCAGGAGTAAAGCATCTGGTATGAGGGGCCCCCACTGTTCCCACTGGTCGTTTGTCTGACCGCAGGGGCTGCGTATGGGTGATTCACGGGGCTGCTGGGGGCTGCTGAAGGCCCCGAGGAAGCACGGCCAGGGGCTGCCCATCTGCCCTTCATCTGGTGACCCTGTCTTCCCCCCTCACCTGGTGACCTGTGGGGAGGAGGATGGGGGGAGAGGAGGAGTTTCCTGGCAAGATGTATAGGCTGGCATGGGGACCCCAACACACAGTATCAGAGGGGCCCCCTGAGGAGCTGTGGGCTGATGCAACTACCCCAAAGGTCCCCTTCTATTTGGGGACAGTGGTGCTGCTGGTAGGACTAGGTGAGCATGCTTATTTGGCGCCTTTTCTCTGGGCAGATCAGCTCAGTGGTAGACAGAACAGGCCCTTTCTCCATGGAGAAGCTGGAGGCTAAGGAGTCCAGCCTGAAGCCGCTCTGGTTCGCACACAGCAGGACCCACAGAACCTCCCGAACCTGCTCACACTCCATGCCTGGGCCGGGAAGAGTGAGGGGCAGCCACATGTCTCAAAGGGCAGGTGGCAGAGACTGTCCCTGTGTGGCCTGGATAGGGCTGCCCATTGCTGTGGCCTCACGCCTCCCACGGCGGTGTCTGTTGTAGGACAGCCTGTTTGGCCGCTTCCTTCGCCAGTCCTTGCTCATTTAGCTGTCGGCCCCAGAAGTGTCTGTGTAGCAGCTGAAACTGCACTGTGGTTTGTTGAACCAATTTGGCAGCCCTTTGGGGCAGTGAGCGCAGTCAGGACGGCTGGCAGAGGCTGTCCTTGCTGTTGGCTCCGGACTTGTGCCTTTGGAGCCAACAGGGCGAGGAGGGAACCCTCTCGTGGAGTAGAGCTTGTCTAAGGGTGTGAAAGCTCTCCAGCAAGTACTGGCAGCTGGTGGGCATTCAGCCCCTTGGAGCCTCCCTGCGCATCGAGGAAATGTCCTTGGCGACCACAGGGTTGCCTGAACACGTGGCATTCAGACCTCCCCTCAAAGCTCTAGAAGTGGGGTTCCGTCTGGGCAGAGGGGCCTGAAGCCAGAGACGTGTCAGATCTGTCAGTGCCTGAATGCAGCAGCGTCCAGGGACACTGGGAAGGCCTGCGGGCTGAGATGCCTCCAGTGCCCTGTGTTCAGGCTTTGTCCTCTGCCTTCCAGCTGCCCAGCCAACACCTTTATCTCTTCCATAATTTGGTCTCAGGAAAGAGGCAACAGGTGAGTTTCATTTTCTGTGAGGGGAGAAGAATGGCTAAACCAGAAATTCATGGACACGAGTTTGAGAGACATCGAGATTTCCCAGGGGTGCGGCCTCGCTCATCTGGGGTGACATGGAAGCTAGGGAGGAGGAGTCGTGCTCTCTGACTGTCAAGTGCTGCCCTGCAGCCTCCCCAGGAAGCACCTCCCCCTCCTGGCCCAGAGCATTCCTTTGCAAACCCCACCCTGTCCAGCAGGGTCCTGTTCCTAGCAAAGTGGGATGGTGATCCTCCCTGTGGTCAGACCATGCAGCCCCCTCGGTGCAGCCCTGGCACCAGGAACCTCGGTCTACGCCTGGAGGGTTAATCCTCACCCAGGAGGAGCCGTGTGCCTGCGCCTCCCACTCCAGTCCCGGCTGGTGGCTCCTGGGCCCAGGATGCCTTCACTGCTGGTCCCAATAAACTGGGCCTCCCCCACCCCCTTTTGCCTTTTGCGTTGCCATGAGGAGGGTCCCCACCAGCCCTGGCAGTCGGTTCTCCAAGAGGGCCGGGCTTCCCTCTGAGAGCAGGGCATCTGCTGGAGGGTTACCCGGGGTGGCTGCTGGGGTTCTGCCTCCCATGCACGTGGTGGGGCGACAGCCTGGAAGCCATGCTCCTTCCGAGGAGACGCCCTCCCTGCCTCTCCTCTGATGGCCCCTTCCCCGTCTCTGCTGTCCTGATCAGATTTTAGGGGAAATCTATGGAAAGTTAATGGAGTTTACTGGTGTTCTTTGATCCAAGGGGGGGGGGAGAGGAAAGCAAATGCATTTCTGATGCGGAACTAATCTGCTTCAGGAGGCCCCCACCAGCCTGTCTCTGCCTGCGCCCTGCCCGTGGCCCAGACAGGCCTGATGAAGTGAGAGAAGCAAGATTGGTTTTCCGAGGGCACCGGGCCCCCATGCACAGCTAAATCACACTGTCTGCTCTGCCGGCGGGGTAACACCGCACCCCCCTCGGCGGCACCTGCAGCCCCGCGGGACACAGTGATGTGCGGCCGGGCAGCGGCGGGCTGCAGTGAAGGTGAAGCTGTCATATCGATCTTTTTAGCACTAAAATATGAGCCACTTTGCTCCGCTCCCCGCTGCTGTGATGTGAAAAATAATAACTCGGATCCAAATTAAAAATATTGATCCCGGGAAGGTGCTGAAAGTAAATAAACACCTTCCGAAGTTTTCGGGTCAGCCGAGGAATGGGATTCAGCAATAAATGTGTCGGCACGTCACAGTGCAGGGTTCTTGATCTGTTTTTTCTTTGAATTGATTTTTCATTATTTACTTCCTAAAAGTGTTGGAATTCGGTCCTCCACTGTTAAACCCCAGTGTTTGGGCAAATTATTTCTTTGGGGCTCACAAGGTGCTCCTAATCCACTCGCTCATTGATTGATTGATTTTTGACTCAATAAGCTCACAGTCCTTGCCTTATTTAGAGCTTCCATCATAATTTTTTATACATTTAGGCCTGACTTTTTTATTTCCCTCTAACAGATGAGCTGACGGGCCATCAACTGGGGAGGACAGTTGCCACAAGGTTAATTGTATCTTCTCCCTGTGTTCCCAGCTGACGTTGGGTCTGTCGTGGCTGAAGGTTGGGTGACGGAGCACAGCCCTCCTGGACCCTTACAAACCCCTTTACCAGCAGGGCCATGACCCTGAGGGTCTGCCAGCTGCCCACAGCCGGGCCCAGTGGGGTAGGTGGCTCGACTCTCCAATGTCGTGGTTTTTTGCGGGCGCGAGGAGACACTGAACCATATGCTTCTGGGAGTTTATCCTTTAGGAGGCCCCTGAAAGCTTGGGCGAGTCCCCCACCCTGCATAGCAGGTGCCAGGGACAGACAGCTTGGAAAAGACAAAGGGTACGGTGGCCGCATCTGTGTGGTTGTGGGTGGTGAAGACTTGTCTGGGGGAACTTAGAACTTAAAATACACACATCCCTCTGCCCCTGAGAGTCAGGGTTCCTAGTGACCATTTCCTGGTCACTGATGCCCCGATTTGGGAAGCTGCCAGGCATAGGGCTCCCTGGGCTCAATCCCGGGGTCAGGGGAAAACGTGGAGGCCTGTGCCCGTTCGGTGCTTTGTGTTCTCCACATCGGAGGACTCGCTTTGCTTGCTAGTGGCCTGCGCCTGAGCCAGGATGTTAGTGCGTCTGTCCCAGTGTGGGTGCCGGGAGTGGTGCTAACGAGAGGCATGCGATGCTCCAGTTCTGACCCACCAGTGATATCTGACAAAGGCATTGGGCAGCTCAGCAGGGGGAGGAGGGTATTTGCACAAATGGTGCTAACCATTAGAGGGCCACGAGCAAAAAGACAAAACCTCAACTCTGACATTGAAACTTAACAAAAATCAAGCTCAAAACAGGTCATAGATCTACAGAAGAGCTAAAACATAAAACTACCAGAGCACACAGGAGACAATCTTGGTAACTTTGGCTTTTCTCTTACAAAAGAAAAAATTTATCAATTGCACTTCATCAAAATGAAAAATATTTGTTCTTCAGAAGATACAAAAATAGGCAGTCCACAGCCAAGGAGAAAACATTTGCAAATACACCCGACAAAGGACTTTATCTGGAGCCTTATATATAAAGAACTCCGACAGCCTACCACTAGCCAGACACACAAATCTTCCTGAAGTTTTAAAGATCGGAACAAACACTTCAGCAAATAAGGTGGAAAATGGCTCACAAGCCCATGGAAGGACACTCGATACCATCGGTCATCGGAGCAGAGCATATGAAGACCACACTGTTGGCGAAGATGACAGGTTCCCCACTGCGGGCTGAAATTGAACAGACTGGCCACATCATGTGCTGGTAGGGTGTGGAGACTGGAGCTCTCAGACATTGCTGTAGAGGAAATGTCAGATCACCGCCACACAGAAAACGCACCGACCATGTGAGCCAGCCACTCCTCTCCTGGGTTTCTGCCTAAGAGCAAGGAAGCGTGTCCACACAAGGATTGGGACACAAATGTTCACGACACCTTTACTTATAATACCCCAAACTGCAAACGACCCGAATTCCCACCAGCAGGTGAGTGGTAAGCCGCCTGCCGAGCCACGCAGCGGCGAGAACTGTTGCTACAGCAGTGCTGCACTCTGGGAAAGTACCTGTGCTGAGCGCACGAAGCCAGGCAAGGGAAGAGTACCTTCGGTATCATTCCATTTA
The DNA here is from genome assembly GCF_000327345.1 of Myotis davidii. Taxonomy (NCBI): domain Eukaryota; kingdom Metazoa; phylum Chordata; class Mammalia; order Chiroptera; family Vespertilionidae; genus Myotis; species Myotis davidii. The sequence continues at coordinate 2,637,483 of NW_006284618.1, read as the reverse complement.
TCTCATATTCTTGAAAATGCAAGCTCATCTGTAAAGACGGAAAGCAGCTGTGGTTTCCAGGGACAGGGCTGGAGGTAGGGGTTTTGAGGGGACAGGGACACAGGACAGCTTGGGGAGCCAGGGCCGTGCCTGCTATGTGGCTGTGACGATGGCTGCCTGGGGCAGCTAGGTCAGACCTCATCTGACTGCATCCGTTCACTCTGTGCAGTTTTGTAAATGTCAATTGTGCATCAATAACACTGTGAAATACCTAGTTACCTGGTTAATGGCTGGTAAGCAGTCAGAGTTTAAATGATTTAATTGAAAAGGGAAATATTTCTGTTACAATCTGACTCCATGTAAAGGCTATGTAAATCACTCTATATGTCTGATTAAGGAAACTTAACATTCCACAAGAAATAGTAGCAGAGTATGAATAATTTTCATATTCACATTCTACAGGTATTATCGACGTAAAACTGAAGGCATTATTTAGGTTGAATAGACTTTCCTGATTTTTTCGCGTGGCAAACATTATTCCAACTCAACAGAAGTGACTTTGGTTAACATTAGCCCCGTTTTGCCTGTGCTCTGGGTAGGCAGGTGCCATCTTCAGTTTAGAGTTGGCCAATTTGCAAATGAGTTTGTGCCCGCAAGGGGGCCGTTTCCTGTGAGGAGGAGTCATTGCACTTTCCGTCCATTGCTGTTGGTTTGAGGAATCTGGAAAAGCAGATTTCTGATGCTCGATGGTGCTTCCTCCTTTGCTTCATGCACACCTCACACATCGTCTTCGTCTTGTTCTATGTCTGTGTCCTCTCTCAACTGTGAGCATCCAGGCCCAGAGGCGTTTGATGGCTGACCCGTGTCCCCAGGCCCAGCCAGCATGCAGCCTGCACCTCTGGCCAAGTTCCTGCATTTGCACAGCCAAGCCCAGGTGCTGGTCTGGGTCTGTGTTCTGGCTGGTGGCCCTGCTGTGCCATGTTGGGGAGCCCACCCTCCCAGCCAGCAGCCTTGCCTCACTCGTGCTGGGGCACTGCACTCAGATCCCCATTTAGGGAAGCAGGGCCATCAGTGGTGTGCTGGGCATCTCATGTGGCTGGAATGTCAGTGAGAAGAATACCTCCCACACCTGCGATCTGGACTCCCCCTGAGCTGGGTATTTGGAGATGCAGTACATACACGTATGACAGAAGGAAGTCACGTGTGCCCTGGGTGAGTCCCCACCAGTGTCCCTGCACCCATCCGCACGCACTGCCGCCTGCAATGGCCTTACTCAGTGAGGAGTAGGCACCGGGCTCTGCCTGGCCAGGGGATGTGGGAAGGGACAGGGAAGAAGCCTCTGTGGGGGCAGGGACCCCCTACACGGCTCTGTGGCATAAGGAGTGGTCCCCTCCCCTCCATCTACCACAGCCTGGTCACATAGCTGCCCTCGGTCATGCCTGTCCCAAACTGTCCCTGCTGTCTCCCATGCTCACTGTGTGGGCTGGCGCCGTAACCATACTGTGCCTGATTCCTCGGTGAAGGAACAAGGGCAGTCCTGGTTTCTTTGCCCAGCGCCCTGCCTGTGTCGGTTTCTCTGATGGCGTGGTCGCTTCATCCTTGCTTCTCTGCCCCCATAGGTCCCTGCTGCAGGGCCCAAGCGGGTGGCAGCTAGCTGTGCGCCAGGTGGGGGTGGGGGCTGGGTGCTCTGCAGTGGCCTCCAGGGCCCTTCCTCGTCGCTGTGCCTGCTCTCCAGGAAGTCCGAGGCGGGCTCTGCTGACTGTGGGGTGAGGAGGCGGTGGCCGCTGATCCGTCAGGCAGACAGGCGTGATGGAGTGCGTGTCACCCGCAGCTGGGAAACAAATGCGCCGCGGAATGTATTGGTGAACAAACTGAAAAATTGTAAAGCTCTTAAGGACTTTCATGCTTGTTAGCATTTTTTGACAGAAAATCACTGAAGCAGTGAACATAAAAAAGTAGTCACGGTTGATTCACAGTTCAGCTTGTTGTTCTAGTCATTTGGCCTCGAGTGACATTTCACTCCCGGGGATCGTTTCTGAGCTGCCCTGCTCACCAAGGTTTCTTTCTGCGACTGTTTCCACGTGTCCTGGCTCTTCCACCTGAGCCGTGGGCTCCCTACAGATCCGTCCCGATGCTCTGGAGGGAGAGCGGGGAACCTTCCTGAGCAAAGACTGGCTTCAGATTCTGAGAGCCAGTGTGGATGTGGGGGCGGTGTAGAGTGGGGGCCGGTGTGGCCTGGGGGCCGGTGTGGCCTGGGAGCTCATGGGGGTTGGGGGCCAGAGTGGACATGAGGGCGCGTATGGCCTGGGAGTGCATCTGGGCTGCCATGCTCCTGGAACCCAATCATAGGAGGGTCCAAAGTCTTTAGGAGGCAGTCACAGGAGTATCTCGAGGGTGAGTGATGGCCACTCAGGACAGGGTGCAGCCCACCCTGTAGTGGACGAGACGCTGCAGTTGGCAGGACCCCAGGAAAGGCCTTCCCAGGGTGTTGGCTATTACTTATTCTCGGGCAACGATGTCCTTGCCAGCCTTCCGTGTGGCCAATTCCTACGTGTCCTGTCACAGGTCGCTGGTGGCAGAGCCCGCTCCTCTTTTAAGACACCCACAGCCCATCTGAGGAGAGCGAGGTGTGTCTCCCAGGAGAGGAGGACGTCGGCATGAAGGAGAAGGGACCTGGCTCATGGGGGCCGCGGTGGTGCTGGCCTTGCAGGGCTCCTGGCCCTGCTCCTGGCTCCCTCTGCCATCAGGCTGCAGGAAGCCTTGGTAGCCATGGTGGCTGGTCCCCCATCACCGGTGGTGGCTGGGAGCCAGGCCTCCAGGCTGGGTGACTAGGCCAGTCCCCCAGATGGAGCTGTTGCTGCTCAGACAGGAAGGAATGAAAACGGAGTTTAGAAACTACATTTACATTTACGCTACGTTTTTTCAGAAAACGCTGACATCATGGACCCGTCTACTGTCACCTGGAGCACATTTCTCCAGCCTCCTATCTTGAGGTGACACTGGCCTTTAGAAATACCCTTCCACATTTCCCCTTGATTTGTATGTGTCCCCTTTGGGGAGAAGACCTGACTTTTAATTATGACAAAAAAAGTAGCGTTGAGCCTGGCTGGTGTGGCTCAGTGATTGAATGTTGACCTATGAACCAGGAGGTCCTGGTTCAATTCCTGGTCAGGGCACATGTGGCTCATCCCCAGTAGGGGGCATGCAGGAGGCAGCTGATAGATGATTCTTTTTCATCATTGATCTTTCTATCTCCCTCTCCCTTCCTCTCTCTAAAATCAATTAAAAAAATTTAAATGCGCTAAAGAAAAGTAGTGTTGATACTTGGGTTTCCCTCATGGGTCGTTTTCGTGGTTAGAGAGAAGGACACCACCACACATCTACCCGTAAGTCAGACCCTCGTGTGCCTGGCTCTCACTGACTGTTTTCTTCCACATTGTGATTAACTTTTAATGCATCATTAAAAACTGCTTCCTGCTAGTTTCTCATTTGTGAACGTGGGAAATGATTTAAACTCAGGGTATTCATGTCTAGAATGCCATGGAAAGAGCGGCCCTGAGGAGACATGCTGCCGTGTCCAGGCCCTGATGATGGGGAAGTTGTCGCACACGATAAGCCGGTAGCAGACGAAGCCCCTGCAGCCTGCAGGCGACGTGGCACAGCACTCTAACCACAGGTCTCATCCTCTCCAGAACACTTGAGATTTAGACAACTACAGCATGCCCCAAATCCTGTCAGATCCTCCCAAGTGAACCAGTAAAAGACACTTCAGCCAAGAAGCCCTGGCCCTTTGCAGTGGCTCCCTGCCCACTGGCCACTTCTGGAGTGCAACAGTGTCCATGGTTGTCGGAGAAAACCCCAAAACATCTTTCAAAGGGAAATTATTACACTTCGCTCTTCATCTTGAAATTAATGTTGGGCTGTCAATTTTTATTGCTGATCTGATGGATGCAGTCCATTGATGGCAGCTGCTCCTCGGACAGCCTCGGATGCTGTGTGGCCTGGCTCCAGTGTGGGCTCACACCCACCCCCCACCCCCCATTGTGGGGAACTCAGGTAGAGAAACACCTGTGCAGAGAACAGTCTGACCTGCATGATGTGCTTGGTTCCTGGGGTCTTTGAGGGGTTTAATTTTCTTTTCTTGCCCTCACCCCAGCCCGCCACTCAGAGAAAAGAAGGCTGGAGGCAGCTTTCCAGGCTGGGCCCCGAGCAGCCAGCACCGGGTGGGATTGAGGTTTGCCCCAATGGCTGGGTTCTTTGCATCTACTTACGAGGCCGGGATGTAATGATGTGATCGTGCTTGTCTGACAAATGCGGCCGGGCCAGCTCAGGACAGCAGACGTTTCCACTGTGACCCGAATCAGCTACGCGGCAGCCCCTTTTGGGTTAGAGCTAAGCTATTTAATCAATGTTGGCTGTTCTTCCAACCGTCGTAATTATTTAAAGGGTTTTCAAAAGGGAGAGGACAAATCAAATCAAACCATAACTGTTGTATCTCATTCAGAGCTAAGTGTATCTTTTAAAATGTGGGCCTGTTTAGAATCCCCTCCCAGTTTTCATCTATTATCACAATAATTGAGTTTGTAGCTGGAATTAAATTTATCAAATTGCGTTATCCTCTTTAGAAATTGGATAGGGCCCCGGGCGGGGAGGCAGAAGTTAATCTGCTTTGCCGAAGCCCCGGTGGCACCGCTGCAGGACGAGGGCTCAGGCGTCTTCCTGTCACCCGGACGCGATGTAATTTCTCCTCAATCCCTTGTGCAAATAATGACATTTGAATCGAGCATTAACAGGCTTAATTACTTTAAAATTGTCATTTTAATTTACACTGATATAGTATTGATCATACAAGCAGAGATTAAGCTGTTCAGTGGAGCGGATGATGGGGAATTAAACATTAAAGGGTCCTCCAGGGGCCGCGGCTGCCCAGCGAGAGCCGGAAGAGGGATGATATTTCTCAGTAATGAACTGGCGGCATGCGGGGACATGAATCTTGGGCTCCTGGAAAAGGGGAAATAATGGGGTTTGGGCAGCATTTGCAGGTTACTCATTCGCCGCCATGCACCAATTCTCCAATGATCCATCCGCCTCACCAACATTTATTTATCCAGCAAATTCCGAGCTTTGACCTTTTGCTAAGTACATTGAACATAAGTTGGAGTGGAGATTTTTCAGCTGTAACTTTTATAAGTATTTGTTATTTTTTTTTTCTTATTTCTAGGCAACATCAAACAAAATTATTCAGTTTTCCTAACGTCCTCGTGTCTGCGGGCCCCTGCGGCTGTTGGTGGTGTGCTGAGAGGGCAGTGGCCTGACCTCGGGGCTCAGCGAGCTCTCAAGGGGCAGGGGTAGCTGGGACTGTCACAGGCACCCAGGGTCGTCACAGACAGGGGGCCATCCCAGATAGGGGCCCAGCTCCTGCAGCCATGCCTCACATTTCACTTGTGAAAAATTCCAGAGGCAACTCCTAGGTTTAAGTGTCACTAACCCCCTTTTTTTTTTTTTTTTTTTTCAAAAAAATGACGTGAGTGTCTCACATTTTGCCCTGGAAGTAATGGTCCTCTGCCTGTCTTTTCAGTTTGCTGTTTTCTTGTGATCATTATGCAAAGCTACGCCCTGTAACTGCAGATGCTGCCAGCTGGGGAGAAGATGGAAATGAAGCCAATTTTTTTTTTTTTTTCAGAAGAAGCACATTTGACAGGCTTCTTTTGGCCACCGTCAGACACCTCAGATCTTTGAACCGCTTCACTCTTTAGAGGTTACGTAATAAAAACTTAGGTGATTGATTTTATGGCTCAGTGGGGAATGATGAAATTCTTGATCCCTGTCCATAATGGCTTGACTTTACACAGCAGGCTAGAGATTTAATTAAAGCTGATCAGGGAATGAGATGCTGCTGTTTCTCCCCAAGTGGACGTGGTTTGCACAGGAGCGTCGGAGGCGTCACATTTCTCCTCAGTGGGGCTTAAGCTTGTCCACTTCACTCACTCTGAGTAGCTCAGCCATCTTCATCCCTAATGATAGCACTTTTGGTTTTGTTGTGTCTGTGACCTTCTTCTGTAAAAAAAAAATATGCTCTGACGTTTATCGGGCACCCTGTTTGCCAGGATTGTGCTGTCTTAGAGCTGGGAGCCAGAGACACAGACAGCTGGGGCTCTGCTGCCCGCACATTTTATCTTCACTGGGGACCCTGAGACTGGCTGAAAACTGGAGGGAGCAACCTGGGTCCCAGGAGGACACCTCCAGGGACACTCCTGCTCGGTCTGCTCAGCCTCTTCCTTGAGAGCTGTAGGCCGGCTCCTCTCCTGTGATTGCAAAGTTGTTAGTGTCATTGGTGTGACCATATGTGGGTAGCGAGTAGGGCATGAGAGCGGGGGCGGGGGCGGGGACCTGACCTCAGGACGGTTCCCCCGACCTGGGAGTGAGCACGCTCCTCCAGGCATCTGGAGAAGTCATGTGGGAAGTTTGTGTGGAGATGTTGGGAGTCAGTGCCTGAATCTTTGACCTGGAGTTCTCGAGTGGCTCTGCTCTACAATATGCTCCCTCCACTGTAATCACCCATTTTTTGCATGTTAGCATTTCATTATTTCCTGTGGACCCCAGCTCCCGCCTCCCCTGCACTGATCCTTGCCAGGCGTTGGTCCTCACACGGCATGCTCCCTGTTGCAGACTGACTTTGTGGCTGCGTCACACTTAGTTACACATGGACATGGCAGGTCTCCATGCAGGAGCTTCTGCCTCCACACCCAGGCACTGTCCCTTCCCGCTCTCACAGCCCAGCACTGGTGTCCTCTATCCCTCTCCAGCCACACCAAGTGGCTTTGCCTGTCCCTTTCCAGCCCTTCTCAGCCCCACCACTTCCCCTCCTGAAGCTCTGGCCCGCGCTGGATCCTGGGAACCGCGGGACCTCCATCCCACTACACACCTCTTCCCCCAATGCCTTCTCTGCCTGAAGCCTGGTGCAGCCCCAGGCATTCCCACCAACTTCTGTGCAGCCCTGGCGCCCCCGTGTTCCCTCACCACACCCAGCCCTGTCCTCCTCCCGCCAGCATCCACCCACATGTCAGCCTCTCCCACTGTGTCCTGGCTTGCCATTCCCACCAGCACACTCTGTGACCAGCAGGGACAGGATGCCCCGAGTTCCTGGTCCCCACCAGCAAACAACATGTCAGCATTCCCTCTATGTGGGAAACACCTCTTGAACCCCTGCTTCCCCTTCTTCTTGGTCCTGCAGAAACACTGATCCGTCTCCTTTTCCTTTTAAGGAACATGATAGATTCCATGTGGTCAGGGCAGCAGCGTCCAAGTGGGGAGGGCTGCCCAGAGGGTGGTTGACGGGTGTCACTCCTCCGCGCCATTCACGGGCTCTGATTTATGTCCAGGCCGTTCTTTAGTGGGACGTAGCTGTTCCCGGAAGGGCTGTTCATA
>NW_006284618.1:2599409-2630041 GCF_000327345.1 Myotis davidii | reverse complement strand
CGGTGAGGACCAAGTGGTGTTTTCTTCAGATGATGAGGCTGTGGGTACATCGCAGCCTCCTCCAGCGTCTGCCTCCTTCTGACTGGGGCCACAGGGACATGCGGTGCCTAGTGGTGAGTCAGGGCTCTTGAGCAGCGGCCTCTGCCTGGGAGGCAATCAGAGGTGGGTGGACACGGAAGGAGGAGGCCTTGCTGTGCCTTGTTACTCCAGTGGTAAGGGCATGGGGTGGCAGGAGAGAATATCACAACTGAGTGGTCGTTAACATTGAACTGTGATAACACCATCCTGTGTGCTTCCACATGCCCCCTGAGGGCGCAGAGCAACCCCATGCAGCAGGTACTGTGATGATCTTCCCGAATTGCAAATACAGAGACAGGCGCAGAGAGGTCAGCAATTTGACCGAGGTCTCCAGACCTAGGGGGGTGGGCAGATGCAGGGCGGAGCTTGGCGCTGTAACTGCCGTGTACAGCTCCCTCAGAAGAGCAGGGACACGGGCAGTGGTCAGGGCTGGGTGTTGGTTTAGAGCAGCCGTGGGCAAACTACGGCCCGCGGGCCAGATCCGGCCCGTTTGAAATGAATAAAACAAAAAAAAACAAAAAAAGAAAGACCGTACCCTTTTATGTAATGATGTTTACCTTGAATTTATATTAGTTCACACAAACACTCGATCCATGCTTTTGTTTCTGCCCTCCGGTCCAGTTTAAGAACCCATTGTGGCCCTCGAGTCAAAAAGTTTGCCCACCCCTGGTTTAGAGGCTGACCAAGGACATGCCGTTTAAAGCTGGAGGACAGTGTTTTGGTGGCTGAGACTCGAACAGCACCCTAGTTCAGGGCCCAGGGAGAGAGCTGCGTTTTGAGTGGCTTCTTTAAGGGACACTGTGCTCTGTGTATCTCTGGCAGACCTTTGTGTAGAAAGAATTGGATAACATGCCCCGTTTTAGAAACGGGAGAGCTGAGGCTTTATTGATGTGTGTATTTGCTCAAATCACATCGCTGGCAACTGCAGAATTGAAGTCAGAATTCAAGGACTGCCTGTGGGCCAGGAGCACATGTTACATGAAGTGCGGGGACACGAAAGGATGGTGGAAGGAGACAGACGGTGTGCCGTCTAACACACGTGTGATTCGAGCCTGAGAATAAAGCAGGCAGATTGGAAGTTATTTTTGAAGAGATGATAAATTTTCCAATGCCTGGGGACCTTCATACACCCCATGAAAAATCCCAGTGAGCCCCAAACAGGATAAAGAAAACCCACCCCAGAGCGATCATAGTAAAAACGACAGAAAACCAGAGATTCAGGACCCTTCAAAAGCTTGTGTGGGAAAAAGCTAGGACACCCTTGGCCGGCGGCACTCACGCTGCCTGCTCCCTGCCCAGCAGGGATGTGACAGAGCAGCGTGGCCCCCAGAGTCCCCCAGGAAACGCCACCGTAGAGCTCTGTGTCCAGCAGAACACCTTTCAGGAATGAAGGTGAAATAGACATCATTCTAATGAAACCCAAGAGAATCTGTCACCTGCAGACCCCACAACAGGCAGCAAGTGCTCAAGGGTGTCCTCACCCAGAGAGCGCAGGGCTCCAGAGAGAGGCGGGGGCAGGCGGGGACAAACACCGTGAAACGGAAAATACGGCGGCAGAGTGAACACCTGGGCGGAAAATAAACTATCTCCACGTTTAATACCCGGGTGTTTGAAACGGGAGAGGATTAAGTCCCCCAGTTCCAACGGGCTGGGCAGACTGGGGTCAGCAGGACAGTGTCCAAGGCTTTGGGACTTGGAGCAGAAATAATAAGGACGGTGGGACATGGAGGCCGGGTCCCGTGGAGGCAGCAGGCCCTGGAAAAAGCTGCTGTGTTGGCATGTCTGTGCAAGGGGACTGCGCTCAATGGTTTGAAACAGAAGTAAATGGCGGTTTCCCAATATAATTGCAATTTAAAAATCAATTAAGCCTTTCGGGTAGCATTTTCTGTGCCCTGAGCTCTCCTAATGGCAGCAGGTAGTTTGTAAACAGCTTGTGCTCAGTGTTGTCATCCCTTAAAGTGCATCCACTCTAATTAGCCTCTCTACATAATGCACGGAGCCCGCTTCTCCAGAACATCTGTAAGAACGAAATTGTAATTGAAAAGCTAACGATTTTTGGAAGACAAAAGATAAAAGTCAGAGCTGCTTTAATTATGATACAAACTCTCCACATAATTTAATGGGCATAAAAGTTTATTGATTTACTTTTGTAATCATTTAGACATGGAAAATATGACAATAAATTTCATAATTTAAACTAGTTATTTTAAGACTGATATATTTCTTGCTCATCACTGAAACTTTGTTTGCAAAGTCTGTATTATTGGAAAGAGCATGTATATTGCAAGTGAATCTCATTTTCAGAGGAAAGTACTTGGGTGGTGCAATGAAAAATAATTTGGGTGCTTGCAAAGGACATCTAGGTCTGCGCCATTTCTTCTTGTCGCCTAGCTGGGTTGGGCACATGGTATGAGTCCTGTGATGTGGGCTCCTCTGTGCACTCAGCTCCCTCCCCAATGAAACAGGCACAGGGAGCTGATTCCTCTCCCACCTGTTGTCAGGCGTCAGCTCATGAAGTCTGTTAAATCAAGCAAAAGAAGTAGGATTTTCCTGTTGGAAAGGAGGGTCCAGGAAAACGTGTTGAACACTAGCCGGGAGAGTACATGTGGGGAAAGAGCTGGGAGGGTCCAGACTGACAATAACCCGGTACATCTCCATGAGATGGCTCCCGGGTGACGAGTGCCTGGGCCGCATCCTCACGGCAGCCCCGCCCTGGCCCAGGAGGAAGGGCAGGACCAGCAGGGGCCTCCATGTACCTGCGCCTGTTTCTTACTCTCAGTGTGGACAGCATTGCCACTCTCTCAGGCACCTTCGTTCCCTTACATGCGGGCAGTTCTCTGGGTGAGGAGTGGCGGCTGCCATCTCTACAGCCAACTAAGAGAGCTGGAACTTCCCCTGCCAGAGTTTCTTTCAATCTACCATTTGGGTGTGATGCTCACAGCACCACTGGCCTCTGGAGTGTGGACTCCAGGGCCACCCTGTCCCCATGTCCTTGATGTGCCGGCAGATCAGGGCCCCATGGCCACTTTCTCCCCCCACTCACCTTTAAGACACCACGTGCCCCTGGATCCGTCCTTCTCCTTGACTGCCCTGTGTCCCCATTGACTGCCCTGTGTCCCCATTGACTGCCCTGTGTCCCCACTGACTGCCCTGTGTCCTCACTGACTGCCCTGTGTCCCACTGACTCGGCGGCTGCCATCTCTACAGCCAACTAAGAGAGCTGGAACTTCCCCTGCCAGAGTTTCTTTCAATCTACCATTTGGGTGTGATGCTCACAGCACCACTGGCCTCTGGAGTGTGGACTCCAGGGCCACCCTGTCCCCATGTCCTTGATGTGCCGGCAGATCAGGGCCCCATGGCCACTTTCTCCCCCCACTCACCTTTAAGACACCACGTGCCCCTGGATCCGTCCTTCTCCTTGACTGCCCTGTGTCCCCATTGACTGCCCTGTGTCCCCACTGACTGCCCTGTGTCCTCACTGACTGCCCTGTGTCTCCACTGACTCCACTGTGTCTCCATTGACCATCCTGTGTCCACACTGACCACCCACCTTCACACTGACCACCCACGTCCACACTGGCCACCTTGGCAGTCTCTCTGTAGGCTCTTCTCTTCCCAGTCCCTCCACAACAGTATCCTGGGACCAGTCCCTGGCCCTGCCCTTTCTCTGGCTCTAGTCAGTCCTCGGTGAGAAGACCTTATGTGGACCGTGCTCATTTACATCTGCACCCAGAACTCTGTCCTGGACCCCAGTCCCACACGTCCAGCTGCCTTTGATGTCTCCCTGTGGTGTTTTACAGCCATTGCAACCTCAACGTGTACGAAGCTGGATGCTTCCTTATCCATCCTCAGTCCCAGGCAATGGCAGCACCCACGTCCTGCTGGCCTGCCAAAACGCTGGCCCTCGGTGCCTCCCCAAGCTCACGGCCCTTTGTCAGGGCATCCTGTGGATATTGCCCGTGTTCAGAAGCTGACCCTTTGTATGAAGCACCTGTCACTGTCCCTCGTATCACACCATCTCGGTTTGGGCCATTTATTCAGCGAGACCTCCGGCCACCTGCCAGGGCAGGGGAGTGGATGTCAGGGACCATTTGTGAACAACTGAACCAGTTCTCAGCAAGGCTGTGCCTGAGTCAGTGGGTGACCTCGCCCTAGACACGGTGCGATGCGAGTGTCCCCTGCAGTTGGCAAATCTGGCGTCACCCATCGCATGGCCATCAGCACCCTCCGGGGCACCCCTTCCCAGCAGCCCATCTATAAAGGCCGCCTCACCCCCCATGGCTGCTCCTCACTGCTGTGATATAAAATGTTAACAGGCACATTCATCTGTTGGATTTATCGTGGGCCACACGAGTCATTAAGTGGCTGTTGCTTGGAATGTTTACCCTCCCTGTCACGATGCCTGTGCTCTGCCGGCCCCTTGCCGGGCTGCCTAATTGGGGACACTACAACCAGGGCTGTGACAGGGTTCAGCACCCCGGTGTACGCATGCCAGCTCCCATGGTGCACGCTGTATAAAATGCTCTTTAATTCAGGAACAGATATCATTAACTTTGTAAGTAGATGAACACAATAGACAACCAATTTAATTAACTTCTGATGTCGGCTGTTGGACAGGAGACAAAATGAAATTATACGTGCATCTCTCAAGCAGGCAGCCAGCCTAGAGAGGGCTGGGCGGTGAGGGTCAGACGGGGGGACACCTTTGTGCCGTCATTTCACGTTTAGCCCAGAAGCTGAAATTGGAAAGTCAGTACTTTGTAAAGAAGTCAGCTCTCATTTTCGATGGTTACAAAGCTGCTCGGAGAGGCGGAGCAGCCTCGTGACAGTGACATGCTAAATGCGACCTCTCCCACACGCTGCCCTTCTGGATAAGGCTGGGCGAGATGGACAGGAATGACGCCTCATCCCATTAGACCGGCCGGCCGTGAGTTTATTATACAGGGAGAGATCAATGAAGCGCTGCATTGATTTAAACAAAAGCTTTGTTTCATTTATTATTGTTTATAATCTAATGAAAGTGATAGTAACTTAGCTTTGATTTATTACTCAATCTATTAAATTTTATTAAAACCAGGAGTCTTGGGACTTACTCGTGAAAGAGTTGGTCCTCCTCTTGGTAAAGTGTGTGATTTTTTGCAGTCGTGTTCAGCTTCTTGGAATAAAGTGATGCATTAGGTTGTCCTTTAAACCCTGAGTAGACAGTGCTGCACATTAGCTCCTGAGCAACTTAGCCGGTCACTCCTGGGGGTGTCCTGCGTCTCCACACCGCTGTCATCTAACCAGGACTCTACCTCCCGCCGTGCACCAAGCATTGTGCTGGGGACTCAGAGGTGACGAGACCATCCTGGAGGAGCCTCCCTCCCCTCCCAGAAAAGGAGACGGCAGGGGCTGCAAGGGCCGAGCCCCTTGCACGAATTCCATGCATCGGGCCTCTAGTAGAGAAATAATTCCAGATTATGTTGAAAAATTTAAAAACCCACCAAATGAGAAAAAGACGAATAGAAAAATGGACAAAAGATGTAAACAAGAAATTCACAGGAGAAACTTAAAATGCCAACAACTCTTAAAAAGAGATGCTCAACTAATATAATGAAAATGCAAGTTGAAACATCAACCATGTATAGTTTCACACACATCCAACTGGTCATTGGAAGCAGTTTTTATTTCCAACAGAAGAATGGATAAATAAATTACAATATTTTGGCATGTTGGATTATTGTGTAGCATTTAAAAAACTAAAGTTACAGCCCTGGCTAGGTGGCTAAGTTGGTTAGAGCATATCTCCTGAGAGTCCCCACTTCTCTGAGAGGCATCACTGTGTGTGTATGCGTGTGTGTGTGTGTGTGTTGTGTGTGTTTGCACAAGTACTACCTGGGAATAAACTAGCTGTGAAATCGTGGGATGGAGGTTCATGGGATGCACCCCCTCACCCAGTACTGAGTCCTCAGTGCTCTTAGGTCACGTGAACCTGAATGTCTTAGCATTTCTCCCGTCTCACAGAGGAGACATGTGTAGGAAGGAGATTGACAGCTGGTGTGCTGTCAGACGCACAACCTGCGATGTAACTGGCTTCACAGGGGATCCCCAGGCCCAGATCCCTTGGGAGGGACGGGAGGTGGCCTGTTCCTGTTAGGGGGAATGCTCCCTTCTGCAGTGCTCTGCAGGCTCCTGGGAGCTCAGACCTGGTGCTCTTGGGAATCGCAGTGGCGACATTTTCATTTTTATATGTTTTTATTGATTTCAGAGAAAGGGGCAAGGAGAGGGAGAGAGAGAAACATCCATGTGAAAGAGAAATATCAATTGGCTGCCTCCTGCACGCCCCCTACTGGGGATCACGCCTACAACTCGAGCATGTGCCCTGACTGGGAATTTAACTGTGACCTCCTGATTCATGGGATGGTGACACCCAACCGACTGAGCCACACTGACCAGGGCAGTGGTGACATTTTCACAAGGATGTTGGCGACACAGGTGAAAGCGGCCTTTCCCACCAGGTGGGTGGGGACTCCACCTTTGGCTCATACCTGAGAAGCCCTTCTATGTTTTTCACTTTCGTGGTATCTGGAGAAGAAAAATGTGTTCCCGTGTGCCCTTTACTGCTAAGTCGACTTGATTTGAGTGTCAGGAATTCTGTCTCATGAACAAGTGAGCCGGATGGGGAGGCCGCAGGTTAATGGTATGTACTTTGGCTGCCAACCCAATTGCGGAAGTGATCGATCACTGGGCGTTGGATCTGTTTGCAAATAAAGAGTGATGGAGGCGTTTCTGACGAGGAGCTGTGTTCTGTCCTGCCCCATGCCTGTGTGCAGTGGCCTCGTCAGGGAGCTGGGACCCCAACAGCCGGTGCTTTGCCACTGCCTGTCGCTTTCTGTCCCAGGATGCGGAGCACTCTGCACCATGGCCGTCCCAGCGGCTGTTTGCAGAGCTCGCTGCCGCTATCAGGGCTCCCCTCCAAAAGCAAACTGGGGTTGGGGTGCGACCGCTCATCACAGGAGCAGGCTGCCATAGAGGCCCAGCACTGGCTGAGTCACTTTGCCAACACTGGTTTTCACCAGGACCTGGTTCAGCTGCTGAGCCTCCTGAGGAGCGGGTTTCATCTGCTGTGGGCACTGATTCCTGCCCATGCCCAGGTGGGTGGGGACTCCAGGCCATAGCCATCTCAGAGACAGTCCCCTGCCACGTTCCACGTTCACATGGAGCTGGCACCTCCTGTGCGGCTGCCCAGTTCTGTTTCTGGTCCTTGCCCAGCCCCCAGAGTCCTGAGGGGCTCAGCGCTGTGGGTGATGCTGACTTCTCCACTGTCAATGCCCTGAGGTTGTACCGCTGCAGGAGGGCGGATGGCTCCTGCCTGCAGTGACCGGACTGCAATGCGCTTAACGGAGAATTCATAAGCACTCTTGACAGTCAGGTTTATAAATATGTTAAAAAGTATTTTAATTGTTTTTAGCAAAACAGGCAAGGAGTCAATATTCTCAGACGCGTCAAACACACTGTTGACAGGTCCTGTGGCAGGAGGACCCGGAGAGCAGGCCCGGGCGCATTTCTATGCAGACGTCGTCGCGGCTGTGATAAATGAGGGCCCTGAACCGTATTGATAGAGTAGGTTAAACATTGGAAAAGTTACCTGAACTTTGACTTTAAATATTCATTACAGCTAATTATGGATTTTCCGACTCTATGAATTACAGTTTCCATCCCTGCATTGGCAATGTATTTTCCATTTATTTGTTGTAAACTTCATGATTTTATATCAGCTGTATCACATTTAATGAGGTGTTGGTTTAAATGTTTGCAGTGACATTTATTTACTTACGCTGTTTCTAAGTGCGTTCTGCCTGAAACAAATTAAGACATCCTGTGGAAGGCGATGGTGACAGGCCGTGAGGCGGCACGGGCGCAGGCTGTTGCTGTTCTCCTGGCCCACAGGCCGTGTGTGCCCCGCGTCTGTCTTATGTGGTGGGGCAGAAGTGAGACACCTGGTTGGCGCCTCTGTTGGAGGAAATGCCGCTGGCAGCTGGCTCCTGGGCTGGGACTCCTGGTGTTCGGGTATTATAGGGTTACCCATGAACAGTGCAGATCTCCATGATGTGATTGAGTTACAAGGAGCTCACCTTAAATTCTAGTTCAGAGCGTTTTGTTCGTCACTCTGGACTGTGTTAGAAATATCCTCCTGCAGGTCTCTCACCTGATCTCTCTTTTGCTCTACAGGCTCTAGGAAGCTTTTATTTTCTTCACGAATCCTTAAAAAACATCTACCAGTTTGACTTCAAAGGTAAGACTATGATGTCAATTGTCCAGAATCCTTCTGGGGTGTCCTGTCTCAGCTGACTCGCCACCCCTTGCCCGGTGTCCCTGTGAGGAACTGGCGTGGTCTCGGTTTGAGTCGTTACTGGCAGTCACTAACGAGGGACCTCGTATGAAACCTGGCTTTCTGGCTGCACTAAAATCAAGACAGTTGGCCTGCGCCCTCCTAGCCCAGCCAGCTCACCCACTCACCCACCTCTGCCACCCCTCTGCTCCCAGGGCAGGGCTCAGCAGGCCACGCTGCCTCTCCTGCAGTAGAGCCCGAGGAGAAGGGAAAGGCTCTGTCTGCATCTGTGTCCCTATCAAATGTGCAAAGTGGGAATAGAACGAGACGGTGGCTTATCCCAAATGACCCGTGAGAGCCTGTTTGTGGCCAAGTGGGAAACGTGGTCCCATTTTGATTGGGCAGCACTGCCTGGCTGTGCTGGGAAGAGTCTCCCAGGGTTGCCTCTGATGTCACAGGCTTGTCGCTGTGTCTTGGGGGCACTGGAGGCCGTTACCCCAGATCTGACAAATTTCAGTATCGCCCGTTCCATTGGGCATGTTGGTCCTTTTATCTTCCACTCAGTGTTACATCTCCGGGTTCTGTGTAAATTCTGCAGAGCTCCATTCAGGCTATTGAGCCAGATCACATTAATTTGAAATGTCATTAAAGTTGTAATAACTGTGGAGAGCCACTAATTATGTCAGTGTCTCCAATTCATTATCTTTGCTCACTTGGGAGACAGATCACCCCTTAGGAAACGGAGAGCAGTCTTCTCCAAACGATGCAAGCCGTACCCTGCGCCGGCTGAGAGCAGGACTCGGCCAGTGGCGGTTCACTGGCCTGTAGGAGTCTCTACAGGCTTTTAAATGAGCATCTAACTTTCCCATAGTGACCTTGGCTCTGACTACAGTCTTCATGGGCACTGGCACCAGTGTTTCCTGTCATTGACGGGAGTGGTGAGGAGGTCCCGGAGGGGCTGGCGGCAGAGTGGGGTGATGCTGGTCACCGGCACCACAGGCTTGGACATGTGCCGATCATTGAACTGGTCCTTTCATTAAGTAACCATTTGCATACATATTTTACTACGGAATCTGATCAGTCGGAAAGTACCTGCTGGCCCACAGTGTATTTAAAACTGTATGTTGGAGGTATGCATGATTCCAGCACAACCTTACCCCGGGCCTCCACGTTGTCCATGACAAGAGCTGTGATAGTGACAGGCATTGAACATGCTCTGAGCTCTCTTGTGTGTCAGGAGAACGTGTCAGTTCTGAAAACACTCACAGTGTCCCAGCACGGTGGGTGCTACTGCTGCCCCACAGCAGGGTGGGGTGTGGGTGCAGGTGCAGGGTGCAGGGTATGGGGTGCAGTACAGGGTGTGGGATGCAGATGCAGGGCATGGTGTGGGGCATGGGATGTGGGCTGGGTGTGGGTATGGGGCATGAGAAGCAGGAGAAGGGTGCGGATATGGGTGCAGATGTGGGGCACGGGGTGCAGGGTGCAGGGCGAGGCCAGCATCTCAGGCAGGGGCAGTGCCTGCCCCCTGCTCCGCAGCCCTGCTCTTCGGGGCTCACTCTTCTTCCTTGAATTGGTTACAGCAAAAGCGATCCAGAATTTGTGAAAAGTTTGAATATACTTTTATAAAAAAAATAGCCCAAATTTTAACAAATAAGTAACTACTTAGAAACTTCAAGACTTCCAAAGGTACAGATGAAAAGGGATGAAAGTGACTTCCAGTTTCTGGTCCAACATGTGAAGATCTTGGAAGTCGTCAGCCCTGTCCTCGCAACAAGAAAAGCCAAACAAACTGCAACTGGACTACTGTTCTTAGGTCCCTTGGAGAAGCGAGGTCACAGGGCAAACCGCTGCCGCAAAGCTGGAGACGGGCAGACCCAGAGCAGCAGAGCTACTGGGTGGAGACCGTCACTGCAGCCCCCTCTGGGTGACACTGCAGGGTGTTGACCAGGTGCTGGAGGCTGCGCATGGGCTGGCTTGAGAGGGAAATGCCTGAGGACCAGCTTCGGGGTGCTGAGAAGCACATGTGAGGGGCACATACTGACTGAGAGACTGAGCCCTACTCAGGGGACTATAGAACATTTTCCCTCCACCCAAACCTCACACCACAGCATCCCAGCAAGGGCTTATGATGGGAAGTTCTGCAAAGGGCTCTCACAGGGGCCCATGACAGCAGAGGAAACAGGAACAAGGCCCGGGAGGTTGTTTTAGCCTCTGGCCGCCCAGGAAACTGTCCCGCTCCTCACCAGGTCATCAGCCTCATATGAAAAGACTGTCTACCTCAGTTTCTCCTACCAATTATTTTTGTGCTGCTTTCAACAAAAACTATAAGGCATGCTAAAAGGTAGAAATACACCCTGAAGAGAAAAGCATGCACAGACTTGGATAGTGCCTAGATTTGGAACCATCAGACTGGGAATTAAAAATAACAGATAAATTTGCTGAGGAATCTAATGAAACAATGGACATGCAAGAACAGATGGGTAACATAAGAGGAAAGATGGAAACTCTGAGGAAGAATAAAAAGGAAAAGCTGGAAATCAGAAATACCATGACATGAGTGACGAGTACCTTTGCAGGGCTTAGCAGACTGGATGTTGCTGAGGAAGGAATCAGTGAACTAGAAAATGAAAACGCTCCAAATTAGGAAAAGCAAAGAGAAAAAAAAGCCAGGACAGATGTCTAAGAACTATGGAGGCCCTGGTCGGGTGGCTCAATTGGTGGAAGCATCATCCTGTACACCAAAAGGTTGTGGGTTTGATCCCCGGTTGGGGCACATGCATACAGGAGACAACCGATTGACATTTCTCTCTCACATCATCTCTCTCTCTTATCCTCTATATCTAAAAATCAATCAGCACATTCTTGGGTGAGGATAAAAAAAAGAAAAAAATAACTGTGGGACAACTACAAAAGGTGTAATGTAAGCATAATGGGAATACCAACAGGAAAAATTAGAAAGGGACAGAAGTAATGCTTGAAGTAATGCTGGCCAAGAATTTTCCAAAAGTAATAATGGACACGGAGCCACAGATCTTGAAAGCTCAGAGAGTCATGTAGGATAAATACCAGGAAGTCTACACCTAAGCAGATTGTATCCAAACTTCAGAGACCAAAGATGAAGAGGGAAGGGGTGGGCGGGAACACCTGATCTTAAAGGAACAAGGGGAAGAATTAACATCCACTTCTCTTTAGAAATGATGCACACAAGGAGTGTGGTGTGAAGTGCTTAAATTCTTGGGGATGGGGGAATAACCTAGAATTCTGTATTCAGCAAAAGTCTCCCTAAAATATGAAGGAGAAAGACTTTCTCAGACAGACCAAAGTTGAGGAAGATTGTTTCCAGTAGTCCTGCCTTGCAAGAAATGTTTTAAGGAGCTCTTGGTCTAAAGAAAAGTGATGCAGGTCAGAAGCTTGGGACTATGTTAAAAAAAAAAAAAAAGAGAGTGTAAGAGAAGGAATAAATGAAGATAAAATAAAATATCTTATTTTCCATTCTTTACTAATCTAAAAGATAACTTTTGTTCAAAGTATTATAGCAACAATATATTGGGTGACAAATCGCTATTAGATAAGTGAAGTGAATGATAGAAATGTTATAAAGGTTGGTAGGGAGAATTGGATGACTGGTTATAAAGAACCTGCACTATTTGTGAAGATGTATAGTGTTATTTGAAAATGGACTTGGATTCATTGTAGATGATTATTGCAAACTCTTTGATAACCACTAAAATGTCTTTAATGAAGTATAACTGATAGAGTAAAAGAAGAGAAAAATTGGAATCATATAAAATGTTTAATTTAACCAGAGAAGGCAGAAAAAGAGTGGAAGACAAAAAGAAACAAAGAATAAAGGCCATAAATAGAAAAGCTATAAATATGGAAGGTATGAGTTCAACTATATCAATAATTACTTTAAATGTTAATGGTCTAAATACACCAATTAAAAGACAGACTGTCAGAGTGGTTCAAAAAAAAAAGAACAAGATCCAACTATTGTCTATTGGAAACCCACTTAGATAGATAGATAGATAGATAGATAGATAGATAGATAGATGATAGATAAAAGTAAAGGAAGGATAAAAAAAGATAAACTGTGCTAACACACTTAATGAAAAGAAAGCAGAGTAGCTATAAACTTCAGACAGAACAGACTTCAGAGCACAGAAAGTTATCAGGGATAAAGAGGGGTGTTACATCATGGTAAATGGATCAATTCTCGAAAAAGACATGACAATCCTGAATGTACATACACCTAACAACAGAGCATCAAATACATGAAGCAAAAACTGGTAGAACTGCAATAAGAACCATATGGGTCCACTCTCATAGCTGGAGACTGGAACACCCCTCACTCACAGATGGACAGCCCAGCAGGCAGGCCGTCAGTGAGGACAGAGTTGAACTCAGCAGCACCATCAATCACCTGGTCTAATGGACATTTATAGAATAATCCGTTCAACAACAGCACAATGCATTCTTCTCAAGTCAGCCGGAATACTCACCAAGACAGACCACATTCTAGTCTGTAAAATACACCTCAACAAATTTAAAAGGAGAGAACACAGCCCACAATGGTATTAAGCTAGAAGTCAATAACAGAAAGATAACTGGAAAACCCCCCAAAATGTAGGATATTAAACATCTCACTTCTAAATAACATAATGGGTCAAAGAAGAAGTCTCAGAAATTTAAAAAATATTTTTAACTAAATGAAAGTGAAAAAACAACTTACCAGAATTGTAGGATGTAGTGAAAGCAATGCATTGGTAGCAGCAAGTGCATATATTAAAAAAAAAAAAAGATGTAGAATCAATAATCTAAGCTTCTGCCTTAGGAAACCAGAAGAAGAGCAAATTAAATCCAAAGTAGGCGTAAGAAAAGAAATGATAAACATTAGAGCATAAATCAATGAAATTGAAAACAGGAGCTCAATAAAGAAAATCAACAAAACCAGAAGTTGGTTCTTTGAAAAGATCAATAAAATTGGTAAACCTCTAGCCAGCTAACCAATGAAAACAAGACAAATTACTAATATTAGAATTGAGAGAGGAGCCATCACTACTGATCTATAGACATTAAAGGATAATAAAGGTATCTTATGCACTAGTCTATGCCTATAAATTTGATAACTTAAATGGACCGGTTCTTTTAAATATACAATCTACCAAAACTCATACAAAGAGGACTAGATAATCTGAATAGGTCTTTATGTATTAGAGAAATGGAATCAATAATTAATAACCTTTAAAAAAGAAAGCATTAGGCTCAGATGACTTCATTGGTGAATTCAACCAAACATTTAGAAAAGAAATCATACCAATTCTCAACTATCTCCTCCAGATAATAGAAGCAAGGAAATACTTCCTAACTCATTCTATGAGGCCAGCATTACCCTAATACCAAAACCAGATAGAAACATTACAAAAAAGGAAAACTACAGACCAATATCTATCATGAATATAAAGTGTAAATATTCTAAACATAAATTAGCAACTAGAATCCAAGGTAGAAGAAAAATTATACACAATGACCAGTTGATATTTATTCCAGGCTGGTTCAACATTCAGAAATAAATGAATGTAATCTACCACACCAACAGGCTAACAAGTCACATGGTCATATTGATAGATGCAGAAAAGCAACCCCTCTCACCATAGCTCTTCAAAGTCATACTGGCATCTCGGCTAATGCAGTAAGACAAGAAAATGAAATAAAAGGCTTATTGATTGGAGGGAGAGCAAAAAAATTGCCTTCGTCTCAGATGACATGATTATCTCTGTAGAAAATCCCAAGGAATGAACAACAACAAAACTACTAATACGCAAAGTTGTAGGACAAAGGTTAAATACAATACAATAGTCTTTTGAAGTCTGTTCAGTGCAGGACTCCTCCAAAACTGAGTTCCAGGCAGACGCCCACTAGACAGACACCCCCAGGCGTCCATCCCCTGAAGCATGGACTGGCGGTCCTGGTGGCTGCTGTGATGGCTCGAGCTTTACCAGGAGTCATCCTGCACCTGAACAGACATAGAGAAAGAATGTTCTTCCTTATCCTCAGAGATAGGTGAGCTGTGCCCTGGCTGTTAGCCAAGGAGCCTCAGGAAAGAGCAGCGTGTGGCTGGGCTCCTCATGCGTGAGGAACAGCGTGCATGTGTTTGGTGCTGGCATGTGCACAGTGCCACCCAGGTCAGCGAGGTCCCAGACCCTGTGGCCAGCCCTCCCAGCCGTGACAGTAGCAGCTGTGTCACTGTGCAGGTGACTGTCTGGGAGGAGCAGGAACGCCCCTTAGATCTGGACAGAGGGCAGAGCTGCTGCCAGGGCTGGAGCTTCGAGACCCCCCACTCCCCCACACCGGCCGAGGCTCAGCCCTGCCTAGGGCCAGGCTCCCATTTCCCGTCCTTGCTGCTGGTGCTCATTTCTCCAACAGGCCCTCTCCCTGCCCTGGCAGAGTTCCCCTTCCTCCTTCCCTGTCCTTCCGGCTCTTCCATCAACCCCATGCTCGGCCTCTCCCTGGGCCCACACTTGGAGGCTCTGTTTCCCCTGCCATGTCCCAAGAGGCCCAGACAATGTCCTGTGTTTGTGTCCCGTGCCCTTATCCGTGTGCATCTCTGTGTCCTGTGCCCAGGTCCACTCTCGTGTCGCATCTCCATGTCCCACATCTGTGTCCATGTCCATGTTCTCAGGGCTCCTGGGAGGTGAAGGCCATGGAAAGGCCCTGGGGGGAGGCAGATCAGGGAGCCCACAGCACAGGCAGAATCTGTGAGAATTGCTACATCGCTGGTGGGACACTGGTCCTCCCCTGGGCATTAGTCCCCGCCCCTGTGTCCGCTACCTGGGCAGGTCTCCCTTCGACCTCCTCAGAGTGATGACGGCTGCGTGGGGCTGATGTTTGATAAATGCTGTCCTTCTGCAGAGATGGATGGGTGGTTCCAGTAAGTGCTTCGGTGATTAAATGGCCTGCACATTCTAGTGGCAAATGGGTGGTATGGATGGGTCCTTGTTTGCTCACACAGGCCTGTGCCCACCTGCCCCGGGCACTGGCCTCTGGTTAACTGGGTCCATCTCCCTCTGATGCCTTCCAAGGGGATTGTGGTGTGCTGCGGGACCTGGGGGGACCAGCCTCAAAGCCAGCTCCCTGAAGGCATGTCCATAGTTTGGGAACCAGATCAGAGGAGCAGGGCACAGCGGGCACAGCCCAGCGCTTGGGGAGCAGCTCCCTTCCACCTGCCCTGTTCTGAGTTCCGTAAGTCACTGAGCACCTCGTATAGGTTGCAGCCAGGCTCCTGCTTTAGCGTCTCGGAGTCCCCACCCCTAGTACTTCGCTCTTGCCTGCGGTTCACTCTCCATGGAGCGCTGCCCCAAGTCCCTGCCTCCTGTCTCATCCCTGCTGCTCCGCCACGTTGGTGTGTCCCTGGGCGGGATGGTGCTCCAGAAACGACAGATGCGAGCAGCTCGTGGGGCTCGGAGCACGACCCTCAGGAATTCGGACAGCAGAACTGGTCATTGTTGGCCTCCAGGAATCTCCTAACAGCCCAGGGACATCCCCTGTGTTGGGCCTTCCCGGAGAGAGGAGCATGTATGCGGGCCAGCAGGTCTCTGCTGTGTTCGTGGCAGGTCTGCATGTGGTGGTCTTGGTGGGCCCACGTGCAGCCGCGCTCCCGACAGGGCATCCTGAGCGGAGGCTGGCAGCCCTCCACCAGCCCGGGCCTGAGACTTTGAGGAACAGATTCATACGTTTCTTCACCAGACCCCACCATGGCATGGGGTTACCATCCATGAAAAGAAGCCCCCAGGCCCTGATGTGAGAGAATCAGGCCAAGCCCTGTCTGCAGGGGTCAGCCCAGGTGGGGGTGGCCCAGCAGGACACCTCGTCCAGTGAGGTGACGGGCAGGCGGCTAGAAGCTTGGTCTGTGTGCCCTCTTCTCTCCGTCTCACATAAAAACCCCTTGTCCTTGCACATGAGTGATGTTGGCTGGATGTGGAGGGAATCGATGTTATTAAATAAATTTGTATTAGGGTATGAGCGGACGGTAATTCCACAGCCCTCTTAAACATACTCACGGTGTTAACGGAGGATGCCAATTAGCCCCTGTAAATCTGCAGGCTGCGAGTGTTAGTGGATAATGAAGTGGAGTGTCAGACTCCAGGTGGCGGACCGGCGATTTACGAGTCACGGTGTCCCCGGGAGCAGCTAGCCTGCTGGGTCGGCGCCCCCCCATCTGGTCCCCTCATCACTCCCTGCTCCCCACAGGTCTGCACAGGTGGGTCATGGGACCCCACGGGGTGTGGCTGTTTGGATGGAATGTAGTGACATGGTTATTCACAACATTCATCTGCCCTTTTCTAGCTAAGAAGTATAAAAAAGTCACTGGCAAAGAGATCTACTCGGACACGTTGGAGAGCACGCCCATGCTGGAGAAAGAGAAGTTCCCGCAGGACTACTTCCCCGAGGTGCGTCCGGAGCCCGTGCCACTTTCTCCCAAAGCACTTACTTTTCAGGGTGGTCACGTGAGGAGGGACATTTAGGACATGGGGTCTTCATATCATGGTGGGGATCACATCTCTGCTGCCACGCTCCCATGTTCTCTTTCTGGGAGGATCTGAAGTGTGCGGGGGTTCATGGGTTGCCTTAGGTAAGAGCTGGGAGAATCTGCAGTGTTTGTCGTTAAAACAACTGGTAAATTTTCTAATCCTTATTTCCTGGCAGAGGAACCATCCCCAATGATGCAGGAAAATGATTATCAGTTCAGGTTGGCCTGGCATGTGAGCGGGTCAATCTAGCCAGTGACCTACCCGACCTTCATAGCTATGGTGTGCCAGGCAGTGACACAGGGGGCATGTTCCTGCCCACGAGTTCGGGGTGTGCCAGCGAGAGGCACGGCCGAGAGCCCTCCTGGTCCCAGGCAGTGGCTGCTTCATACAGATCAGGGGTTAAGGAAAGTGTGGGATTACTTACCACCCACAGCTCAGACTCAGTCAGAAAATGCTGATATATTTCCTGTGGGTTATACTGCATCTTGTGTAGTTGTGTTATTTTTATGCGGATTGCACTGCACACACAATTTCGGATCCTGTTTCTTTACTTGACATTATAAGCAGCCCTTTGGAGTCTCCTAATCCTGTGCACTCGCTCATGAGTTGATCCAGAGTTGGTCACCTGTCCTTTACCTCCTATTAACTGGGGCCGGATGTGGTGCTGATTGAAGCCTTTGGGGCGAGATGGAGGCCTGGGCGCCCGCCTCCCTGACAGAGGTATGCTCAGCCGCAAGAAGGATTGCTTCCAGTCCCATCTGCGTGAGGACTGCCCGCTGCTCAGCAGACCCCCACCTGCACTCCCAGCTGATCTTCAGCAAGGCCACAACTTTATTAACTTGTTTTATGACCTGAGCCCAGAGTGAAGGAATGGTGGCTGCCTCCGTAAAGGATGGCCCTCTTGTCACGCCAGGGCACGGCTTCCTCATCCATTGTCCTGAGCCAAGGACGGGTGTCAGAGGCCCGGCTTCCCGGCCTGGCTGCTCCGCCTGAGGCTAGAGGAAGGCATGCCCAGAAAGCTCTGAAAGCTTCAGTTCTGGACCTTCCATGAGCACAGCCGATGCTGTGACTCCTGGGATCCTCTCTGAATGTTGGCCGTGGTAAGTCCTGTCAAGAGGGTGGGGCCATGGTTCCCTTGGAGATGTCAAGGGGCAAGAAGTTGGTTTCAGAGTCCAGTTTTGCTAAGCTCCAGGCCCTGTCCCAGTCCAGACCCAGCTTTGCTTACCTGGAGTCTGGGTTGGGGCCCACACAGGCTGTGGCCCTCGCCTGAGGGTGACCAGGGGCCACAGCGGCACAGATGGGGACTCGGCCTCCTCCCAGCAGGAGAACGAGCTTGGCCAGGGCCCCTAGGGTGGTTGGGGCTCAGCCCCGAGCTGGACATGCTTGGCAGTGTCCAAGGTCCTGACCCAGCACCCACAGGTGGGAAGCCCCTAGCCCCTCTCTGTCTTGGTTACAGGCACCACTGGCCATGTGAGGCTGAGCTGGGACCTGGGTTGTCCTAGCTCTTCTGTTCTAATCCTGAGGTCCAGTCTCAGCCCAGAGGGGCACTCACCCCACCTAGGGTGGCTGAGGTTCCCCACAGGAGACCTGGGAGGGGAGGTAGGGCTGACAGAGGTGCCCATGAGCTGGCCATGCCCAGGTCAGTGCTGGGGCTGGGCAATGGGACTGGCCAGACTGATCCTGTAATGGCAGTGGGCAGTGCTAGACAGGAGGCTGATGTGGTAACAATTGCAGTCAGTGTTGGGGAGGCCTTAAGCTCCTGCCTCCCCACCTCAAGTAGTTCAAATTCTTTATATGCAACTTTAAAGTTTTGAACTGTTACAAATGCTAGAAGATGGAAAGGAGTGGCTGGCAGGTGCCAGCCTCCAGACTGAAGAGGAGTTGGGCTTGGCTCTGTCTGTCCCCCGGAGCTTAGCTCTTCTCTCTTCCCAACCTCCAGGGCATGGGCGCCTGCTGGTACCTGGGTCAGCCCAAGTGCTTGATCCCACGAGGCAGGTGCTTCTCCAAGCCGCTTCTCACACAGCAGCCTCTCAGTATCAGGGACGCTATTTCCACTCACACACGGAACAGGATGCACCCTGATACCCAGCTTGTGATGGACCCCAGCATGCGGCCCCCGCCCCTCCAGGACTCACATGGTCCCCCTGGGGTCTCTTGTCACTTGTTGGCGACTCTCACTGCATCTTCATCCTTAGAAATGGGGTCACCAGAGGCTGCCAGTGTCTGTCATCCGTGAGCGGTGATGCTCTCTGAAGAAGGGGCTTCTGTGACGGTCACCATGTGTTGGTGGACAGAGGAAGGGGAGGCTGAGGCAGTGCATGCCTTGGTAGGTGGCTCCCCTGAGGTTCCTGGGGAGAAGTCTCCAGGTGCTCAGGACTTGCTCCCAGGCTCAGCACATCGGTCAGGGCTCCCGTTTCCCCTCCCTCCATGGCCCAGGCTCGGGAGTAGAAGCCAGAGCTCAGGCTGATGTTGTGGATGGGGGCCAAGGTCTGGGGACCTCAGCTGTGGCATCCACTTCTTGCATATCCCTGAGAGAGGACACCCTGACAGGGTGGGGTGTGGCCCTTGGCCTTGATGCCCAGGGTCAGGGTACTGTTCCCAAGGTGCCAGCATGGCTCCCTAGGGACAGACAGCAAGGGGCTGCCTCCCTCCCTGGGACAAGTGGCCTGGGTCCAAGCCTGAAGCCTGTGCTTAGCCGACCTGGCCCCAGGTGACCACACTGCCGCACCTACAGGGTGGCCACACCGTCACGGGGTGCACCCCAATCTCTCCACTGGAGAGCAGCATGTTGCTGGGATGAGGGGACCGCCATACCCAAGCATTGGCTTTGGAGGGTGGCTGTGGTTGTTCCCTTGGATATGACGTTGCCACATGAGAAACTGGCTCAGCGTTCGTCTCAGATGGGAGTCTCTGGAGATGAAGTCACACCATTTCCAGAAGTGAGTTGTCTCCGGGACCATGTGAGTCCCTTAAAGTGGCTGAAGGGAAATCTTACTGAGAGCACCGGCACCTCCAACGTCCTGTGACGAGGCACTTTGAGGTGTGCAAGGCGTCCATCGGCTCTGCGTCTTCAGTGGAAGGTGGTCCGTCCTGGTCAGGCGCCTGGGCACCACGTCAGTGCGGCTGGTGTGGGGAGGCACGCGCTGTGGTAGCAGCTGTCGCCCGCTCCTCCCTGTTCTGTGCCTTCAGGCCAGTCTCTCCCCTTTATTTGAACACATTTTGGGGGAGGGAATTAGTTTAAGACGGATTTCCGTTTCTTTTATTACCATCACTTAAGGATAATCTAAATGTAATTACCATGATGGAGGCAATTCCAAATAATTACAGCCCCTGCATATCAAGCTCACAAAACTTTCCCTGCTGATTTATGGTGGCTTTGGCTCAGCATGACTCTCAGATGCTGCCTCTGGGAGCAGCACTCCAGATAATGTGAGACCATTTTTAAAAAGCGGATTTGTGTAGTCGATCAGGGCCGAGGCATTTTTTTCCTCTTGCCCGTAGTGAGAAATTGGTTGTTACCATAGATCACAGGCCTGCTCCTGGCTCTTATGAAAGATGAATTAATTTCACTAATGCTCCGAAGCGGGCCTTTCACAGGGAGGCTGTGTGGCGAGAGCCTTCCCGCAGCCTCCCTTTCTCACTGGTGATTTATGCTGTCTTTTAGTAGATGAAACCGCCTGTATTTGCCATCCATCTGCTGCCTAAAGGAATCCTATTAACAGGGGATCTGAGCAGAGACTTAATATTGTAAGGTGAACGACGTGGCAGCCCCCACTCCCCGCCCGGGCATGACGTGGCTTTCACTTCGTGATGATAACCTCGAAGTTTATCACCCCAGCCAGTGCTGTCCCCGTCCACCATCACTGGGAGCCCTCGGTGGGATCTCAGAGGGTGGCCAGTGACCAGAAAGATTAGCACACAGCCCGGCTTCAGACTGACTCCCATTCCGAGAAGTGATGGAGGCTGGAGGCCATGCCCTTGAGGTGTCCCCACATTCCAGAGTTAGGTCCAGAGTCAGAGGAGGGCGGGGAGGGGAGGGGGCGAGAAGGAGGGCAGCCAGCTGGAGCCTCTGGGTGCAGGAGCCAGTGGTTAGGAACAGCCTCGCAGCGTCACCGCTGAGTTACACATCCCCGCCAGGAAGGGCAGTTTTCTGCTGCCCAGGGCCTGCCCTCCCACTGAGATAGAAGGAGCGGCCTGGGGTAGAAGGTGAATTGCCGGCTCTCCAGGAGGGGCCAGTCAGACAGTGGGTGCCTGTCAAGGCCCCTCTTCCTACCGAGCAAGGTGGTGGTTCTGTTCTGGAAAGATGCTCCTGTCTCTGCTCTGACACTAGGAGACGTGGGCCCCATCAGGTCAAGATGGCTCTGTCCCCACCCACATCCCAGCTGACTCCTGTCCGGGGTGGGGTGGGGTGAGAGCACCAGCCACCGAATTCCCAATTCTGGCTTCTCCCACTCATTTGCTCTGTGACCTTGAGCACAGTTCTTAACCTCCAAGTCTCAGTTTCCCGGTCTGTAAAATGGGCACTGGTGGTGCCCTTCCTGTGGCTGATATGAGGATTGAATACGCCTCTGAGCTTCAGGCGCTGACCTGTCAGTCCCTGGGCACAGGCTGCTGCCCGGCAGGCAGGCATGCGGGCTGGTGGTGCTCACAGACGCTGCTTCAGCACCTGACACAGTCACTGAAAATAAGATTCCAAAGCAGATCTGGTCAAATCAGTGACTCAGAGGGATTATTAATGAGTTCATCTAGAACAGGTTCTCAACCTGTGGGTTGCAACCCCTTTGGAGGTCGAACGACCCTTTCACAGGGGTCGTCTAAGACCATCCTGCATATCAGATATTTACATTACAGTTCATAACAGTAGCAGCATTACAGTTAAGAAGTAGCAACAAAAATTTATGGTTGGGTCACAACATGAGGAACTGTATTTAAAGGGCCAGAAGGTTGAAAACCACTGATCTAGAAGATAGTCAAGAGACACAGGATTTAGGGTTGAAGAGAGGGCTCTGGGCAGAGGGCTGTCATGGAAGAATCAGGAGCCTGTGTTTAGATGTCGCGTGTGAAGTTTGGTTGGTAGGGGAAGTAAGGAAATCGGTGGGACAGGAGCTACAGGGGCTGTGGGGTGGCAGGAGAGCCAAGCACTGGGTTATTCGTTACATGAAGTCAATCACTGCAGAGTCTGGGCCCTGTGCTCACGCAGGGAGCACTTCATCACCACCGCCTTTGGTTCCCATGTACTTACCTTCGTCCCTGCAAGCCCAGGCCCGCAGACACGGACGGAGTCCTGGCCTCCCACCTTTGCCTGACCCTGGGCACACCTCCTCCCCCTGCTCTGTCCCTCAGTTGACCCAGGTGACTGCACCAAGCCCTGCGCTCCTGCTGGGACTATTGGAAGGAACGGGACAGTCTCATCTACACGTTTCAACATGGTGTTTGTGAGCTGAGTACTTAGCAAGGTCTCCCGTGTCTCCTGGAAGCTTGTAAGGGGTGCTGGCAGGAGCCCCACTCCCCCAACTGCTTAAGCGGTGAAGCGATCCTGTTGAGTGTTCTATTTAAATTAAAATTCATTAAGGTAAAATGGCAGCATTTTCAGTACTCAGCGACCCTGGGTGACCACTGGCTCCCGCATGGGCAGTGACACGTATTTCCGTCATCGCAGCTACATCCACCCTCCCTTGCCCTGCCTAGGCACGAGTGGACCATGCAGGTTCCATACCATGGGTCTCTGACCTGAGATTGACAGCAGCTGTGCAAGGCAGTGTGGGACCCGCCCCCACATACCCCATCTCCCCCGCCCCCCCAGGTCAGGAACCAACAAGGGAGGAATGTGGGGCAACAGTGACTTTTGTCCCCAGCTTCTCCAACAGGGTGACCTGGAGGGAGGGGGAATGGAGCAGAGGTGAGCGTGGTTCTTTGCTTAGCCACCCTCCTCTGATGATCGGCTCTCCCAAGGCAGGTCCAGGCCCCAAGTTGGTGCCACGAGGGGGCAGCTCTCAGAGGGGCCCTCGTGGGCCCAGCGTCCAGGATGTCTTTGTGGTACGCTGCTCAGGTGTGCATGGCCAGCAGTGCACCCTCATTTGACCTGGGCCCACCTGGTTTCCTAGTAACTCTCTTGGGACTGGGGAGGGGTTTTAACAGATGGTGGTGGCCGTGCGTGTTTGTACCTGCTCTCCTGCGTGCTGAGCCGTGTGCATGCACTTGGCCTGCACGGGAAGTGGCATCTCAGCCCTTGTGAGCTGAAAGGTTAGCGTGTTCCCTGACTGAGAAGCCTCCATGCATGCGTGTGAGTCGCTGCCTCCCTCCTTCCTCTTTTCCCACTTACCTGTGTGTCTGTTTATTTTTCAGTGCAAATGGTCAAGAAAAGGCTTTGTTCGGACAAGATGGTGCGTCGCAGACTGGTATGTTCCTCGTGTTGACTATTCGTCTCTGCTTCATGGAGTTCCCCCTTTTGTGTTTTGCACAAGTCGTGTGTGTTGAACGTCCCTCAAAGGCTGTGCTGCGCCGAGTCCCAGCCGCCTGACCTGAACCCCTACTCTGCGGCCCTTTTTGCTGTCATTGACTGTGTGACACGGAGTATTGTCTCCCGGTCCCTGAAGGCCGTGCTGCCTCCTCCCATGGCCATGATGTGAGCAGCCCTGCTCCTCCTGGCAGCCCCATCCCACTCCACCTCCACCCCCCCGCTCTGTGCCCCACTGCGGCCACATTGAAGGCGGCCCCGCAGCATGTCCTGAGGGGTTTGGGGCATGGCAGCAGTAGAACCCCTCACCCAGCGACCCAGGTCAGACCCCTGGCTGTGAAGGCCAGCACTGCTCACCCTCACGTGTGTTCTCCTGGGGGTGCTGGGGTCAGAGGGCCATGGTCTGAACTGAGTGAGAGGTCTTAGCGGGGTGTCACCTTAAATGCTACTGATGGGCTTGTGCAGGCCAAGGGTGTGCACCCCACTGGTGTGGACAGAATGTGGGGCAAGGCACAGCTGGGGTCGGCTCTGGAGCTGGAGCCCGTGTCCCCCACCTGACCCTGGAGTGCCCATCAGGCGGCCAGAGTCTGCCAGTGACCACAAGTTGGATGGAGCAGCAGGCCCTCAGTCGCCCTGCTATTTGCACATGGCCCCTCCCTGTGGCTGCTCAGGTCTGGTGTTCTCTGGAGCAGGGGGCCCAGAGAGGTGGGGAGCCCCAAACAGAGCTTCAGCCTTTGTGACCTAATCCAGGGAGTGGCAGTCACCATTTCCTCCCTTTGCTGAGGGTCACACAGGCTGCGGTATGAGGGAGGGCTGACGAGGGCACCAGGAGCCGGGGTGGGGGTCATCTGCCCTGCAGGAGAGGCCGAGTTCTCTACCCTCCGTCTCCATGGTCAGTCCTGTCTCACTGGGTTTGGGGCCTGGTGGTCTCGGTCCTGCAGGTGACTGTGGGGTGGGGGCTGACTGCCTCAACACAGCCTTGTAGAAGCTCAGGTTTCAGGGCAACCCTCAGCCTTTCCTGGGCTATGACCTTGGGGGCTTCTTAACGGAAGTGAAATGACCCCCAGTCGTAGGGCCCCGACAGTGAGCTCTGTGGGCACCTGGGGCCAAATCACCTGCTGGCTGAGGGAGCTGAGGCCTCCTCCCTCCTCTCCTTTCAGTTTGAAGGGCCCCCTCCTTCCTGCCCTCCCTTTCTCCCTTCCATTTCTCCTCCTCCTTCATCCCCTCTTCCCTCCCTCCCCTTTCCACTCCTTCCTCCTTCTCCTTCATCCCCATTCTCCCTCCTTGTCTCTCCCTCCTTCACTCCTCCCTCCTTCATCCCTCTCACCCCTCCCCACCTTCCACTCCTTCCTCTTCTCCTTCATCCCCTTCCTCCCTCCCTCCCCTCCCTCCTCCACTGCTCCCTCCTTCATCTCCCTCACCCCTCCCCACCTTCCCCTCCTTCCTCCTTCTCTTTCAGCCCCCTCCTCCTCCCTCCTCTCCTGCCTCCTCCCACTCCTGTTCTTCCTGGCTCATTGGCAGCTTGAGAAGAGTTTCTGTGATCTTGCATTTGCAAAGATGTTCAAGAGGACACTTCAGGTCTCCTGTGTCCTCTGAGCAGGTGTGTCTGCTCTGGGTCAGCCGGAGAGGCTGAGGAGGACAGGAGTATGGGGCACAGTGGCTCTGCCCACTGGTGACCCTGGGCCCCGGCCAGGCCTTGCTCCACATCTCTCAGGACCTCGGCAGGAACAGTGTTGGAGAGGCAGTGCCCGACCCGAGGCTTCAGCCTTTGTCTCTGAGTCTCCTTCTCTGTCTCTGCAGCGCCTTTGACTTGGTGAACATCCACCTTTTCCATGACGCTTCCAACCTGGTCGCTTGGGAGACCAGCCCCTCTGTGTACGCGGGCATCCGGCACAAGGCCCTGGGCTATGTGCTCGACAGGTAGGTGCTGTGTGCGTGGCCCCACCCCACCGCCCAGGACTGTACGGCTTGTTCTTCTAAGCACTTATTTTGTTTTTCCATTTGCCAAAAATATGAAACTTGCCAATGTTGACCCGTTGATAAAGCACAAATCCCAACCCCTGTTCCAAGGCTCCAGCAGTCCCTCCCAGGCAGACTTAGGGTGGGTGGCCTCATGCTTTCTCTTCAGTTTTGTGGGAGAGCTAAGAAAATGAACCCAGGGCTAGGCAGAAGTAGATGCCAGCTGGGACACCTTGGAGTCTGACAATTACATCATGGCCCTGGGTTCTCCCAGTGGGAGGCGGTGTCTCTCAGTGGCTCCGCCCACCTGCAGCTCCTGGAGGTTGGGGGCTGGGTCACTTGAGCACCAGGCTATACACAGTCTGCTCAGCAAGGCTGAGCCACTGAGTACCTCCCTCCCAATTCT
Source organism: Myotis davidii (assembly GCF_000327345.1). Classification (NCBI taxonomy): domain Eukaryota; kingdom Metazoa; phylum Chordata; class Mammalia; order Chiroptera; family Vespertilionidae; genus Myotis; species Myotis davidii. The sequence continues at coordinate 2,604,299 of NW_006284618.1, read as the reverse complement.
GCCCGCAGAGCCTGGGGCCTGCGCATCTGGGGAGGCTAGGGGAGCAGCCCAGGGGTCTTCAGAGCAGGGAAGCTGCTCCTGCCTCCTGCCCAAGCTCCCAGCAGCCTCTCCTCACTCCCTCTCGCAGGTGGTTTTTCAGGACCCTCTGGTCCTGGACTCCGAGGGGCCCTCCTTCTGTCTCTGGCTGTCTCGTGCGCCCTTTCACAGGATCCAAGTGATAGGCTGTCATTGGGAAAGGTGTCCCCTCAAACTCAATTGATAGGTTAGGTTTGGTTTGGGGACCAGGGTTCCTCTTGATTCAAAGACAGACCTCTTGCTGTATGGGGCTCGGCCTCAAAGCCTCATCCCAGGGCTGCTCTCCTGCTGCTCATCCTGCTCAGGCCTCAGTGAGTCTCTCCCCACCAGCATCCCGCCATCTAGGTGGCAGTCAGACATCCCAGGCTTGGGACAGCGCTACCACAGCTCAGTGCTCTCCTTCTGCCTGGTGATCTCAGATTTCTCCAGGACCCCACCATGTCTCCACACTGCTCACATCAGAGCAGTGAGGACCGTGGCTCTCCTGCTCCTTGGCCCCATGTCACCAGCTAACCTCTTTCTGACACTGCGTCCAGACCCTGACCTTTTGACCCCGCCTGTGTGCACCAGGCCTGACTTCCCCCCGGCATGGACAGGGGTTCCTCCCTGCAGGCTCCTTCCTTCTGGGTTCCTCTCAGCAGGATGTACCCTCCACAGGGGTCAGAGGGTGGGGTTCTGTCCCTTGCTGCCATGTGTGATGGTGGTGGTACTTCACCTCCAGGGCCCTGAGATGAAGGCCTACGCCCTGTCCAAGCAGCCAGGTCCCTGCTGCAAGCTGCCAGGCCCACACAGAGGAGGCAGGAGTGCAGGATGTAGGATCTGGTTGTCCTGCCCACCCAGGGCCCAGCCCCCTCAAACCCTAATGCAGCCTCCAGGTGTGACCAGGCTGGGCTCGGAGGTGGGGTGACCTGGGGTGAGGAAGGGCCAGAGCAGACCTGGGCCCAGACCTGAGCTCCTCGCCTGCCTCCAGAGCTGGGGCCTCAGCCACAGGGCCATGGGGCCCGTTGCTTGGTCCGTGTGCTGACCCATGGCCACCTGTGACGGGGGCTTTCAAGTCCCTGGGCCGGGGCATGACATCCTTTGGCCAGCTCGACCATGAGTCCTTTGTTGTCTGTTCTCCCCAGTGGGCTCTGGCGCGCCTCCACCACGCAGGCCCCAGTGTTGCTGAGTCTATGCCGAGGCCCCAGGGAATCAAAAACCTGCGCTGGTTGGAGCAGGTTCTCTCTGGGCACTGACCTGACAGCGCTGGCGTGGAACACAGTGTCGCGATTCAGGAGGCAGCAAAGAAGGCAGGGTGTGCGGTGACATCAGGCTCAGGGGAGCTGCCCTGGGAGCGGTCCCTTGCAGTGGCTGATGCTGGCCTCCCCGAGAGCTGCCAGGCTGGGGCGCTGTGGGCAGAGCCACCATGCCTGGGACAGCGAGCCCATGGCCAGGAATAAGGACCTCGTTAGGGAACTACTGCGTGCGGTCTCTGGCTGACAGGTTCTGGTGGGCTGCACTCACTGGGACCTCCCATGGAGCGGGGCTGAGGCAGACCCGTGAGCAGTCTGCTTTGGTGGCTGTGGTCAGGTTGTCAGTGGGGTGTGGCATTAAACTGTGTCATTGCCCCAAACTGCCATTCCCCTGCAGCCTCAGGGAAAGCAGCCTTAGGGTTTTGGCACTTTCCTGTGGCTTTGCATTCCCACGAATCACTTGTGTGGGGGCTCGGCCAGCCGCAGATCCGGCCTCTGCACGCAGCACAAAGGGCGGCTCTGTAGGAGTGTGAATACCGGGCCGCCCTTTCATCAGGGCTGCTAACCTTTTGGCAGCCACCAGCAGACTGCATTCTGCTCTGCCGATTGGGAGGACAATGCCATGCCGGCCCTTTGAATGGACGTTGCCACCAACAGTGCCCCATTCACTCTTTGGGAACCTCTGGGTGCATTGTCTGCAGGCCGGGAACACAGGGAAACAGCGAGGAGGCTCCGAGAGGCGAGCCTGCCTTCTTGGCTTAATCTCCCCGTGAAGTTTTGTGGGTCCACGTTTCCATGAGCTGGTGCCCTCAGACCTGGGGAAGGTGGCACGATGGCCTGAAGCCTTATTCCCTGGGCTGCTGGTGGGACCCTGTGTTAAAACAGAGGCGCCCAGGGCTCTGTTTGCAACCTTCCTGTAAATCTAAGATTATTCCAAAATAAAACGCTTATTTAAAAAATGGAGAGTTGTGTTCAGAAGTGTTTAACCTCCCAGCAGTACCAGGCGTGCGTGCCTCTGGTCCCTGGGCCCTCGGGCCATCATACGCAGGCGTGGACCCAGAGCGCCCCTCCCTCGAGTCTGGCCGATTGGGAAGGGCTCCTGTTGGAGATGTGGAGATAGGGTTTTCAATGTTAAAGTGCAGATAGGGAGTTCCTCCGGGTGGTTTTATTACAAATAATAATCTTCGCTTTTTGTGCAGTTTAATATTTTGCTTTTAATCTCTTGTTAGGAAACTTTAAACTTTAAAAAAGAAGACAAACCCCCAATTAATGAAGAGCATCAGGCTGGCACTTGAGGTGTGGGGCTCCAGGGATGTGGGGCCTGTGTTGGCCTGGGGTCCCCTCTGGCCCTGGACCATTCTGTCTGCCTCCCGGACACATGGTTAAGCTCTCTGGGGAGGACTTGGGGGATTAAACAGGAGCAGAGACCTCAGCCAGTGTCCCTCCCGGGCTGAGACTTCCTGACACCTCCTGGAGCTTTCGGCCGTGAAATGAGATTTTTTTTCCACAAGTGACAGGGTTCTTCTGTCTTCCCTTTGAGATGTGGCCTGGCCTAGTTCAACAGAAACATTTTTACATTACAGCTGTGAAATCTTGGCATAAAGCACCCCTTTGTCCCCCCTATTATTTTCTCACAAATACAGTCCATTGTCACAGCGCTGAAGTTAATTTGATCAACATTGGGACATTTAACTTTTATGTCCGGTCAAAAGAGTTGTTTCATGCTCATTTTGGGCATTCAAAGGAGATGATGGCCAGAAAAATAATGTTGCCGTGAACAATTCAGGGCAATTAGTTTCCCAGGGAGAGGCGATGTGATGCCGGCCGCCCACGGCCCCCTTTGTCATCCCAGGGCCGGTCATCAGTCAGCTGTCAGCCTGCTCAAAGGCCCTCCACCCTGAATGTGTCTCTTCAGGCCGTTCCCAGAACTCGCTCGCTGTTTGCGAGCAAAAGAGAAGCGCTGGGGTCCAGGCTGAGGCAGGTCCCGCAGACTTGGGCACTGGGCACTCGTTCCCACCACCTGACTTCCTGGTCTTCCTGGTTGTAAGCACATCCGTCCACTCCGGGACCTCAGCCTGGAAGCCTGGGTGGCCGTTGTCATGTCTGTTTGGAGCCCAGCTCGGAGTAGGGCGGCGCAGGCCAGTGCTCACCACGCGGCGTTTTCAGGGTGTCGGGCAGGATCACGCCCAGTTAGGACACGTCAAGTCCAGTTGCATCCGAACAAATGAGCTCGCCGTGCCACGTCTCGGATGATTGATGGTATCTGTAATCTATCCTTCATTTTATTTATTGAAAACGGATTCACACGTCCAGAAAAGTGAAGGCTCTGATGACAGCCATGCACCCTCCACTCAGCTCTGTTAGGCTCACGTCTCCGTGTTTGTGTCATGTGTCCTTTTGCTAAGAAGTGAAACGTAGCCGCCATCTCTATGATCTCCATCCTGAATCCTTGTCCTGCCCCTCCCCGTCACCATCTTGATTTAGTGCCTGTCCTTCCATGGCCACATTGCTGTGCTGCTGGCATGCGTGAGCACATGTGCATGTTGGCTTGTCTGCGTTTTCATCGTCAGCACTGGCATCTCGAACGCCGTCATGCTGAACATCTGCTCCGCAGGCACTCCTGGCTCGGCCTTGTCCCTGCTCTGGTGCCACTTCCTCTGCGGGCACTGCTTTGGGCCATTCTCAGTGTTTTAATGACTGCTGGACTATGCCTGCTGCTGCCCTGTGCTATGACCAGGTGCACGTCCACATCCTCCAAGGCCTGGTGTGAGCATAGCATTGCCCCAGCACCTGTGAGGCTGAGTGTTGTTTCCTGGGTTCACTGGTGTTGAAGTGTGTAAGGACTCGCTCGGCTGAGAGTCAGGCTGGGATTCCCTGCCGATACTGAGGAACAGGAGGCTGAGGGTCTTCTGTGCTGGTGTCGGGCTTTGGGTGGCGGCCAGGTGGGGTGTGAGGTGTGGTTCTCAGAGTGGAAAAGCACATCTAATATTATAATGCTATTTAAAGAAAGAATGAATATGTGAAAATGACAGCTGCTCAGCAGGTCCCCTGCCAGGAGCATGCAGGTGGTCTTCCCCACCACTCTGCCCGAGAGAGTTCTCATGGGGATGGATGGTCATAGGGCGGGTGTGTGAGAAGGTGCTTTAGTGAATTTAGTGATTGAGAAGTACTGGCGTGATGACTGGGGACTGAACCCACCCAGCCCCTGGGTCCCCCACCTCGAGAAGCAGCCCTGAGAGCAAGGCCCAGGCCAGAGCGGGGGGCAGCCTGACAGTCCTCGGGCACCATACAAAGTAGCACAGTCATTTCCCACGTTTCCGGGGACCGGAGGTCTGAGGGCCCGGGAGGGCTGCCTTCTCACTGTGTCCTTACGTGCCCTGCGGAGGGTCTCTGGCGTCTCTTGTTCTGTCAGCTCAGGGCCCCACCCTGTGACCTATATAATGTTAACCTCCTTAAAGGCCCATCCCCAGCACAGTCACATGGGGGCCAGGGACTCACCACATGGACTTGGGGGGACGATTTAGTGCATAGCAGGGCCTCAGGCCTCGAGCAGCCAAGACAGGAGGTGAATTTTCAGAAACAT